>NC_141141.1:146515122-146834567 GCF_053477565.2 Lygodium microphyllum
CATGCAAAAATTTCATTCATCAGGAGCCGTATTTAGGAAAGGTTGCATGGTTTATCAAAGCATGAGATTCTAAAGTGTAGACAACAAGGTTGTAGGCATGATTATTTGATGTAAGTCCTAGTAGGTCCTAGGAAAGTTAGTATCCAGATTATCATGCATTTTTACTATACCAAGGAAAGATAGAGTTATTGTGAACCATGTGATGCGTAGAAGCAATGAATCGCATGTTTACATGTATTGTGGTAGTTGCAACTATTTTTCTCCTTTAGATCTAGTTTATTATCTCTAGGAAAGGCTCATCCTTGTCGCAAGACAAGTATATTAAATTGTCTAAATCACCTAACCCACAAGGGATTCATATAGGCATGATTCAGTCAATACGATAAATACCCTAAGTGCTAACTAGGGTTTAGCACGTTAAGGATTCGGCCTAGTTTCGCACTTATTGTCAAGTCGAGACCCTTAAACCGAAGGTCCCACCCACATTCACAGAATGTGGGATCAATTGGACGCTCATGCAAGTAACGATCGAGGGTTTCTACCCTAAGGATCAATCATTCAAATGCTAAACTTGAATTGGGTTGGAATCCCTAGTCGGCCTGATAAAATTAGGATGGGTTGGGTAAGAGGACACCCTAAACCCTACTTCTCGTCTGGCGATAACTCCGTGACCAGAAAACGCCATTCAATGGGTCAAATGATCCCATGGAATATATGTGACACTTGTGCAATAAGTTGCAATGTCGCATAGACTTGTGGTTTATTCACAAGAGAGTTTTGCCATTTCTTGGAATGGGGTTGGCAAGTTCTTGCGCAAGTTTAACGTGCAAGAGGATGAGTAGTCATCCTGTTACATCACCTTCTTGGGGAAAAATTGCCAAGTAAAGGGAAGTTAGGTATTTGCTTGGAAGCAAATGATCAATCAATGAATTGGAGCGACATGGTCGCCAGGATTTACTGTTAATAAAACCTAAGGTATTGGTTAAGTTGGGTTAACAGGGTATGGCCCTAACCCAAGGATAAAAAGGTGAACAAACAAACCCTTGGGGACCTTGCCAAGTGGCAAGTGATCCCGGATCGAACACTGGATGCATTCGGAGAGAAGGATTCACTCCTTACAATTGTCCAAATAAACGACCACTGGAATTGATTGTGCTTGTAACAGTTTAGAAAGCACTGTTTGCATTGTTTGCTCAAAGAACTAAAGGATGAAAAGATATCTAATGCTTCAGGTTGAAGGCCTGAAGGGAGAGGCAGCTTCAGTTACCCCCGACTGCTTGCCTGACCCTAACCAAGGGGGTTGTTGACCGCGCCGGGAACGTGGACCGAACCCGCCGTGAGAGGTCTCTCCGTTGAGTTCTACTTGGAGCAGGAGGACGCTTGGGTGCCAGGGGGGGCTCTGGCCATAAATCCCTCGCCTTCCGGGTCCTGCACAAGAGGCTAACGTGACTCGGGATTGGATCTCGAGGCCCGCATACTAGTTTACGGGCAGAAGCTTGGAATAGTGATCCCTGTGGATTACTGGATAGCCTTCGGGCGGATTATGGACAAGCCTACGGGCGGAACTCCTTGTATTTCAAAGATAAAATGATGAAATGATAATAAAGAAGTTGTTTGATATTGTTTTTCTATGTCACGTGATAAGATTACGTGAAGGAACCAGTGCTTAACGGGGTTAATTAAAGAAGCTGATTGTTATATGTCAAATTAATGTGTTAGATAATTACATAACTAAAATAAACCGAGGAAAGTGCGGAGGATGGACCATGGGTCCGTCCTACGGATGGGTGGTCCCGGTTAGCTGGGAACTTTTCTCAAAAGTCTCGAAGAACAGCGGGATGACCATCATTATCAAAACGAATAATGAGAGCGATGACCTAGAGTTACGTCTTACCCGATTTACGGAATGGGACTATGCCTATTGGTAGAGAGGTTGAGTTTTGCATCCCTCTCGTTTCCCATTCTCCTTGAACCAAGTGCAGCGTGAATCCGCTTCGGACCTGGCGTTTCTGCGTAAAGTAGTTCGCTTGGGTCTGACGCTAGTTGCTGTTAGCTAATGACCAAACAGGAAAACCCAAATTCAGGTCGATCCTAAGTGGGAACGGCCAGGATACTTCCGCTACGTGGCAGACACAGGAAGACCTAGATCGCAAGTCCCGTAACATTCCATGGGAGTGCCAGGCGGAGCTTTCTAGACATCCTTTCCGATGGACTGCTAAGATGTGTCCGGGATGATTCTAGGGGACACGTTACAAGTATAAACCATTAATTGCAAAACATGTAATGTGAATGATGCCAGGAGGCATATTTCACAGTGGATTCCGTGCCACGGTGGATTCCGTGAGGTTTTACGGTGGATTCCGTAAACTTTGATGACCGGGGCTCATATACAAAGTGGATTCTTTGTGCGAGAAGTTGATGGGGACGCCTGTCCTTTTCGGGCGTTTCATTAATTTAGTGTGTAGATAGGTGATTCCATAGCGGGTGATTCCTCAAAATGCATATTAAATTAATAAACGTTTATGAGTTTAGAGTGCGCACTCGTAATAAATTAAGGTTAGGATTTATTTCTAACCAGTTGATTTATTTATGTAGCTGAAGACTGCTAGGTATTCACTTTTGTCGGTTTAATTGTATTATTTTACTAACGATTGTGAATGCTTCAGTTGATGTGTAGAGATAGCAGCAGTGGCAGAGGAAAGCATTGGAGGATAGCGAGTATTCGATTTCTGGATTATATTTTGATAGGCGCCATGCCTATATTTTGTCATGCATATTTATTGAGGCATTGATTATTTATTATTATTTTGTATGCGCATGGGCGCACGGTTATGTTATTTCTATTTAGACATTGTATTGGGCGTGCCAGACTCTTTGGGCACCGTCCATTAGCTTTATTCCTATTTTTGTGTTAAAGCAAACTCAAAAGCTAAAAGCTTGCTATTTTTTGTAAATTGAGCTATTATTGAGCATGAAGATGAAATATACATAAAATACATGCTTTGTGGAGCACTCACACAAGGCATGGGGGGAGATTGCACCCAATTGGTCTCTTGCTCTTATCGTTCATGCTTTTTACCTTGTAATTTGTGCAAAAAGTAGAGTTCATTGTTCTTGGGGACCTTCCGGCATTCACTACGCGAGCATACAGCGTCCGATCTGCGCACCAGTGGTATCAGAGCGGAGCTGAGATCAAGAGCTTCCAATCGCTACCCATCTTGTGCGAAGGCGGAGCTCCTGGAACGATCGGGCTCTACGGTCAATCTCATCGCGAACCGTCGATACAGGCAGACTTCTGGCGATCAAGAACCCCTGTTTTTGTCATTGGATCGCGAAGGACCGGTCTACAGAGGCGGAGGACCACTCCTTCATCAAGTCGTGGATAAACAGAGAAAAGAGTAACTCCCATATCTCTTACTAAGCTTCAAAGCTTAAGGTTATAAGTTAATAAGCTTAGTTAGAAGCTTAAAGAAGCTTCGATAAACAAATCGTTGGAAAAACGGCGTGAGGATCTTCAGGGTGGCGAAAATTCCGCTGAGGACATATTCATGTCCTCAAAATTGACGACAGATCAAGAAGCATAAAGCTTCTTAATCCCCTAAGTCACCTAAAGCTAATCAACCAATCAAGTTCAGCAAATCCATTAAGCTGAAGTCCTGCAAGTCCCGTAAAGCAAGTCAAGTACTGCAAGTTCCATAAATCGACTAAGTTCTGCAAGTCTGCAACTCTGCAAGTCACATAAGTCTGCAAGTCACATAAGCCAGACAAGTCAACTGGAGTCAGAACTGACTTGTGGTCAAAACTCCTAGAAGGACTGTTCCTGCGCAGAAACTCCGAACTGCAAAGTTGTTCATTGGAAGGTACTCTACCCATACGCAGGTTTGCTGAAGCATTTTCAGCATACGAAGAAGGATAAAACACATATTTTTCGAAGATTGTGAAAGCTATACCCAAAAACACATAAGCCTTGTATTCCCGAACTTGAGCTACGCTCATCCCTCTAACTTGATTTTGAGTGAGAAATGTCTTTTTAGTTTTGCAGGATAACGGAACCACATACGGACAATCTTATGACTGAAGGTGACCTACCTGAACCTACGATGGAGCAAAAGTTGGACTTAATCATGATGCAATTGGAAGAAGAACGAAGGGCTAGGCAAGCATTACAAGTTCAACTGGCAAATTTACAAAGAGCGTCTACCGATAAAAAAGAACCACAAGCTGAAGATCTTATTTGACGTACCATTGGCGCAACTCTTGAAGCTCAAACCATCCACAAGGAATCAAAGATAAGTAAAAGAAGTTTCAAATTTTGTACTTTCAATAGCATACGAGAAGGAAAAACTATTCTAGCATGCATTAGTCAGTTTGATGACTATTTCCACGAGGAAACCTATGTAGAAAAAGATAAAATCAAGTGTGTCACTAATCATTTAGTAGACAGAGCATCTCTTTGGTGGACTGTAGTACGCAAGAGCATAGATTGTCCTGCTACTTGGGAGGATTTCAAGAAGAAGTTCATGCAGAATTTCCTTCCACCACAATTTCATGAGAAAGCTATTAAGCAATGGGATCTTCTTCAGCAACGGGATCGTGAGTCTATTTCTCAATATACAGAGCGTTTTTGGAATGCACTACTCCAGCTACGCATGCTTGAAGACATACCTGAAGCAAAACACAAGCGCAAGTATATGTCTGGACTCCTTGGGCATTACTACGTTGAAGTTAACATGTTCAAGCCTGCTACCCTTGAAGACGCCATTTTACTAGCTCACGACACTGAAGATAAGCTACGAGGTAGAGACAGACATCCACAGCAATTCCAAGCCAATGGTAACTATGGATCTAAACAATTCAATTCCAATTTTAGAAGATTTAATCCAGGTCGTTTCTCTTCATCATCTTTCCATAAGAATTGGGAAAAACCACCTGCATTACCATCCAATGTAAATCAAAATTCCAAGCTTATTCCACAGCCAAATCCTAATGTACCTAGACTTCCCGCCATTGCAAACAATGTAACCAAAGCCAAGTCAATAGTATGCTATAAATGCCACCAGCCTGGACATCTAGCAACAAATTGTCATTCAAAGAAGCCACCTGCCCATATCAACTACCTTGGAGCAATGGACGAAGACGAACATGAAGATATGCCTGATTTCACAGAAGATGAGGACGACACTACTACACCTTCGGATACTTTACCAGGTATGCCTACTCCGCATTCTTTATTGACTATGAAATGTTTGGTGCATGGAAAGGAAAAGATTATTTTGCATGATGATGGTAGTACTCATGATTTTATTTCAGCAAAATTAGTAAAAGAATTGAAGTTACAGACTGTACCTACGCATTACCGCATCAAGGCTGCATTCTTAGGCACTAGGTATAATGGTACACAGGAAGTGCAAGACTTAGAGATTCAAATTGGTCAATACACTAAAAGAAGAAATTTCCTAGTTGTTCCATTACAGTCGAGTGACATTATTTTAGGTATGCCTTGGCGTCATCAGCATAACCCAGATATAGACTATTCCACACACTCAATGAATATTAATTTTCAAGGAAAATCTATTACATTATATGGTATGCATGTATGTAATGTTTTTCCACTACTTTCGCATACTCAAGCTAAACGTGCATTACGCAAGAGTAGTAAATCTTATCTCATTTGGGTGAATGAATTGCAAGTAAAAGAAAGTCCTATGCACCCTAGGCATAAAGAATTTCTTGCACATTTTAAGGGCTATTTTGTAGAAGACCTACCACTTGGTTTACCTCCTTCACATCCAGAAGACCATCAGATAGATTTGATCCCTAGCACACAATCACCTTGCAAAGCACCATATAGGCATAACCAGATAGAGCAAAAAGAAATTCAGAGTCAAGTTGAGGAATTACTAAATAGAGGATTGATTCGACCTAGCCGTTCTCCATTTGGTGCACCTGCTCTGTTAGTCAAGAAAAAGAATAATACCTATCGTATGTGCATTGACTATCGAGCTTTAAATAAGACCATTGTAAAGAATAGGTATCCCATTCCTAGAGTTGATGACCTTATGGACAAACTGCAAGGATTTGCTATATTTAGTAAAATAGACCTTAAGTCTGGTTATCATCAGGTGAGACTAGATACGTCAGACATATTCAAGACTGCATTTAGGACACAGTTTGGTCATTACGAATTTTTAGTGATGCCATTTGGATTGACTAATGCACCTGCTACGTTTAGTAGAATGATGAACCATATATTTCTGAAATATCAGTATTGTGTAATTGTCTTCTTTGATGATATTTTGGTGTTTAGTCAAAATGAGAAAGAACATTATGAGCATTTGTCATTGGTTTTTCAGTTATTGAAAGAAAATCAACTGTATGCAAATGCTGAAAAGAGTGAATTCTTTAAAACAGAAATTGAGTATTTAGGTCATATAGTATCATTTGATGGAATTAAAGTTGATCCTAAGAAAATCGATGCAATATTGAATTGGCCTGTACCTAAAAACCTGCATGAGTTACACTCATTCCTTGATCTTGCTAGTTTCTATAGGAAGTTTGTACGTAATTTTTCATTACTTGCTTTACCATTAACCAAACTTTTGAAGAAAGGTATTGTCTATCATTGGTCCGAAAATCAACAGAAATCCTTTGACTTATTGAAACATGCATTAACCCATGCCCCTGTTCTACAGTTGCCTAATTTTAATAGACTCAACAGAAATCCTTTGACTTATTGAAACATGCATTAACCCATACCCCTGTTCTACAGTTGCCTAATTTTAATAGACCATTCTTTCTAGTAGTGACCGATGATAGTGGATCAGGAATAGGAGCTATACTTATGCAAGACAATCATCCTATAGCCTATTCTAGTTGTAAGCTAAAACCCTCTGAGCTGAAATATTCCACATATGACAAAGAACTATTAGCAGTTGTACAAGCATTAAGACAGTGGAAACACTACTTAATGGATTCAAAATTTATGATTAAGATCGATCAGCAAAGTATTAGACATTTACTTAGCCAACCCCAAATCTCTGACCGAAATATCAAATGGGCCTCCTTTATTCAAATTTTTCATCCTATCATTCAATACCAACCTGGAAAAGAAAATGTAGTGCCTGATGCATTGAGTAGAAGACCTGCCATTCATAACATTTCTGTTATATCTTTTGATTCTTTGATTGCTATGAAAGATACTTATCATCAGGATATTACTTTTCATGCTGATTGGAATAAATTACTTCAAAATAATTTGATTCCTATTGATTCATTGTCATATAATGATGGATTTATGTTTTATGAAAAGAGATTGTGTGTTACAATTCCATTCCTATCTTTTGTTTTAAATGAAATTCATTGTCCCCCATATCAAGGTCATAGAGGTATCATATCTACCTTACGTACATTAACTGAAGATTTTTATTGGCCGCATATGGATACTGATGTATCTAACTTTGTTTCTGAATGTTTGATTTGTCAAAGAGTTAAGAGACATCATGGTAAACAATATGGATTACTTATTCCTTTGTCTATTCCATCTAAACCTTGGGAACAAATTTATATCCATTTCATTACTGGTTTACCTAATACTAAATCTAACCATGATATGATTTGGACAGTTGTAGATAGATTTAGTAAACAAGCATATTTCATTCCGTGTAAGAAAACTTTAACAGCAGCACAGTTGTTTTTAAAAACTGTTTTTACTAACCATGGATTGCCAAAAGTTATTATTTCAGATCGTGATTCTAGATTTTGTAACAACTTTTGGATTACTCTGTTCGCTAACCTAGGCACAAAGATTGATTTCTCATCTGCATTTCATCCAGAAACTAATGGACAAACAGAAGCCACTAACAGCACAATTCTAGATCTTTTACGTGCATATACTATCTCTAAACCACAAACATGGGACACACATTTGCATTTATTACAGTTTGCATATAACAATACACCACACACATCTACAAAGAAAGCACCGTTTGAAGTCATTTATGGATATAGATTATCTACACCTGTTGCATCTTTGTCAAATAGAGTTCAAAGTGCTGATGATATTGCTAGTATGCATAACACTATTTTTGATGAGGTTAAAGACATGATTGCTAAAGCCCAGCAATCATATACTAAACAAGCCAATAAGAAAAGACAAGCAATGAATTTTAAAGTTGATGATTATGTTTGGTTGAGAATAGAAAAACATAGACTGCAAAGTGTAGATAGACATCCAGTTGTCAAATTAGCCCCTAGATTCTATGGACCATTTAGGATCATTCATAAATTAATGATAATGCATTCAAGTTAGAATTACCACCTCATTGGAAAATTCACAACACATTTCACATTAGTTTATTGAGACCATTTAGAGGCCAATTACATGTACACCCTGTTTATGAAAATCCACCTTTGTTAGAGGAAGAGACTGAAATACTTGAACCAGAAGCTATCATAGATACTGACTTTATGACCACTAAAACTGGCCGAAGATATTCTAGATATCTAGTTAAATTTAAGAACCATCCTGTAGAGGAAGCACAATGGATGCACGCTAGAGACTTAAATGCTTTCCCCACTCTGTTACCTCCACGTTGAGCTAATAGCAATTGAGGTCAATTGCTATCCCACCCCAGGGGTATGATGCTAGGAGGCATATTTCATGGTGGATTCCGTGCCACAGTGAATTCCGTGAGGTTTTTACGGTGGATCCGTAAACTTTGATGACCGGGGCTCATACACAAAGTGGATTCTTTGTGCGAGAAGTTGATGGGGACGCCTGTCCTTTTCGGGTGTTTCATTAATTTAGTGTGTACATAGGTGATTCCATAGCGGGTGATTACGCAAAATGCATATTAAATTAATAAACATTTATGAGTTTAGAGTGCGCACTCGTAATAAATTAAGGTTGGGATTTATTTCTAACCAGTTGATTTATTTATGTAGCTGAAGACTGCTAGGTATTCACTTTTGTCGGTTTAATTATATTATTTTACTAACGATTGTGAATGCTTCAGTTGATGTGTAGAGATAGCAGTAGTGGCGGAGGAAAGCATTGGAGGATAGCGAGTATTCGATTTTTGGATTATATTTTGATAGGCGTCATGCCTATATTTTGTCATGCCTATTTATTGAGGCATTGATTATTTATTATTATTTTGTATGCGCATGGGCGCACGGTTATGTTTTTTCTATTTGGACATTGTATTGGGCATGCCAGACTCTTTGGGCACCGTCCATTAGCTTTATTCCTATTTTTTTGTTAAAGCAAACTCAAAAGCTAAAAGCTTGCTATTTTTTGTAAATTGGGCTATTATTGAGCATGAAGATGAAATATACATAAAATACATGCTTTGTGGAGTGCTCACACAAGGCATGGGGGGATATTGCACCCAATTGGTCTCTTGCTCTTGTCGTTCATGCTTTTTACCTTGTAATTTGTGCAAAAAGTAGAGTTCATTGTTCTTGGGGACCTTCCGGCATTCACTACGCGAGCATACAGTGTCCGATCTGCGCACCAGTAAAACCATAAGTCATGAAAACCATAAATCCACTAACCCAAACCATAAATCCATTGACCGTAAATCCAACACCCACTACTCATAAACCAAATATCTACTAACAAAAAACTATAAATCCACAGACCATAAACCATAACTAGAATCACAAACCCATAAATTCACTACCCTAAAACATAAATCCTCCAATCACAAATCCACAAATCTACCAATCATAAACCATAAATAAAATAACCATCAACCATAAATCGTGAATCTACTAACCATAAACTAAAAATGATAGACCCAAATTATTTAAATAATCCAAAAATCCTAATAATATAACCATGTGTAAATCCATTTACCATAATACGAAATCTCATACAAAATTTTCTTAACTAGCTTATTCCATACATCTAAAAAGAAATCTCCAAAGGATAATACAACTCTAAATCATAGTCAGGTGATCACATGAAGATTGTATAGTGGTCTATAAACCATTTCATAAATATGTTATAAACATCCCACAAATAGTTTCATTCATTTGCAACAAAATAATCATATATATCCATTCAATAAATTGTTTGATTTGCAAACATTGAAAATACAAAAGAGGCTTCGCACTCCCCAAACCATAAATCTATATTCATAAAACATGGGGGGGGGGGGGGGATAAGGTGAGCATCATAGTTACTTCATCAATAACAAAATGGATTTTAGGATCCCAAAAAGAAATAGAAAATAAAATTGAAGGACAACTCACTCTTAGGCCTTTGTCCTCCTAGCAAAGGGAAGCTCTCCAAGTTAGCATCCCAAAATGAAATAGAAAATAAAATTGAAGGACAACTCACTCTTAGGCCTTTGTCCTTTAGCAAGAAGGGAAGCTCTCCAACTTAGCATTGCACTTGACAATTAACATATAGTTCTTCAAGCTAGCCTCCATGTATTCCTCCATAAAGTCATCCCTCACAAAGTTGCAAACTTCACTAGTGCTTCCCATTGCAATCAATATTGTTTTTAATCGATATTCATTTTAATTTTTTATTGCTTGTTGGATTGTAGGCAAGAGATGCCTACTATTTGCCTATGGTAGCTTGGGTCTAATAGGCATAGGGTTACCCTTGTTGTGGAAGAAATCCTAATGCCTATTGATATAACAACATTCAAGAAAACACCCAAGCATACCCTCTATTTATGACACAACCCTATGAGATGTGTGCCCACTCCCATTGATAGTAGACATCTTGTAACTAGTGCTTGTACTTATGGGCCTCCCACTATTTCATGGAGGGACACACCAACTCTAATTATGATCAAAGAATGTGGATAAATATACAAAAATAGATTAAAATTGTCGTACAACTATGAGAGATTAAAATACTAACCTTCGTTGTGCAATCCAAGACAATGGACTTGGCAGCTTGAGATAAGATCAAGTACAAATAGTGTTAGGATACACTCAAAGTTGCATGAGAAATGAATTGACAAAAATAAGTGGCATGTTATTGCTCACCTAAATATGATATTGACATTTGATTGTGCATGTCAGCTTCCACTCCCATAGTTGCTTGTGCTAGCAGGTACTTGCATGTTGAATAATCGTGACCAAAAAAGTGTTAGTCTCATACCAATAAACCAACACGAAAACTCAATAAAACCAATATGACCTAGCTCCTTAATAGAATAAACACCATCTATTAACATGTATGCAAGTACGCTTGCATATACACACACCCTTTATTAATAGATCATGCATGCACACACATGCATGTGTGCACACATACACAACCATACCTTGGCAATCATAGATGCCACTATAAGATATAGGCCTTATACTGACGTTAAAAGTGAAAAAAGATGTAAATAACAAAATTTTACCCCGTCGTCGCATAAATCGTCTTTATTGGCGACGCCATAAAACAGTTGGTATCAGTGTCGTTATCAGCGTCGCTGATATCAACGCAAATAGTGACACTGATAATGGCGCTCTACGATGCTAATAATGATGCAAATAACGACACATGCAAGTAAATTTGCGACGCTAATAGCGACGGTAACAGGGAGTGCATAAATTATTTTTTTTCCCTGTTATCCTTTATAAGGCCGGTCGGATCACAATTGTCAGTAAAAAGGATAGTCTTGTTCCTAATAGTTTGTAATGGAGTGCTAAGAAAACAAAATACTAATTGTTAGAAACATGATTGTCAATACAAAGGATATTGCAAAAAAATAAGCAAGCAAAACAAAAGAAAAACTTACAAAGTCCTCCAGATATGTTCTGTATGATGGATCACTATGGCCTCTAATCCTGCCCTCGCCGCCTCGCGCTGCTGACTCCAACGTCCTGGAGAATCTATAGCCTCCTCCCTCAGTCGGCGCCAATCGTCCGCATCTAGCCACTCAAACTTTGCAACCCCACTCTTGAGTGCCTTGCGTATGTCCGATCGTATGTGTGACATATATACATGCATGCAGTCCATCATCCAGCCCATAGAAAATCTATCTATTGTGGCTGGAACCAGAAACTCCTCATGCAAGGATGCTACTATGTAGTCCTTTCTCCCCTCCAGTATGTTTTTCCAATGATCTAAGACGTGCCGAAAAACTTGTTGGCACAACTCTCTCATGCTGCGAGCCATCACCCTCCTCCCCTCATTATTCATGATGATGGCTCCTAACCTATCATCGACAAGATAGGCATATCTCTCTGGGGTATGCCTAAGATGGGTCCTCTCCCACCTGTGTCCACGCTCCTAGGCATATCCCTCTAGGGTATGCCTAAGATGGGTCCTCTCCCACCTGCGTCCACGCTCCTGGGCATATCCAGGAGACCCTTGTACATCCGATGTACTGACCGGGATAGTATTTATTAGTGTAGCACCCATAGGGGTGCTACTTGCAGATGGCTGATGAGTAAAAGCTGGAGTAACTAGAGTAGACGCCCCACAAGTGTGACAAATCCTAGAGGTGACGCAACTCTAGCAAAACGACGAGATGGAGACACCGTGTCCGTGCCTCCATAGCAACCACCTGAGCCATGCTCTTTGGAACCGCCACGAGAGTGAGGAGTCACACATGTATCCTGTACCGACCACGGGCTCACTGCCTCCATATCTCTATAGCATCCCCCTGACCTGAAGCACTCCCTCCCTCTGGCCCAAGTATGGAGCGTCAACCTCGTATGCTCGAAGTTGAAGTATCTAATCGCATCGAAATAGATCTAATAGAGCGGCTTGATGATGTCTGAGATAGCTCCTGGTCTACCATGTCTCTAAATCTCGCCATCTGATCTGGAGACATGCGCATGAAGATATCCTGCAACTCCTCATTGCTCATCCCTCGACTCATCCTGAAAATGTCACCTGCATAGATAAAAAACGATGTTAGCATAATCAATTTAAATCATACAAAGCACGATAATATAAATCCTAAAAAAATGATCTCACTTAAAATGCATATCTTATGTACCCTTATAAGTGATTAGTCAATGAATTGAGTAAGTGGATGCTCCAAGTATGAAGTATCCTATGGTCCCATGTCAATCTCCTGACACAACTCTGCATACACTAGAAGGTTGATAGACATGTCACCACAAAAGGATGAGTCCACCTCGTTCTCAAAGAATTTTTGGACTCCTGTATTTCCATCATTGTTAGCCGATGCTGGCTCCTCTACATACTCCAAGCTTTCGGTGGCCTCCACCCTTGCAATATTGACCCCCTCTATTTGCATATTGTCCTCATCTATGCTCGGAATATCGCTTTGATCATATACTCTCGCACTTTGGGGAGCTGAAGTTATAACATACCACCATCGAGGTTGTCAAGGGGTTTTGATAGAAGATTACCTATTCACAAACACGTACAAGAGAGATTAAACTATTGTGACATGTACCATGTCGTAATACAATTAACAAACAAATGAGTTCATGTACCTATTCACAATGGGCCGGCAACACAAAGGTGTCGCGCAAATCCATCCATTTTTTTTCGAATTCTATTTCGAGAAATCCAGATGGACCTCGTCGAACTGTTACTCCAGCTCCTTAAGTACCACTTTAAACCACTGCATATCGAATAGTATCATGGAGAAGCTACGATAATCCACCGTAACAATACTTTGCAAGTTCACAAAATACTCCATCTCATCTATAACCGTATTTGGATCTGTTGCTCGTTGTCGGCTCTCCTGCTCGAACCTTGCCATGATACCACAGTCCATTGTGGAGCGCATTTTTCAATATGCTCCACGTAAAAATGCCGTCCATGTGACCACGCTACACTATATATTTTGTATTGTACATTGAAACACTCAAATTAGTTGTCGCATATAAAATATAGATATGACAAATCCTAAACATTTCATTACCTTTGGACTACATCCCCTCGAGAATTTTCACTCCTCAATTGAGACCTCCCCCCCTTCGCGAGACACTGCGGGTCAAAGCTCCATGCAACCACTGCATTGACATGAACTGGAGCATCTCCTCCATGCCCTCGGGATATCGAATCGGTCAATGGCGCGTACTATGTCAAAATTCAGATCGCGCTTCCTCTAGATCTTGCCTAGCGATCTGGTACCTGACGAGCCACGTCTCCATAGAGGCATGGTGCAACATACAAAAGCGATTCACCTTCTCCTCCATTGCAGCATCCATTCTTTTTTCTACCCCATTTCCAACCACCACATCTCTGGTCAGTCTATCATCATTCTTCAGCCAACCATAGCATTTTGGTTGTCTGGTTCCACCGTTGGTAGCCATTGTGAAATATGCACTAGGGCCTCCCAACCTTCAATCATGCTACCTTCTGGTCGAGCTCGTTGTCGCAAAAAGCCTTTCAGGGTTTTCATGAAGTGCTCCAAGAAGAACATCCATCGCGTATGGACAAGTCCAAAAATCTCCACTTCATCTACAAGATGCACAAGAAGGTGGATTTGTATCGTGAGCATGTTGGTAGGTAGGTATTTCTCAAAGAGACAGACCGTCTCCACTGCTCCCCGCCTCACAGATTCAATAGAGAACGTCTTAATATCCTTCTGTGAGATCCATTGCACCAAAGCCAACAACCTGTAAATGGCCTCGCGTATTTCTGGAGTAAGGCATCCTACGATCGCAATCGGTAGTATAAACTGCCACAAATGAGAAAGCATTATGAACAATGGCTACACTCCAAATAGCAAAATTCACACGCCAATTACAATCCATTCGTAGTACAAACCTGACATATCTTATGCCAGCCTTGGGATTTTAGCCCTGATAATTGGTCATCTTTAGAAAATGCAGACCTAAGAGAACGCATCATACCCATCGGAGTGCAGATAGACTTGACTACTTGCTTCACAATGCACTCTTCTTTAGTGGACAAAACCCAAGGAGTGCAAGGTAGCTGCACGTGACCATCAGTACTCGACTACGGCCAAAGCGCCTCCATCTTGCCTACCTCCTTCAAATCCATTCATACCCCTATAGTGTCTCTCTTTCCTGTGATGTGGTCCCATAGCAAGCTGCCCACATTCTTGAAAATATGCATGGGATCCAACAAGTGGTTGATCTATAAGTGGTTCCAATATGGCAGCTCATAGAAAACTGAGAACCCTCACATTACGTTTGGATGTGACTCCGCGTGGACCATTTTCAGCTTATACCAGCTTGCGGCATTCATATGTGTTGGAGGTTGTCCAAGAAAACCTTCCCTAAGTTCATGACCCTCTGGCAAGAAAGTGATGTGTCCTTAATATACCATCTTCTTCATGGTTCATGACCTTCGGGAGTCTAACTGTGGCCCGCACAATGGATATGCATGATAACCTAAGGTAACCAAACTTGTTCCAACACCTCTATATAGTGAATACAAACTTAAACGAGATAAAATATAGAT
This sequence comes from Lygodium microphyllum, assembly GCF_053477565.2. NCBI lineage: Eukaryota > Viridiplantae > Streptophyta > Polypodiopsida > Schizaeales > Lygodiaceae > Lygodium > Lygodium microphyllum. The sequence goes on from NC_141141.1 coordinate 146,530,496, forward strand.
ATTACCAACGAGAACGAAAGCCTATTTACCTGAGCACTCTCCGAATCCCGAAAAGTCATGCATTGTCCACATGATAATGGCTCGAATATTGGCGGACCATCGACCATCGCGCTTGCTCATATCTTGCACGGTGACCCCCTCCTCCCATAAAATATTAAGCTCATCGACTAATGGACGAAGATGCACGTCCATATTTTTTACTTTGTAGCAGCTGCGGATGAGTAAGCTAAGGATGAGATGTCATTTCTTCATAGAAAGCCATGGAGGGATATTGTAGTTGACAAGGACTATAGGCCACACACTGTAAGAAGTTGAGCATAGACCGAATGGGTTCACGCCATCCATTGCAAGACCAAGCTGAAGATTCCTTGGCTCTGGGCAAAGCCTGGGAAGGTAGAGTCAATGTGGCTCCATGTGCATGAATCCGCTGATATTCATTAAACTCCATCTATGGACCTATTCTGCACATGCCACGTTGTCAAGCTCGCCATGTCGGACGTACGAAACATGTGGTTTATGTGGGGATAAGCGAAAAGTGTTTAAGAAATTTTTGAGGGATGGTTTGCCCTTGCAAGTCATGTCGATACCTGTGAGTACCACACTTTTCTCTCTCCTCTCCCTCTCTCATTTCCTTTTCTCTCTTCCTCTCCCTTTCTCATTTCCTCTCCTTGCCTTACCCTCTTCCTCTCTTTCTCTCTTTCCCTATTAGGGTTATTAATGTTTTTTCTCTCTTTTTCTCTCTCCTCCCCCTCTCTCATTTCCTTTTCTCTCTCCCTCTCCCTCTCTCATTTCCTCTCCCTCCCTCACCCTCACCCTCTCTTTCTCTCTTTCCCTATTAGGTTTAATGTTTATCTCTCTTTTCCTCTCTCCTCTCCCTCTCTCATTTTTTTCTCTCTCCTCTCCCTCTCTCATTTCCTTTTCTCTCTTTCTCTCCCTCTCTCATTTTCTCTCCCTCTCTCACCCTCACCTTCTCTTTCTCTCTTTCCCTATTGGGTTTAATGTTTTTATCTATTTTTCTCTCTCCTCTCCCTCTCTCATTTCCTTTTCTCTCTTCCTCTCCCTCCCTCACCCTCACCCTCTCCCTCTCTTTCTCTCTTTCCCTATTATGTTTAACATATTTTCTCTCTTTTTCTCTCTCCTCTCCTCTCATTTTTTCTCTCTCCTCTCCCTCTCTCATTTCCTTTTGTTATCTTCCTCTCCCTCTCTCATTTCTTCTCCCTCCCTCACCCTCTCCCTCTCTTTCTCTCTTTCCCTATTATGTTTAATGTTTTTTCTCTCTTTTCATCTCCCTCCCCCTCTCTTTCTCTCTCCCTCCCTCTCCCTCTCCCTCTCTCATTTCCTCTCCCTCCCTCTCCCTCCCTCTCCCTCTCCCTCTCCCTCTCCCTCTCTTTCTCTCTCATTTCCTCTCCCTCTCTCAATACACACGAATTATACCAAAAACAAGTAAAAGAGAGAGAGAAAACTCCCTCTCCCTCTCTCATGTTCTCTCCCTCCCCCTCTCCCTCTCCCTCTGTTTCTATCTCCCTCCCTCTTCCTCTCCCTCCCTCCCTCTCCCTCTCCCTCTCTTTCTCTCTCATTTCCTCTCCTTCTCTCAATACACACAAATTATATCAAAAACAAGTAAAAGAGAGAGAGAGAAAACACAAAAGCAAAGCAAGAATGGACAATGAACTCTCCGTAAAGGCTCGAAGAAGGGTTTGGTGGCTTCTCTTTGCAACTGCAGCTCCTCTTCACCCTCCGTACACCCCCTCCTCTTCTTCGCGAATAGCAGCGGTGGTGGTGGTGGCGGTGAGAAGCCTTCTTTCTCCTTCTTTCTCTCTTTCTCTCCCTCTCAACAAGATGCTCGATCTCCCTTTCACTCTCTCTTTCGTGAATGTGCAAAAAATTACGTGCTCGGGTTTTCGCCCACATTTTTTTCCTCTGGGTACTATCGCTATTTGGGTCGCTAATAGCGACGCCGCTATTTCTCATTGCTAATGGGCGTCGCTATACCCTCATATCCTTGTAGTGTGCACATGTGCCATCTATTAATAGAGCATGCACATGCATGAGTGCATGCACATGTGCACACACACATACTCTCTTTCTTACCCACTGAACTACATACTATTAGTGTGTCATCTATTAATAGAGCATGCACATGCACGAGTGCATGCGCATGCGCATACACACATACTCTCTTTCTCACCTACTCAAGTGCATACTATTCGTGTGTATGGATCAATAAGTTATTACAATAATTATTATCTAATCTTTGGATAGGATATGACTAAGTGGTGATGGTGGGTTAGCCTTCAATAGGGTAGTGTGAAGCTACGACGCTCCAATGGTAGACTTTTCAAAACACTAATCTCATATGAAATAAGGGACATCTCTCTCTCTCTCTCTCTCTCTCTCTCTCTCTCTCTCTCTCTCTCTCTCTCTCTCTCTACTTCCTTGTCCATGATGGGACACTACACAATCCTCATCTAGCTATTTCTCCGCACCGACTATTGAAACTTCAACTCCTACATGTAGGGCTTGGTCTAGGTAATGGATCTATGATGATTAAGCCTTCTTCCTTCTACATTCTCATTTACTAGATTGTGTTTCTATAGTAGCTACCACACATTTTTCTATATGTTTCATATGGGCATGTAGTAGAACATGATAGCTTCAATCTGTTGAATTTTTTTGGAGAGTTTGGAAGCAATGACACTTGCATGATTGGGACTAACTTGACTAATACATAAAAGTATGTAGACAATAGGATGAATGCTTTGGATGTTGGATTGATGCAAGATGATCCTAAGCTTTTTAATTCAAATAAAGAGCACAAAGAATGTGTCATGGGTATATATGAAAAAGACACCATTGAGAGTTGGAGTACCTTGGTAGATAATAATCTAAAGATAAACATGTATCCAAAATTTCTTGAATGGATTGCTGAACTAGTTCACAACAATGAGGTTGATAAGAATGGTGAAAAAATCCAATTGAGTTCTTTTTTTTCTTGACTTGTAGAGCTAGTGCATGTGTCATGCAATAGTGAAGAGCATGCCATATCATGTATTTGACTTTGCGATATGGATAATCAATGGAGTTATGTCATTTGGTCCAAGGTTGCTACATGTCTTTTATGTTACTTCGGAACTACTTCTTATTCTATTTGACCAAGGCGTGGATCTAGTAACAAGCAGTTGTAACTAATGTAAATATAGGGTTAGAAAGTAGGTTTCTTTTTTATTACTTTTGGATAGATTAAGTACTTTTACAATGTGGTGTCAATCATAGAGCTTTTGATGGTGAGTAGCATATCAAACTGTACTTGATAGATTATCAATAATAGGAAAGCTGAAGTTTGGGTAGGCTTCTCAATAGTAGGCACGACTAAGTCAAGTAGGTTTCTTATAGTAGGAAAACTTAAGTTGAATAGATTTCTTATAGCAAGCAAGACTAAGAGGGATAAGCTTGCTTAGTGGTAGGCAAGACTAAGTGCATAGCCTTGTCAGTAGTATGCTTGCAACACTAGGTAAGGGTAAAAGGGGTAGGCTCCTTAGTGCTAGGAAAGCTCAGGTGAGACATGCTTGTTAGAAGTGGCCAAGCGTAATCTTGTAATGGTAGGCAAGAGAGGAGAAGATTGAGAGGTAGCCTAACTAGGTAACCTTGAGGGTTTAGGAAGCTTTTCAGTAGTAGGCACATTAGTAGTTAGGCTTGTTGATGGTAGGAAAACTTAGTAAGACTAAGCTGCTTAGTGGTAGGTAGAGTTAAGAGGAGTAGACTCCTCAATAGCAAGCAAGTCTAAGAAGGGTCAACTTGTAGTAAAAGGCATGGTCAATAGTGGGAATTCCAACAATAGGGCAAGCTTAAGAGGGATAGACTTGCCACTAGAAGGCAAGGATAGGATTTATTGCTACCTTCTCTTGATCATATTATCCATATAATCAAAATATCCAAATCAAATGAGAATAGAAAAATGAAAGGAGAGGAGGACTTAGTGGGTACCTTTTGTAATAACTACAAACCTCAATGTCAAATTGCAAACCTTTGGTCTCCCCTTATTACTTCAACACTTTGTGTGCCTTTTTTGCTTCTCTATTTTTATTCTTTCTCACCTTGTTGATAGGGACTTGTGGCTATTTACAATCTCTCATTGCACTCTTGTAGACATGGATGCACCCTATCCTTGGAAAGATCATGGTAGAAGTAGATGCCTCGAATGAGGACTTTCCTTTGGGTAGGCTGTGGCAATAGGAGGGACTCTTGTCAATAATAAAGGTTGTCTTTCTTTCGATTAAGACAAGACTAGCATAGTATAGAAGGAGGGTGAGGTGAGATTTGGAGCAATCATGCTACTGTGGATAAAGATGACTCCTTCTACTACTTGTGGGGTGTTAAAAGTAGGTTGTTGTGGACTTACCATAGATTTAAGTGGGCTTGATTTTTTACGAGGAGGTGTCAAGCATGAATATACATTCTATTCTAGGTAGGTTGTGGCCCTTTTTTTGGGTCATGGAATGAAAAGAAAGCTAGAATAAAATAGTCATGGGTGGCATGGATCATGGTCAAGCAAGAGTTGCACATAGATTTCATAATATATTTTGACTACCCATGTTAGCTTGCTGAATGGTATCATACAAATCACTTTGAGTACAAAAAGTCCCAAATAAGATTTTGGATATAAAAGCTAGAGGTATATTAAGCTGTAGGGGTTTTTGAAAATTGGAAAATAAAGAACTAATTCATAAAGCATGAAATATTGATAATTTATAACTTATTATATCATTCCCATGGGGCTTGCTTTAATTCATATATACTCTTTTTTAGCTTGCAGACAAGCACGTTGAGAAAAACCCTTTGATTATTGCATTTAGATCTCATCATGAAGGTCGTCACCATGTAGAAATGTTGTCTTGACATCCAATTGTACAAGATCCGTGTCATCTTTAGCTACCAAGGAAAGCATAGTGAGAAGACTAGTCAATTTCAACACAGGTGAAAAGATCTCATCAAAGTCCATACCTTTCTCTTACTTAACACCTTTGGCTACTAACCTTCCCTTTTACTTTGGTTTAGCATCACATGCAACCTTCCCACGTGCTTCATAAAATTTATGACTACATGAGAGATATATTATCTATCATTATTAGTTATGGGACACTTCACTCTCTTGCTAGATTGATCTTTTACAAGTGCCAATTTTTTTTGAAAACAAGGCAAAGCCTCACCTTTCCTACCCATAATGAAAGCCCACCCTTTTCTAGTCTCATAATCAATGAATGTTATAAAATTGGATGCTCCTCATATCAATTTTGTAGGCATAGATCCACATGTGCCATTATGCACTAAGTCAAGCAAATCACTCATTTTCCTATTTAAGCTTTTCGTATGGGTTGAACTTGTGTGTGCTTATTATATATACAATGCTCACAAACAAAAAGATTAGAAAAATCAAGACAAGATAAGTAGCCCAAATGAGGAATTTACATTCCTTTCTAGATATTTGTCTCAATCACACTGATGCCACCATATGCGTTTGGCTACTCGATTATTGTAATTGTAGGGCTTTTGATAGAAGATACATGAAGGGGATACAAATGACACATTTGAATGATTTAGCAATAAGAAATGAACCCTTGTGGACTTTCCAAGATTGATTCTAAAAGTAGTTGAGTATCTCAAGTCATCCAACTAACCATTATTCTATATCAAGCTCTTAATAAGTTTAGATACATGGCATACATTTTGAAGAGTAAACTTATATTCATTCTAAAAACTAAACTACACATCACTTGCACCAAATATGCCATATACATAGCCATTTCTAAAATGGACTGATCTACGTCTCTATTGCTATCATATAAGTAGAACTGCTCCTTATTGGGAGGAGTCACATGAATAGATGCACCAAAATCTAGTATCCAATCTTAAACAAATTGTTTATTTGCTACAACCAACATATGTGCAGGAAGAGTAGAGCCAAATAGCACTTCACCATCATCATTATATATAGTCACCACATTGATTTCTTCAATATTTACCTTTTCTTTACCTTCTTTCCTATCAACATCCTTATCCTCCTCTTTTTAATATTTTTTATTTCACTTTCATTAATAACACTCCTTAATAGGAGTGCTTTACCACAATGGAAGCACTCAATGACTTTCCTAGGCTTGAATTTGTTGCTTGACCATCAAGAGTCCATGTTCTTATCTTTACACTATTTTCTACCTCTTTCTTTCTGCATGGATTTCTAGCATTATCTCTTCAGCCAATAAACTACCCACAATATCATTAAACTTAAACTCACCATTTGGGGTTGATCTATTAATGGCTATTTTAAAGATATGCCAGGATGCAGGCAAGGAGCATAGCAAAAAGATTGCCTTAACCTCATCTTCAAACATTAACTTTTGATTCTACATGTGATTTCATATGATTTTGAAAAGGTGAGAGGTAGTAGTAATGTAACTCAAATAACTTTTTCATGAGATACACCTTGTTAGAGCAATTTTCTTCTCCTAAGTGTCACATAACTTCTTTTATAAGTCATGTGTAGTGGTCTCATTCACAATTGTAAAATACAAAAAAATCTGTCAAGTGCAATCTAATAGTGGATTTGGCCAATGTATCAAGCTTTGACCAATCATCTTCAAACATGTCTATTGGTTTTTCATTCATGCCTCTTATGAAACTTAACTGCTTCTTCTGAATATTAAGAACATCTTCATCTACTCCTTTCACAAACTAAAGTTGGCACCATCAAACTTTTTGATGTTATATAGTTCCTTGTCCATTGCATATGATGAATCTAGCTATGCAAAAATTTAAAAAAACAACTCTCAAGTGATAGGAACCAAAAAACAACAAACTATATTGTAAAATTAGCAGACTTTTTGTAACACATTCTTAGTATAATCAAAACAAAGAGAAGATAGGAAGTGAATCACTGTTTAGCAATAATGTATATATCATTATCCAAGTGTTGTGAAAGTCACCACATATAGTCAAAACATGGTATTATAGCACCAATGTTTCCTCACATGTACAATAACATGACAATAGCTAACTATTCAAAAGTACATCAGATAAATGATCTCCTTGGAACCTTTGTAATACATCAAATAATAGTATTCTTTCTCATTCATGAGAAAATATGAATGGATAGCATGACAAATTACATAGCTCAAGAATGACTACTTCATATACATCCGAGTCTCTACTCTAATGACACTTGCTGCATATAGTAGTAACCACCAACAATCTCCAAAATTGTGAAATTTGTAATTTGCAACTTGTGTCAAATTACTTGCAAAATGAAACTGCTTGTTTCTAGAACACCCTATACAGAATTATAAAAAAAGACGTATGTAGGCTTCCCCAAGAGTTTCTCAACCTCTTCTTACATGTTGAATCTCATCCAAAACAAAGAGTTTGTCAACCTCTTCTTACATGTTGAATCTCATCCAAAACAAAGAATGAAGATTTCTATTGGTGGCACTAGGTGGAGATTCCCTCCCACTCTAATACCTATTGTTGAAGCTACAAGGAGCGCACGCGTGCATGCACGCACACACACACACACACACACACACACACACACACACACACACACACACACACACACACACACACACACACACACACACACACACACACACACACACACACACACACACACACACACACACACACACACACACACACACACACACACACACACACACACACACACAGTACGTTTGCCTTCAATAGCTCTCTTGTCAGCAACATCTTATTATCTATCACCCAAAGAATAAAGAATGAGTGTGCATATGCATAATTAGGGTTAGGAAGTGAGATGGGCAACTTGCCACATTGGCCTTTATTCCAATTTCTAGATATTAAAATTTAATTATGTAATCATATCGGTGTAATGAATAAAGACACATTCTTATACTTTTAAAAAAACTATAACTATGAGCTCTATCTAACTATTGAATCATAAAGTTTCATTGAGGTTTTCTAGAAAAATAAAATTTATGGCTTATAAAAAAGAATTAGTAAAACCATGTGTTATTTGGAGGTATGTACCTATAAGGTGTTCAAAGGGTATTAAAAAAATACCACTTCCTTACATGTTATAAGGTAATAAAGTGACCCCTTTTCTTATAGGAGACTTATGGGTTTCTTCAAAATGCAGTGAAAACAACTCATTCTTGTAATGTAGCTACCTAATGAATCACGATAGCACATATCTTTAATAGTCCATCAATAAGTAATCAAGGTAACTAGCATCCAAAACTCATTAGAATAACTAAATATTCATAACCTTGAACTACTTGAGTCTACCTTATAGGGAGAGCTTTACCTCAATCCTGCAAGGACCAACTTGAAAATGGAGACCTACTTTAAAATACTATAGTTTCCTATTAGCTATATGGCACTAGCTTTTGAGGTGACTGCATTGCTATTATCCCTCGAGTTGAAGTGAACCATTGCTATTCAGTGGTATTGTACAAACAACATGCAAGTGATCAAACACACCTCTTTGTTAGACTTCAATAAACTTAACACAAATAAATAATAACAATGTTCATCAACAAAAGTCCAAGTAGAGGCGATGTCCCATGGATACCCCCTACTACTAGCACCATAGTATCTCTCTCAATCAATATAGATAATGTTCCCTCCTCATCTATAGTTTCATAATTTGAAACTAGCAACATAAACAACATACATGAGTTTGTTCCAAAGTGCAACACAAGGACTCCAGACTAAACATTATGTCTACAGCAGCATCACATGCAAGCAAAGCAACAATTATACATAGGCCATGGCAAAACATCAAAAGAAGAGTTTCACAACACAAAAGAAGCCTTGTTCAAAATAGTAATAAAGACATTTGAACCTATGATCCCTTCTAGGATAATTTTGAGGTTAAGTTAGTAACAAAAATAGGTATAAGCATAGACAAGGCAAGGAGCCTAACACAAACAATGATCATTTAAACAAATGAAACTCTCATAGGGTATAAAAACTTGCATGGAGACCCAACACGATGTAAAACATATTACTTTTTTAAGAGAAGAAACTTAATCTATTAATAGAAATATTGATATAATCCACTCTTTTTCCTTCCATTCTCAATTTTAAAAACTATCAATTACAATTATATTCCTATCCACACCACACAAAAGCAAAGACCATGGACATGAAATTCACATAAGATATCACATGCTTCAATATAACACTATCTCATGTTGAAAAACACAATTTCTCCATACTAGTTTGCATGCATTCAATTAAGACGGAAAATTGGTGATTTTTGCACTTGAACAAGGGTTTCTACATCTTCAAGTGATTGTTTACATGTACAATTTTGTGTCTTTGGTTCACAATATCTAGAGGTATTGTGGATACAAAAGGGGTACCCTCCTCCCCACAATTGGTTACTCTAGAAGTAAGCACAACCTCAATTTTGATCTAACACTTTGAGCTTACTATTTTTAGACCTTGATTGCATGCACATGTATACATCTAGGTTATTTTCCCTTTCCCTTTTCTCACTCCACCTACACACTCATACACATTATTTTTAATAATAAAACCACAATCAAATTTGCATGCATCCACACATGAACATACATTAACTGATAACCAATCAGTGAGATGTCACTATTACAAGTGTATTCATGCTTCATATGCATGAAATGGTAAAAAATCAAGACAATATCAAAAGTGAACAAGTTTTTTTCTCAAACATCACTAATTTAATCAAAGAAATTGTGTTAAGAGACCTATCTATTAATCCTTCATTCCAGGTGTCAAGAACTACATCTTTTAAGGTAATAATGCATCACACTTTAAATGTATAGTAAATAATAACAATTCAATAAAGAATTAAATTTAGAAAATTTTAGTTATTCAAATTTTAAAGAAAATACATGACTAAATGAATCCATGCACTTAATGAGGATCTCCCACATTTGCTCAATCATATGTCCATTTCCATTAAGGTATGTACTTCATGGGTGGGAGATCATTTTTTCATTTTCAATCAAGTAATAACTTCCTATTGGACCCCTTTAATGGTATGCCTATTGAAGATATTGATCATCACATCAATGTATATTAGTCATCAACAATCATTTATCAATTCATTAGCCATTTAGCATCAAGCATCATATCAGTATCAACCATCAATCACCATTCATTAGTGGTTAGTCATCATCCATCAATCATCATACATCACTCATCAATCATCAACCATTACTCATAAGTCATTAGACACCATTAGTAAATAATTAGTCCAATCATATGTCATTAGTCTTCAATAATTAATCATTAGCCATTAGCCATTACTGTTCAATCATTAGTCATTAGCCACAACCAATAGTGGTAGTAGCAATCTTAGTTTATCAATTTCAATAACTAGTAGACCATTAGTTATATTAGTTGCCTCTTTAGTGATATGAGATGTTGTCTCTAATGGTCCTAATAGTCACTCCCTTGCCATTGAAAACCTTTCCTTCATCTAATCATTGCTATAAAGCACATGATTCGTGTCCCCTTAATACCTATGTAGTTCCCTATCGATTCTCAATCATCACATATATTAGTAGTCATTTGGATGTGTATTTTTCAATCATGGATGGATACAATATGCTTGGATGATTTCCTCTTTCGGATGTGAGAATATATAGGTGGGGTGGAGCCCCAAGAGGAACACCAAGGAAAGGGGGATTCTACTGCAAGAAAATCTATCTTGTAACATCAAGAAGCTTTTATTTCATTCTTTTGATAACCAAAACAAAGAAAGCAGTAATTCTTCACGCAGCATCATAGTAGATATCTCCCACGGATTTGATAGAATCAACCATAATCTTCAACATCTTCATAGAATCCATCAATAGAACAAGGAACATAAAAGAATACACCATTTTTGAATGGAAATCAATCACATAGTATTCATCTTCCATGTCTTCATAGTTTTTTCTCTCAATCTCTCATATACACATACACTGTTTTGCTAGAATTAGCTATCTCTGACTCTCTCTCTCTCTCTCTCTCTCTCTCAATAGTACATCATCTCCTCACTACAATACTCAATAATGACTCTCAATAATTCTTCTTAGGTCGTGGATGCACCTCCCAAGAGGTATGTCTGATGCGAAGAGGCACCAAACCCACTACATTGCTTCCTCATAGCTTACTACTGTCACTATCACTTCAGTCTTCAGCAGTTGCTTCTTCCATTTGTTTTAGCTCTTATGAACTTAGATTCATCCTTTCGAAAAGTTAGAAAATTTTTCCAAAGTCACATATACTTTCTACATAACACTTACAAAAGATCTACAGAACAACACAGAACAAGAACAGAGCAAATACAGAATAGGGACAAAGTAGAGACATAGGCTCTACAGAAGGTTACAAAAGGTCATCAGAGAACATCAAATTCTCATAACTCATACTAAAACCATTCCAAACTATCAAAAACTATTCAATAAACTTTCAAAAGGTTTCAACCTTCATCAATCATCAATCCATGCTTCATACAAAAGAGTATCAGAACAAAACAGAAGCTATACATAAGGTATCAGAACCAATCAGAACTTCAACAAAACCTATTAGAACATCAGAGAGCTTCATATTTCCACTAAAAATCATCATGAGCTTCCAAAATATAATCAATATCATCCAAAACACTCTCAAACACTTCCATTAACAACCATACATCACTCTAAATCCATCAAAAATCAATCATTCAGACCTCAAAGACAACAAAAATTAGTCCAAAATTCAATCTTTTTCCACTCTCAACATATCCCCACACTTAGAAAGGAAGTGTCCTTGTGACCTAAGGAAAATAAGAATATAAGTTCACTAAAGAGCTCAATTTAATCTTCTGAAGTATCTTCAACAATCACTCCAAATCACGACCCCAACTTATCACCTGTATCTCTAGAAAAGAATACTACTAAAGGAAAACTTCATCGTTCATTAACACATCTGATAAACAATAAAAAGTCATAACAAATTTGTAAAGGATATAAGAGGTTTCTTCTTCATTACCTCGAACTATCCAACCAGGACCACCACGACTACAATTCTCCAAAAATGTATCTCGCGAAAGCAAATCCAATAGGCAACCACCACGATCTCATCACATAAGATTAATCCACAACACAAACACTAAACACAAAACGACCATCTGAATGACACCTCCAAAAAGAGATATATATATCATTAAGAATCATCCAAAATACATTGCAAAGGCATCAATGAAAGTGATCCCTTTTGAACGCTTGATGATTACGAAAATGATCCATGGATAAGGACTCATCCAGAAATGTCTTGGGAGGATTTTGAAAGAATTGAAGGCAGCACATCCGTTCTAGCAAAACAAGGTATCTACTAGGTAGAAAAAGGGCATGAAAATATAGGGCATCCAATTGTTGTGAGTCAATGTTCACATTGATATTCATACAAAGCTTTGGAATGGCCTTTTGATCATTATGGGAATGCCTATGCATATATGCTAAGTACCAAGCAAAATGGGTTGTCAATCTCACTGAAGGATCTAGAGATTGTGAATATTGTTGAGAAAAATAGAGATAATTTTGGTATGCTTGACTAGTAGTTGTCCAGTCCCCTGGAATTAATGGCCAATTAACCTATGGTCCCATGAGAGAATTAGTTGAGCTCCATCCTCTTCTCCTTGGAATCTGTTGATCAAATCCTTTGTACCCACTAACCAACTGAGGGGGTTGAGAAATAGAAGTGGCAGGAGATGGAAGTGGAATAAGTAAAAGAGGATGAAGAGATGGGTAGGCAAAATCATAAAATGAGGAATAAGGTAAAGAAGGAGTGGCTGAAAATTTAAGTGAATTAGTTAGGAAAGGTGTCAATTGATAAGCGAGAAAAGTAGAAGGTATATGGATAGATGGAGAAGGACATGACGGAGAAGGGGAAAAGACGCGATCTTCAATGAAAGAACAATAGATAAAGATTGGAATTTGAGGAAAACCCTGAGGTTGGAAAAGGAGAGGTAAGATAGCTACTGAGTTGGATTTATAAAGGGAAAAATAAGCATCATAGCAATGGGCCATTTGTTGATAGTACAATAAGCTAGGAACAGAGAAACCTAAAACAGATTGTCGATGGTAGGTATGATAGAAGGATGAATCAAATGGATGGTTCTTGGAAAGATAAGCTAGGAGATCCACCCTCAATTGGTTAGTGCTTTGCACATAAGTAGAAGCTGTATTCTGGCATTGGTTCAGGACTACAGAATCAATCATTGAATGCCATGAAGTATCAGGGCAAGTAGCCACTTTAGAAGAATAGCACTGGAACATGTCATCTATCCTCAACTCCAAATAGTTGACATATAAGGCAGCTTGTAAGACCACATCCCCCACATACCAAGCCAGATCTACATCATCTGAAATTAAGAGATCACCTTGTAGATACATATAAAACAACAACATGGTATCCATCGTCATTGAATCTTCAAAGACCATACGGACAACTTCTGTCACAGCAAATCAAAAGACCAAGCCCCACTCCAACCATCCTCTGGAGGAGGGAGATCCATCGTTGAGAGCTTAATATAGAAGCCCAACTTCTGCAACTAATAGTGGACAAAAAAGGAATGGTCCGAAGGAACATACTCCTAAAATTACTCAAATGTAGACCATAATAAATCCATCCTGGACTGCAATCTTTCCACTTTATCTTGAAACAACAGACATAATGTGGCCTGTCTGTGGAGAACTGCCAAGTCCTGCTGAGATATAGAAGGAATCATAGGAACATTGGGACTTGGAGGAATGGACAGTGACTGTGCCAGTTGGTCCTTCAACTGCTTAATCTGGGAAGCTTGGGATTCCAATGTATTATGAGCAATCTGCAAAGCTGAGAGGTTTGTGTCTAAAAGAGTTTGAAACTCTTGAGCTTCCTTGGACATTTTCTCTTTCTCTTTCGAAACTCTACTAACCTCTGACTGAGCCTCTGCTAATTGAATTTTCAAAGAAGATATTTCTTCTCTGTGGGTCTTAATCATTTGTGTTTGCTGATCCATCTACTTAAACAGATCGGCAAGAGTGTCTTTAGCAGAGGCTAACTCTGTAGTTGCCTTATGCATCTGGTCTTTGGATTGCATCAATTCTTCATAGAATGAAGCATATAACTGTTGAACACAAGTTGTCACTAAGAGTTCAATAGAACTTTGGATATCGTTACAAAGGAAAGGAATGGCATCACCTAACACTAAACTATTCAACGAAGGAACTAATATTTCCAAAGAACCCTCTCGATGTGCCATGAATAAGTTGTTACATGTGAGATAGGCAGGAAGGTCACTTCCAAAGGTAGCAGGAACTGTTACTGAAGGAATGACTGGGGGAATTTTCTCTGCTACACGCTTTAAGCGCTTCCGCTATGAATGACCAATGGAGGAGGGGAATCAAGATGCTCTATATCAATGGGTTCTGAATCCTCTAAAGGTGGAGGGGGAGGTATTGAATCAAATGTAGGAGGGGGTAGCACACCCTTCTTAAGGCCTGAATATGTCAAGAAAGCATATAAATATGAACCATAAGTTACATTGGTAACATTCCCTCTAGTCACTTTGACAAAATGTTGGTCCATCTTCGTAAGAAGGTAAGTACTCCAGTCAATGGCAACCCCTTTTAACACCATTCTGGAAGCTGCGAAGAGCTCTTTCGACAAATAGTGGGATGGTGTCTTGGCAGTCATGAACCTATCTTGGAGAAATTGGCAAACTAGCTTCCAGAGAGGATCACTAATCATTGAGAAAGACACTCCTGAAGTGTTAATCACCTTCTTGACATCAAGGACCTCTTTAGTCTGCTTCTATAATAGCTTGAGAATCTCGACATTTGAGAATAACTATCTGACTGTAACAAAGGATTCTCCTTTGTAGGGAAGAGACAAAGCCTTCCCTAATCCTCTAGGTGTCAAGACCATGGAAGTACCACGAACCAAGTCCAATTTCTTACTGTATGACGAAAGAAACTCATCACATAGGGTTGGGTCACCTGGAATCAAAGGGAGTAAAGCAGCCACCAAAGTTGCAAGGCCTGCTTTCGCGATAGGCTCAAAAGTCAGTAGGAAAGAATAATCCCTACTGATCAATGGGACATACTAAACAGGAGGAGGAGCTTGAGGCACCATTTAGATGGAATATACACACACCACAAACACAGACAATCACAGAGAATGCCTGGTAGGGGTGTGTATGCAAGAGACTGAGGGCGCACTGAGTAGTCCCACATGCAAGGAATCCAATCAAAAAAAGTAAAAACCACTGACCGGGCTGCATGTGAACAGTTGTGTGTGCTCGGGGACGGCACGCACCACCGCACAGAGAAGACCAAACGAGCGTCCTCGCGCGTGAACACCTGCTGGCCACTCTTGGACGCGCGCCCGCGCTACGTGTGAAGAGTGGAGGTAGAGGGAAGAAGAGGCAAGAAAGGGGGCTAAAACAGGGGGAAACGGGGGTTAATGGAGGTTAGTAGATTAGGGGAATTAAGTTAATTAGGTGAAGTAAGTAAATTAGGTTAATTAAGTTAATTAGGTGAAGTAGGGTGAGTAAGTTAATTAAGTTAGTGAGGTTAGTTAGGTTGATTAGGTGAATTAAGGGAGTTAGGTTAGTTAGGTACATTAAGTTAATTAAGGTAGTGAGGTTAATTAGGTACATTAAGTTAATTAAGGTAGTGAGGGTAATTAGGTACATTAAGTTAGGGAGGTGAGTTAGGTTGAAAGGTAAGTTAAGTAAGGCAAGGAACGGAAGTAAGTTAGTGAAAAAAAAAAGGAAAACTAACCCGAGGGCTAGCGGCGATGGCGGAAGGGAGGAGGGGGTCGTGATGGCGTGGCGGCGGCGGAAGAAGGAATGAGGAGGGGAGGGAGGCGGCGGCCCAGCGATGTGGTGGGAGGAGGAGAGGAGGTAGGTGGAGAGGAGCCCATCATGGGGGAGGGAGTAGAGGAGGCAGAGAAGGTCGTGGTGTTGCGTGGCGGGGAGGAAGAAGGGTCGTGGTGCTGCGTGGCAGGAAGGAAGAAGGGTCGTGGCAGTCTGCGAGGAGGAATACGATGGGAGAGGGAAGTCCGCGAGGAAGCGAACAAGTAAGGGTGGTTTGTTATTTTTTTTCTTCTTCTTCTTTTCATTTTTTTTTCGGTTTTCTTTTTTCTATGTTTATTGTTTAGTGTTTTGTCTGAAAATGGTATTTTCCGTTGTGTGTTGTTTGAGTGTGGGGTGGTTTGTTTTGAACATTGAAGGTCGAGCTTGGGGGGTTGAGCATAGGTTTCGCTCGCCTTTGGTTTTTGTATTGTTATTTTTATTTATTTATTTATTTATTTTTTGGTTGTTTGATTGTAGTTGTTTTATGTTGAGTTTAATTATTTGTTTGGTTTGTGGGTGTTGTCTTTGGTGTTGTTGTTGTTAGTATTATTATGTTTTTTTTTGTGGTTAAATTTGATTAACATAACAAACAACAAGATCACATTTCCATAGAGGAGGAAGCCACTAGAGGACAAGTGGAAATACGAATGAGATGCCTAAAAGCTAGCCCCGACTAGGGGTTGCGTAACCACGAGGGATGGCTTGGTTTCCTACACACCGTGGTGATAAAAAAGATAGAAAGATTATGGGAATAATCACGTAAAGCTGTTTGAATCCTAGAAAACCATGTAGCTTGTGGAGTTGGTGTAGTCCATGAACTAGAGAATCATGAGAATGAAGACTTGAGACCTCCATTGGTTACGCAAAAGCTTCCTCTAACCTTGAATGGTTGAGTAGATGGGTGCGCGGTGAGATGTGAGCCCTTGGGGCATGCTCTACGGGGTTATCGATATGATCTTCCAACAGAAGACCATGATCAAGATGTTTGTTTTCTTTGTTGGTTGTTTGGTCTCGTTCGTTTGTTGTTTTCGTAGTGTTGTTGTGTTTGTTCGGTGCGCGCATGCACGGGGCAGGAGTAAAAAAAATTTTGCATCAACGAGATCAAACAGATCAGGGATGGCGACGGGAGCATCCCGAGGTGCTTCAAACCAAAAACATGTGCGTTCACGCGCGACACGAGAGACACGGCCACACGGCAAAAGGAAGAAAAATTAATAAAGCCCAAAACATACGCCGGATCGAAAGACCGTAAAAAGGAAAAATGTGTCAGAGATGAGGGGAAGATGATAGAAAAGTACGACACGGATTCCAGGGCAAAATCAGGATGTTCACATGGAAAAAATACGAAAAACGGCTCCAAAACTTCAGTCGAGGATTAATATGGAAAAATCTGCTCGCCAGAACGCAGGGTAGAAAGAAGGAAAAATGTGCCAAATAATGTGCCTGACAAACCTATCATGTAAACACACGGTTTTGATCGAGAAAGGACGCATTCACATGAAAAACAACCCAAAAATCGTACCCGAAAAGGGATTCGAAAATTAATATGGAATGATCCGTACACTAGAATAGAGGACAATAAAAAAGAAAAATGTCCAGAGGAAGGGAATTCACAAGGCTATCATGTCAAAACTCACTATTGGTAGAGGGAGGAGGGGTTCACATGCAAAAAACACAAAAAAGACACCCAAAAACACATGGAAAAATTAATAACTAAAAATCCGACAGTCGGAAGAGGGGGGAGGGAAAAGGAAAAAGTGGGAGAATGACTGGTGGGACACGGTTGTCAAATTAAACTAGAACTCTGGTGAAAATAAGGTATGTTCACATGGAAAAATGTGAAAAATAAGCACAAAAAGGACCCGAAAACCCGCAAAAATTTATAGTGGACCAATCGTGCATCGAAAGGACACGGAGTAAAAACAAAAAATATCAAGGGGGAGGGGGTTGTCAGGGTGGGCATGTTGAATCACAGTTCTGAAGCAATGAAGACGCGATCACATTGTAAGCTGTCTAATTTACGGGAACTGCTTCAAAAATTAATAACTCAAGAACCATCGGTTGGAACAGGTGTTGGTAAAAAGGAAAAATGGGCCGTTCTAAGGGACAAACAGGGCTATAAGTTTGGATGTGATTCTCAGTGAACGTAGGGTGCGTTCACATGGAAGAATAGCAAAACAAAGGATAAAGGCAAACGGACACGGAACATCCCCGGGGACAGGGTGAAATAGAACGGAGGAGTGGGGAAGGGACCCCATCAGAACATAAAAAAGGAATTTTTGCATTTGGAGGTGGATAGATGTATTTCCATGATGATATGTAGAACTAATGCACAGGAACGCGTCCCCACACTTAAAACCTTACCGGGCAGAGGTAGATGCAACAACATAACCTAGGACTCGTCAGCTATCTTACGTCCCCACACTTAAGACATAAAGTGCACTTATAAATAGAAAAGTAGGGTTATGAACACTTTGCTCGTTTCGCGGATGGTCAAAAGAACCGTCGCTACTACAGAAGGATTGAAGTTGACTGCAAGAGGTACCACCACTCGCTCCAGTATTCAGCCAGCATGGCACGGACCATGCATCAGCACCCAAGGAGGTAGCTGGTTGATAAAGCCCGTCGAGGGAGGTGTCGTTGGACGAAGAATAGTCACCCAACTCACTAGCACTCAAGAGGGATTAAAGAACAATTGCTCACCCCATAATTGATATCACTCAAGGTAATATTGATGGAAACCCAAATCTCATACCCGGTTTAGGAGTCGACAAGGGGATGGTGTAGAGGGAGAATGCTAGGGTGCACAATTGATGGTGCATCAGTGCGTCCAACTCGTCTGGCATAGATGCAAGTAGGAAAGACAGGGAGCCTTGCAATACCGTGTATAGAACAGAGTGATGTGTCATGTGCTGATAGGAGAGACCCATCTTGTGAGTGCATAGGGAAACAGAAACGCACCGGACTCCAATTGTCGTAACGTCTCTCAATCCTCGCCTCTCAATAATTGATTGAATAACCATCCATCACACTCAGCCCACCCTCTGTCTCATGCCCTATTGAAAGATACAGAGGGCAGCCCATTCTTGAAACCCATTAATGTAATCCTAACTATCTTGTGCAGAGGTTGTATGCCTTGAGCGCATTTGATGATGCAACAATGCATTCTGCCCTGTGCCTGCATACAATGCAAGAAGGAAGGCCAAGGAGCCTTATGGTGCAGTGCACAGGAACAGATCGTGCATTGTGCATTGAGAGGCCCATCCCATGAGTGCAACACTCTATTTACACATCTCACCTCTCATTTGATTTGAAGGGAAAAATTGGTCACTCACCCCACCCTCTGTCTCACGCTCTATTGAAAGATACAAAGGGCAGCCCATACTCATATCCGCATCCTATTAGGATGAAAGCTCACATGACTCAAGGGGTTAGTGATGAAGATCGCTTGATCGGTTGTTGTCATCAAGATATTGAAGATGAGGTGCACCTAGGGAGGCAACCAACAAGTCTCGTACTTCAATGATTTGTAAGAAAGGACGTCTATTAAGAAGGGCAGACGGACTGATATTGTAGAGACAGTGCACCAAGGGAGGTGGCTTTAAATTACTTGCTGGAAAGGTTCTGCTGAGGAATCAGCTATCCTAAACTACGAGGTGTTATACCACCTTTTCCACAGTTAGCTTCCTACCCAAAGGTGTTTCCACCTTTTCTTGGAACGAGAATTGTTATGACAGGGAATTTCTTCCTTTTCTCCCATAACAGTTTTGTTTGTTTCTTTTTCTTTTTTTTTCCTTTTTTTTTTGTTTGTTAAGAAAGAGAATGATAGAAATACCATGTGCCAAGACCAACCTCACCACCGTTGTTGGATCATACAAGAAGAGAACAAGGTCGGGTTGAGAGGTAT
Source organism: Lygodium microphyllum (assembly GCF_053477565.2). Classification (NCBI taxonomy): domain Eukaryota; kingdom Viridiplantae; phylum Streptophyta; class Polypodiopsida; order Schizaeales; family Lygodiaceae; genus Lygodium; species Lygodium microphyllum. Next base: position 146,550,286 of record NC_141141.1, read on the forward strand.
CTGTGAGGGGCTAGCAGAACAAGACTGCCTCATGAGGAGAATCATAAGGGCTATCAGAAGCACAAAGAGAAGGACAGTGCGATGCCCAAAAGGGGAAGGGTAGGTCGACTGTGATTGTCAAGATCCCTAGGGAGAGAAGTATGTCTTCAAACGATAGCCATTGATCAGGAAAGGATCATCAGAGGCATCAACGGTCTGCACCTGAACAGAGCCATTAGGATTGAAAGAAAGTACCTTGTACGGGCCCATCCACCATTGTTGAAGCTTCCCTGGAAACTTACCAAATCTCGAATCATAGGCTAGGACAAGATCACCTTCTTTGAACTCCTTGTGCTTGATAAAAATGTCATGATAGGCCTTGCGTCGTGCTTGAGTGGTTTCCATACACTGTAGGGCCATTCGCTGTATCTCATCTAAGCATTCCAAGTGTAGGAGGCGGCATTGCAATGACTCATAATCTCTCAAGCGTTCTTAAATTTCCACTCGCAAAGAGAGCAATTCCAATTCAACAGGGAAGACAGTTTCTGTACCATACACTAGCTGGAAAGGGGTCTGTCCTGTAGCTGCCTTATGGGAGATTCTGTATGCCTAGAGGGCCTGTGTAAGTCGATCATTCCAATCGCGACGATGTGTGGCAATCGTTCTTGTCAAGATCGAGTAGAGGATGCGATTGGTGACTTCAACTTGGCCGTTGGCTCTAGGGTAGTAAGGAGTGGACTTGCAATGGTAGATCTTATATAGCTCTATCAGCTCCTCCGTGATTTTGTTAAGAAAATGAGTACCTCTGTCACTTACCAGCTTGTGGGGACTGCCAAAACAGGTGATAATATTCTCGTACATGAACAGAGCTACGTTGTTACTATCGTCCTGCTTCAGAGCTTTAGCTTCACACCACTTTGTGACATAATCCGTACATACTAAGATATATATGTTGTGCTTCTGTCTAGTGGGTGGATCAATGGGACCCACAAAATCAATCCCCCACTTCTTGAACGGCTTTAGGAAAAGAATGGGTTGTAGTGGCATGGCACTTGTTTTGGTGGGTTTTCCTATCGCGCTGACAAGCATCACATCTCTTATAATAATCATATGCATCCTTGTGGAGGGTAAGCCACCAGTATCCTGCTAACAGAGCCTTTTTGGTTGTCGCTTCTCCTACGAAGCGTCCACCCCATGGTTCATCATGGCATGCTTTTAATACTATGCCGATCTCATCCCTTGCAAAACATCTTCACAGCACTTCATCTTTGCCTCTCTTGTACAGTGCATCACCTACTAGCAAGGTATAGGGGGCTGATTCTAACAAAAGCTTCTTCTTCTCACGGCTTGAGATGCCAAGATGATACTGTTGAGTTACCAAGAGGTTGGCTATGTTTGCATACGAAGGAATAACTATTTCAACTACAAACAAGGAAGCATCAGGAAGGTCTGGATCATCCTGTTCCTCTCTTGCAGTTTAAGGGATTCGTGATAGATGATTGGCTAGGACATGGAAACGGCTAGACTTAGTGGCCACTTCAAAATCAAACTCCTGGAATAGGAGCAATCATCTCATTAGTCGTCCTTTAGCATTTTCTTTGTTCATTAGGAAGGACAGGGCTTCATGATCCACATAGAACTTGAAATGTGTTTACAATAGATAGTGTCGAAACTTCTCTAGTGCAAACACCATTGCCAAGCACTCAAGCTCTGTCCACTGTGTAGTTTCATTCCCTATCAGTGACCTTCCCGATTGCATAATATATTGGTTGATCTAATTTAGAGGGGACCTTTTGACATAGGATAGCACTTAGCCCTTCAACTGATGCATCTATGTGCACATGAAACTCCTTCATCCAATCAGGAGGTTGTAAGATAGGTGCTTGGATAAGGCATTGTTTTAGGGTATTAAAGGCTTCTTCACAATCATCAGCCCAAAGAAAATCCGCATCTTACCTTAGGAGCTTGTGTAGAGGGGCTGCCTTGGTTGCAAAATGTGCAATAAATATTCTGTAGTACCCCACATGGCCAAGAAATGCTCTCAATTGCTTAAGGTTTATTGGTGCTGCCAAGGCGGCAATCTTCTCAATCTTCGTCGGATCTGTTGCAATCCCCTGTGCAAAGACAATATGGCCCAAAAGACTCCCAAGGAGACGCCAAAGACACATTTGTCAGGGTTGAGAGAAATCCCATACTCTCGGCATCTGTCAAAACATTGCTCTAGGTAACTCCAATGCTCTCGAATTAAACTATAGACACAAAATTCATCAAGATACACCTCAATGAAATCATGCAAATGATTCTGGAAGGCAGCCATCATTACTTGTTGGAAGGTGGCAGGAGCATTACAGAGCCCAAATGGCATCACTCTATAGGCATAGGTCCCCCATTCTGTGGTGAAGGTTGTTTTGGATTGGTCCTCTTCTACAATTTGGACTTGGCTATATCCGCTGAATCCATCCAAGAGGGACTATAGCTCATGACCTGCCACTGTGTCCAACAATTGGTCTGTAAAAGGGATAGGGAAATGATCCTTCTTCGTCTTCGAATTGAGCTTTCGAAAGTCCACACATATTCGAAGTTTCCTGTTCTTCTTGGGTACTACCATAATGGGCGAAACCCATTCACTGTTGGCCATGGGATAAATGAACTCAACTTCAAGAAGTTTCAATAATTCAGCCTTCACCAGAGCATAACAATTAGGATTCGTACACCTTTGTCTTTGCCTTACAGGTTTGGCATCAGGCTCTAGGTCGATATTGGCATACTGTGGGATCAATCCCCTTTAGGTATTTTTATGACCAAGCAAACACATCTAAGTTCTCCTTTAGTAGATCTCGCAGGACCACTATTTCTTCTGTCGGAAGATTGAGACCCACTTTTAGGTGACGTTCAGTACTGTCAATATCCAAGAATGTTACTTGCCTTTCACCTTCCACTTCGCAGATAAATGTCCCACGGATTGCTTCTGGATAGTGGTTTGACTCTTTCAAGGGAGTAGTGTCATCATCTGATGTTCCACTAGAACCAGTGTCCTCCTTCTGAACAAATGATTCATTTATCTGTTGAGGTTGCTGGAAGAGTATCAGAGCTTTATTTGCTTCTGTGTGAGTAGTGATTTCTTCTGGACTTAGGGATTCGTCTTCAGAGGATGCATCCAGGAATGTCACATAGCATGGACCTTCTAGAAGCTGAGGCTTTGATAGTTCTGCCTTCTGTTGGTAGAGGGCATCATCATCATCTTTTCTCCAGAATGAAGGGTCAGGGCGACAAGGGCCATTGGTGAATTTAAATTTTATGCCTTTAATCAATTTCTTATGCAAATTCTGCATACTTTGTGGTCCATTGGTTCATCCAAATGGAACCATGGTCATTCCATCCAACACTTCTAACACCCCGATATTTTTGGCCTCTAAGGTCTCCATAGGGACATCAACAAGATTGTCCACTATCAGAGGAAATTCTTCATCTGTACTTTCATATCTTGCTTCTTTTTTTCCCTCATCATTTTCATCCTCTTCCTTTGGAGGCTCTATCTCTGCTTCTGTAGAGGCTTTATAGGAGAAGAACAGATCTTATGCCCCTCTGGGCTTGCTTCTGCTTCTGCTTCTGTCTGTGTTTTTGACTTTGTCTCTGCTTTTGACTCTACTTCTGACTCTACGACTGCCATGTAGCAGGGAGAATAGTACATCCATGCTTCTATCTCACCATCAAAGGTGATTTCAGAAGTTAATTCTAGTTGAGGCAGGAGGTATTATCCCATGGACAAGGACTTTGCTTCCCTTGGTAGTTGGCTTACAGTGCCCACTGTTAGGTATTATGCCTCTGTTTTCTTGGGAAAGATTTGTTTAATAGCCTCTTTGTCCCCTAATGTACCTTTTGTTACATCATTGGAGGAGTCAGTTATGACTTCAATGGATGTGGATCCATTACCTTTTTGCCATCCATACAACTTCAACACCACTTTGTTAGGTCCTCTGCATAGGGTTAGGGTTCCTTTGAACCAATATGTCTTGGCTCTCGCTTAAAAAACCCAAGGTCTTCCCAACAGTAGAGGGTATGAGGTCCCATAAGAATTTGGTTTGACCACCAAATATGACAACCAATAGTCTCTGCCTGCAAGGGTTGTTTTTACGTATGGGAGGATGCCCAACGATTTAATTATGCTTTGGTTTGCCAATCTAATAAGCCATTGTGTAGGTTGAATTCCTTGTAACCCTAAGTCCTTCATTGTCACATCCATCATTATGTTTACTGATGAGCCTCCATCAATCAATGCATCTGAAATAAAGCTTCCTTCTATCCATACACTAATCTCTGGGGTTCCAGGATCTAGGAAGGTGTTAGCCACATCTACTTCCTTTACAAGCTCTGGGGCCTTATTGGTCTTGGTCACTATAGAAGGAACAATCCTTAGTCCGCGCCTTCTTGTCAAGATGCTTTTGAATTTCTTTCGGCAACTAGGAGAGAGCATCAGCAACTGTCGGAATGTTAAGTTTGGTTTCAAAGTGTCTAGGTCTTTTACCAAGTCATATTCCTTGATAGGATCCATGGGCTTCTCCAACCTATTGGGGAATGGAGCTACACCTATTTTCATCTTTCCTTTTTCTTCTAGCAATGGCAACATCGGCACTTCCTCTGTTTCTGGAAGTGCTTCTGTATCGTCTATCTCCTAGACTTTTGGTCCTATTTTCGGGACTGTTTCTGTGACTCTCTGTGACACTACAGTGCTCTGTACTGCACTATTATGTCCTGTACTGCTCTATCCCTCTGTTGGCAGGTTGAACTTCACAGTCTTGGTGGGGGGATTATTTTCATTCTGAACAACTGGTTCCTTCTTCTTGGTGCGCGTGACAGCAGAAACTTCCAATGCTACCAAATTGGAGAGGCAGACTCTTGTGCCTTCTGTTGGCTATCAGTAGCATTGGCCTTGACAGGGGCTGGACTTGGACAGTCCTTTGTAGTGTGGCCTTCTCCTTTGCATCGGCTGCATAAGGGCTTGTAATCCACAAATCATCTAGGGTTTGAACAATTCAGGGAGATATGACCCTTTTCTCCACACTTGTAACATTCCACCTCTAATCTCTGACCACCGCCAAACTATCATCCTCTGTAACTTTGAGAGGGAAACCTCCTTGGACCGAAATTAGGACCAAATTCCCTAGGCTTTGGTCCACTATCTTATGTTGTCATTTTGGATTTTAGCAAGTTGAATCTTGAATTTTCATCCTTCTGTCTTCGTTCATGCATCTCTTTCAGAGAGAAAATATCATCTATATGGTTCTTCCGCAAACAGTAGGAATAGAAGGCTCCAAGAATGGCTGGTTTTTGGGTACATTCAGTGGCTAAATGTCTTGCTTGATGACACTTTCCACACCATGTATTAGAGCGCATCACATCTCTCCCCACTCTTGTAGGGGTAGATATATTGGCAGTATTCACCTTCAGCATGTAGCTCCTCTGTAATCACATCCATAAGCTCTTTCTTGATACTTGCAACTAAGTTGGATAAGTAGTCCTTCAGATTTTCACCTCCTGAAGTACTTGTAGTAGGGTTTTGGGAAGCTTCTGTAATTATTGCATACACTGGTTGGGTTGATCCAGAAGGTCCTCTATTATGGTTCTGATTCAGAGCTCCTGTTGAGACTTGGGGTTGTTGATTCCAGTTGGTAGGGTTCCACTGTTGTTGAGTCGCCATTGGAGGAATTGTTTGAGGCCACTGTTGTTGTGGTTGAACCATCATTTGAGGCATTGTTGTCTGTGGTGACCACAATGGATTAGGTGCATTATACTGCGACACTGTTTGCATCTGGGGATAGGGATAGGGAACTATCCCTGGGACTAGATTTGGTGGGTATACCATTCTTGGCATGGGAAGAGGTAAGACTCCTCTTCCTGGAGTCATTGACATCATTGCTTCAACTTCGTCATACAATCTTGCATCTTCCACTACAGCTTGCAAATTGGCTGGTCTTCTCAATTCCACCAACTTGCAAACTTCTGGTTGTAGGCCTCTGAGAAACACTCCTTTTTGGATACCTTCGTCCAAATGATGGTTAGTCCTTTTCTTCAGCATGGATTCCATTCACGAAACATAAGCTTCTACTCGTTCTCCAGAGGACTGACTTAGGTTCATGCACTCCTCTCGCATCCGCTCTTCAAAACCTTCACGCCTAAATTTAGTGAGGAATGCCAAATTCAGGTCGTTCCATGTGCCAAAAGTTCTTGCTAATTGTCTCTCATACCACTGAAACGCCGCGCCTTTGAAATTGGTGAGGAATATCGCTAACCAATGCTCAAGAGTTCTGGCATTGTTAGCCACACATGCTAGCATAAATTCTACTACATGAAGATCAGGGTCTTCATTGTACTCTCCCTTAAAAACTGGCAATGGGACTACATTTTCTGGTCATCAATATTTCTAGGATGAATCTGACTAGGAAGGGGACCTTGAGTTGCCATGGGGACTTTTGTAAAGAGTGCTTTTTGGGTGTTAAAGGAGGCTTCTGCTACGAGCTCATTCTCAGCTTTGATTTTTGCATTCTCCCTTCTCACGTACCTGTGGACTCGTTCTAATGCTTGCCTCTTGATTGCGTCATTCATCAGGGCCTTGGCTCCAACCAGCTATTCAGTACTCAATAGAATAGAATCGGAGAGGGCTTCAATCTCTAGGGGATTATCTGGCCAACATCTCCTCTACTTCCTTCTTTTCAACATCTTTGAATTCGGCTTTCAAACCACTACAAAGGGGAAGATATTCCATTTTGAAAGTATCAAAACTCATTCTTCTTAAGATCGTTGTTGTGCCAACTGAAAGATGAGAAGGATCGAAGCTTGCACACGAGCTATGGCGGGAGAGCAAGAGCAAGAAAAAGAGAAACAAGAAATGGGAACTCCAACAGTCACAATGTGTGACCGGGCCTTCCTTTATTCAAACTGTCACTAAAAGAATAAAGAATAAAGTGATGTGACGAGCGCCCGCCACCTACAGTGTGCAATGGCGGGTACTGTTAGTGTAGTAATACACGGGGCGGCACGGCAGAGGCGCCTTTACCCCCAACAACCTCCCACTTAAAGGCGAATCTGCCCTAGTGAGAGAGAAAAGAAAAAAGAAAAGACAGTACAAATGTACATAGGTACAAGGGATGAGGAAAGGCAACATCTCATCCAATGCCCATCAATCTCTTGAGGAAGGTAAAGCGCTCAGTAGTGAGGCTTTTCGTGAGCAGATCTGTAGGATTCTCGTCAGTGGAGATCTTGACAAGGTCAACAGACTTGTCCTCCACAACACCACGTATGAAGTGATACCTCACCTCAATGTGTTTTGTCTTCGCATGGAAGACCAGATTCTTAGCCAACTAAATGGCACTCATAGAATCCGAATGCAGTGTAGGTATAGCATCAATCCCAAGGTCAGCAACTAGACGGCCTAGCCATATGGCCTCCTTGCAAGCCTCAGTGGCCGCAACATACTCGGCCTCAGTGGTAGACAAAGCCGTACACTTCTGAACACTGGACATCCAAGAGACAGCCCCTCCAGCATAGGTGAATACATAGCCAGAAGTGGACTTCCTACTATCTGCATGTCCTGCATAATCGGAGTCAGTGTACTCCACAACCCCTGTATCCTGGCTGCCGTAGCAAATACACATATCTGCTGTGCCCTTCAGGTACCTCATGATACCCTTCACGGCATCCCAATGTCTGCTGCCAGGTGTAGCCATATAGCGTGACACAACACCAACTGCATGTGCAATATCTGGACAAGTGGCTATCATGGCATACATCAAACTACCCACGGCTGAAGCATAAGGGATCTTGGCCATCTCGGCCCTCTGCTCATCTGTCTGCAGACAATCAGCCTATGATACCTTCACATAAGAAGGTAATGGACAGCCAATAGGCTTTACGTCCTGCATGCGGAAGCGCTCAAGGACTTTATGAATGTACTCCCGCTGTGAGAGATACAAAAGCCCCTGATGCCTATTGCGCTTAATGCGCATCCCAAGTATATGTGAGGCCTGTCCCAAATCCTTCATCTCAAAGCTCTTCTTCAGCTGAGATTTAAGAGCATCTAGCTCATCATGAGCTTTCCCTGCTATCAGCATATCATCAACATAGAGTACCAAGATAAGCAAACTGCCATCACGGGCTTTCTTCGTGTAAAGACACGGATCCATAGCACTCTTGCTGTAGCCCTATGACTGCATAAAGGCATCAAACTTATGATACCATTCCCTAGGTGCCTGCTTCAAGCCATACAAGCTCTTCTTTAACTTGCACACTAGGTGCTCCCTGCCAGGTTCTGCAAAGCCCTTAGGCTGATCTACATAGATCTCATCATGCAAGTCCCCATGTAGAAAAGCCGTCTTGACATCCATCTGATATAGATCTAAGTCAAGCTGTGCAACCAAAGCCAAGACTAAGCGCAAGGTGGTCATCTTAACCACAGGAGAGAAGACCTCATCAAAGTCCACACCATGTTGCTGCTTAAAACCCTTTGCTACCAATCTAGCCTTGTATGCCGGCTTGGGGTGTCCAGGGGTACTTTTCAGCTTGTACACCCACTTGCATGGCAAAGCCTTCTTGCCCTTAGGCAAGGCAACCAAATCCCAAGTCTCATTCTTATGCAGGGAGTCTATCTCAGACTGCATAGCCCTCTCCTAGGAGTGATTGTCACCCCTGCGCATAGCCTCATCATAAGTGAAAGGCTCTCCTGCATTTGTAACCAAAACATAATGCATAGAGGGCTGAAATCTGTCAGGTGGACGTCTGTCTCAAGCAGACCGTCTCACCGTAGGCTCTGCTGCCTATCTAACTGCCTGTCCAACACCCTGGCCTTGTGGAGGAACTACTACTGGCTGTACTACTGGCTGTGCTGGAGCTCTAGGCTCCTCCTGAAAGATCACTCTGCGGATCTCAACCACCTTCTCAGGCTGCCTGTGCATCTTGTCTTCATGGAAGACGACATCATGGCTGCGTACTATTTTCTGCGCATGCGGATCCCATAGGTGATAGCCCATCTCTCTTGACTCGCCATAGCCAAGGAATATGCATTTAATGCTCTTTGGATCCAATTTACTCCTCTTGTCCTTGGGCACATGGCAGAATGCCTCACATCCAAAGACACGAAGATGCGCATAAGAGGGTGGCTTACCAGCCCAAACTTCCTCTGCAACCTGGAAATCCAATCCACTGGAAGGCGATCGGTTTATGACATGCACTACCGTACTAACTACCTCAGCCCAAAAACTCTGGGGTCGGCCTGCATGGCTAAGCATAGAGTGCACATGCTCCTGAATAGTCCTGTTCATGCGCTTAGCCAAACCATTCTGGGGTGGGGTGTAAGGGGCGGTCAACTGACGCTTAATACCCCTGTCATCACAAAACTGCTCAAAAGCATGCAAGACATATTCTCCCCCATTGTCAGTCCTAAGGCATTTCAGCCTATACCCAGTCTGGTTCTCAACAAGAGCAAGCCAACGCTGAAAGACTGCCAAGACATCGAACTTTTGCTTTATGGGATAAGCCCACACTTTCCTAGAAAAATCATCAATGAAGGTAACAAAGTACTTCGCGCCACCCATAGACATGCAAGGCATAGGCCCACAAACATCGGAATGCACCAATGCCAAGGGCTCACTCATGCGTGGCCTACCCGATTTCTTATGCGTAGACCTATTCTGCTTACCATAAAGACAATGATCACACGAGTCAAAACATGCATAATCCAAAGGCAGAAGATACTGCAAACCAGATAACATTTTCATTTCCTTCAAAGACATGTGCCCTAAATGAGCATGCCAAAGTGATACATGTGGGATAGAACCCACTGCCAAAACATGGTCAACTGAGGACCCAGATACAACAAGAGGATAGAGGCTGCCAGCCTTGGCACCTCTAGCAAGCACAAGTCTGCCACGAGTAATCTTCCAGGCAGAATCCCCAAAACATACATGAAATCCTGCATCATCTAGCTGTCCTGCAGACATAAGACTGCACGTAAGCGCAGGTACATGACGTACATCCCTAAGAAAAAATGAATTGCTAGTGGAAAACTGCAACTGAATATCACCCATGCCCACAATGTCAAGAGACCTGTCGTCTCCAAGTCTGAATGAACCAGATATAGTGCGGTAAGAGTGGAACCACTCACGGTAAGGCGTCACATGGAAGGATGCTCCGGAATCCAATAACCAGCACTATGCATACATACTAGATGTCTCAGTCAAGTGTGAAGCATCAGAAGAACTAGCTGCAAGTATAAACTCATCACCACCATTGTACTCCTCAGTCTGCGTGACATTAATTTCCTCAATCTTGACGCTGGACTTTGCAGGTACTATGCTGCGATCAGAGGACTTCTCCTGCACTTTATCTTTCCCCTTATCATTGCGCTTCTCATTGCGCAACTCATGACACTGTGGTCTAATATGGCCCTTTTTCCCACAATGATGACAAGTGACATTTGCATTGCGCCCACGTGACTTACTACGCGACTTGCCACGAGATTTAGACCGACCCTTCTGCGAGTCACGGCCACGGTTATTACCACGATCATTCCTGTCATTCCTGCCTCTAACTGTCAAAGCATGACTACCACGAGAGGTATCCAAGTTTTTGCGATTCACCTCTTCCTGAAGAAGAGCACTCTCAACATCTGCCAATTTTAGAGTAGCACTAGAGGCACAAAGAGTAGTGCAGAATACATCCCATGACTCATTCAGAGTACCAAGCAAGAAAAGAGGAGTTACTTCCTCTCCAAAGGTGATATCCTGCGAAGTCAGGTTCTTCAGTATAGCATGGAACTGGCTCAAGTGAGCAGACATAGTCACATTATCCTTCATGCGCAGATCCATAAGCTGCTTCAACCAGTACATCTGACTTGCCAGACTTTTCTTATCATAAAGATTCTTGATCTTATTCCATAGATCCCATGCACTCTGTGCTTCCTCAAATACATTATAATGTACCTATTCAGTGAGAGACAATACAATCGTGGACTTGCATAGCTCATCAAGTTCAAGCCAGTCGTCATTGTCCATAGTTTCAAGCTGCTCCCCACTCAACCGAAGTGGCTCAATCTGAGATTTCTGCACCAAGACTTGCCAAATTTGACTCTTCAAATAAGAGTAGTTGGTATCATCCAACTTTGTAATGTTAAAGATGGGACTATCATGCGAAGATGACGCCATTATGCAAGCCGAAAATGCCCAAACAGTCCAAAACTGCTTGCTGTTTTACTGCAAAAACTGCCCAAAAATGTCCAAAATAGGGTTTAAAGGGCGAGCAAAGTGTACCAAAAGTTGATTCCCACTTAGTACTAGGTGTAGTACACCAAATCAGGATATTTCAGCATGAAAAGTACACCTCAGTCCACCAATAAATGCTTGCTGTAATAAATTGCAGGTATGCAGTCTAGAGAGCAAACTGTCCCAAAATAGGATCCAATGTCAAGCAAACAATGCTAGGTCCAAAGCCGACATGAAACGGACATAAGCAAGGCCAATGACAGTGAAAAGAACATGAGCTCAACATCGAAGCATGTCAAAATAACATCTGCCAGTGAAAGGCACACCCCCAGACACTCTAGGCAAAGTGTTCCTGTAAACTGCCAAAACCTGACGCAAATAGGTGTCTGCTCAAAGAGAAAGATCCAAATATGAGACTCAGCTCATAAGCATCCTGTGAACCAAGAGTACATCAATGCATATCCATAAAGATCGGAGTATGATCCCAAAGTCTCAATGCGTATGTAGCTGCTCAAGACATAAACTGCTCCAAATACATGTAAGTGCTCCAATAGCATGCAACTGTCAAAGGTCAAGCAAGCATGTAAAATGCTCCCACTAGCACAAAAGGCTTACAAAGCGAGCTCAGAAGCTCAAACAACCCAAGAGAAAGCACCAGTGATAAGTGACCCTGTCAATGCATCAAGCGCATCCAAGAGAGCATGACATACATGAAGCACTAGTCGTATTAACCATGAAGCAATACATAAGCCCAAATAAGCTCTCGGTCAAGTCAATGACATCCAAATAGCAACCAAGATCAGTGATCAAACCAGCCGGGAATGCTCAAATACATCCAAATCCAAGCTCCAAATGTCGGTATGGCCTTTACGAACCAAATAGCATATGTCACGGACCAAAGCATGTAATGCAAAAGCCTAACTGTCAAGCAGAGACATGAGGCATAGGCGGTCCACGAGCATGCCAAGTCGGTCCAAATGCCAGTGAAGACGGAGCTAATGCGAAGCTCAAAAGCATCCCATAATCTCATACATATGCTCCAAGTCGTCCCCAAATATCAGAGACATCATGCCAAAGCTCAAAGCATACATCCGGTATCGGTAGGTAAGTGCCAAAGCATGTAAAGTACCTTCAGCCCACTGTTATTCCAGCATGTATTTATTGTTCTAAATAGTAGATTTCAGCCCTGAATTCAAGCCAAAATCATGGTCAAACCAAATGCATACATCCCCAATACATTCGGGTAGGAAGTAGGCCGCATACGGGCATCAAATAGCTCCAATGGAATGAGGCATAAGCAACAAATGTCAGTGTCAGGGGTGCTGCCCTGTTTCCAGCACTGTTATGCAGTGAATGACAGTTTCAAAACTGAGAATGATCAACTCCCAACCTCAATGTCAAGCCAAAGCATCAAAATGACATCCAAAAATGGCTCAAATACCCTCCAAATAGGCCAATGATGAGTGCTCCATGAGCAACAAAGCATTTAGCTGGAAAACGTGGAGGTCAAAGTCTGAAAATGGGCACCATATTCAGCGTGTTGAGGCCTAGAGTGCTGTTGCCAATCACGTGGAGTTAGGATGGTTGGGGGGGCTCAATGATGGCCCAAGGTAGGCACATACCAAGCCATGAAGGCCCAATGCAAAGGGGAGGGAAGATATGAGCTATGGAGCTCAAGAAGAGTGGCTGCCCTTTTTTCCTGCCCTGTTTCAAACTGAGAATACACTCAAATGCCTGCAAATGCTGAAGCAATACCTCAAGGGCAAGGCCCTGATGAAGCTCAAGAAGGCCGGGATGGAGCTCGGGAAGCCGAGGGGAGTCGAGAGCTTGAGAGGTCGGCTATGGCTGGCCGGGATGGAGACCCAATACATGAAGCGAGTCGATGCGAAGGTCGAGAAGCACCGAGTCGAGCTCGAGCAAGAGAATGCTAAGCTCTGATACCAGTTGAAAGGTGAGAAGGATCGAAGCTTGCACGCGAGCTATGGCGGAGAGCAAGAGTAAGAAAGAGAGAGACAAGAAATGGGAACTCCAACAGTCACAATGTGTGACCGGGCCTTCCTTTATTCAAACTATCACTAAAAGAAAAAAGAATAAAGTGACGTGACGGGCACCTGCCACCTGCAATGTGCAGTGGCGGGTACTGTCAGTGTAGTAATACACGGGGCGGCACGGCGGAGGCACCTTTACCCCCAACACCAACATTATAATAATGCTAGCTTCTAAGGGTTTCAACAATGTATGTTGTGAAAAACATTCTATCTACCAACTTCTAGTGGGTTGCAAATTGGACAAATAGAAGATTGTCAGTACACCAAACATCCCACGTATCTTGCTATTGAGCATCCACGAACAAATTCCAACTCTTTTCCTTCTTGTTTTCATGAACCTCCACAGACCACGACTCTTGAAGCTTCTTCACGATCTCCCACTTTTTGATGATATCTAGATGAATACCAAATCTTCCATGGATAGTCATTCTCTCTGCTTCTGCTCTTCAGTTTGTTCCAAAACAATTTGCCACCAAGATGGACATCTCTTTTGCCTCAATAGGAAGAGGAAACAATCCACCAAATAGAGCTTGCATCATGATGGTAATATGTTTCCACCATTGTGGGATGAACTTCTTGTGGAAAGTGGCTTTGATAATAATAATCTCCCAACTCTTCAATGGAAGAAGGAACTTTGCAAATATTTATTGACTTCTCCTCTTCTTAGCAATGCCACTTCCTTGATTTTCAGTCTCTTCTGATGCTTGTTGATGGCAAGTTTCCTCGGCTGCACACCAAAAACATGAGCCCCAAGAGGAACACCAAGTAAAGGGGGATTGTACTACAAGAAAATCTATCTTGTAACATCAACAAGCTTTTATTTCATTCTTTTGATAACCAAAACAAAGAAAACATCAATTCTTCACGCAATATCATAGTAGATATCTCCCACGGATTTGATAGAATCAATCATAATCTTCAAAATCTTCATAGAATCCATCAATAGAACAAGTAACATAAAAGAATACACCATTTTTAAATGGAAATCAATCACATAGTATTCATCTTCCATGTCTTCATAGTTTTCTCTCTCAATCTCTCATATACAGATACACTGTTTTGATAGAATTAGCTCTCTCTCTCTCTCTCTCTCTCTCTCTCTCTCTCTCTCTCTCTCTCTCTCTCTCTCTCTCTCTCTCTCAATAGAACATCATCTCCTCACTACAATACTCAATAATGATTCTCAATAATCCTTCTTAGGTCGTGGATGCACCTCCCAAGAGGTATGTCTGATGCGAAGAGGCACCAGAGCCACTATAGTGTTTCTTCATAGCTCACTACTGTCACTGTCACTTCAGTCTTCTCTTCAATCTTCAGCCTACTTCTTCCATTTGTTTTAACTCTTTTGAACTTAGATTCATCCTTTCCAAAGTTTAGAAAACTTTTCCAAAGTCACACATACTTTCTACAGAACAGCACAGAATAGGAACAGAGCAGATACGGAACAGAGACAGAGCAGAGACAAAGGCTCTAAGAAGGTTACAGAAGGTCATGAAAGAACATCAAATCCTCATAACTCATACTAAAACCATTCCAAACTATCAAAAACTATTCAATAAGCTTTCAAAATGTTTCAACCTTCATCAATCATCAATCCATGCTTCATACAGAAGAAAATCAGAACAAAACAAAAGCTATACAGAAGGTATCAGAACGAATCAAAACCTCAACAGAACCTATCAGAACATCACAGAGCTTCATATTTCCACTAAAAATCATCATGAGCTTCCAAAACATAATCAATATCATCCAAAACACTCTCAAACACTTCCATTAACAACCATACATCACTCTAAATCCATCAAAAATCAATCATTCAGACCTCAAAAATAACAAAAATTAATTAAAAATTCAGTCTTTTTCCACTCTCAACATGGGGTGTTTTCTTGTGTCTTGCATTTTATGAAGCTTTTGACTACATATGTATTGAATTATTATTGTATTGTTCTGCAACATTACTTTTAATATCATATTGTATGTGCTTGTGCATGTGTGCTTAAAATGACATGATTAGTAGTCCAATATACACATTTAGCATCTTATCATTCAAAAAACTATAAACCCCCAAGGTCATGTGGTTTGGGTTTTTTTTTTTGGGAAGGGGGAGGGGGGTTGAGCTTTTTGGAAAAACCCCCATAATGGTTCCTCCAAAGGAAACCCTTTTCCATTTATGGGAGAAGGCTTTCAAGCCCACCTCCACCTTCCCAATTTTGGGAAAAAATGATATATCTTAATTGAACCTGGGGGGGGGGGGGGGGGGAGGGGGAGGTTTGCTTTTGGAAATGAGAAAGTCTTTGGAAAAATGTTTCCTATTGTGGAAAACCCACACTTGAACAACTCCTAGATTTCAATAGTCCTTAAATCAAGTATTGAGGTACATTTTAGATAGAGACAATATTTGAATTTATCTTCATGTCATGGATTACAATGTTCATCCATATATTAAAATGTCACCACCCCCTTAATTCTATTTTCATTATTCAATTGTTATGGGTTTTATAATAACTATTACGTAACGATTGTTAATTTCTATGATGTAGGGCATGTGTAGGGCATTCTAATTGCTGGTTTCATTGTTTTGTCCCTTTTCAAATAAGAATTATCATCTTGATGCTTTCAATGCTTGGTTTCAATGAGAGGACAAGAGGGGTTCTTGAGAGGAAGCCTAAATTTATCATCTTATAATTAGATCATTGAATCATAAGAAATTATTACTATTGTTGTATCTTTATGGACTAGGATAGGGCCTTTTTTTGTAATGCGGCCTTTGTATTGATGGGTAAATGTAATGAAATATTTACAACATTCAAAGTGGATAAACCTTGAAAAACATAATAGTCAAACGTTTATTATGTAAGTAGAGACCTCTCTTGGTCATGTGGTCATAAAGTATAGCATTGATATTAAGGTAGAAAGACATTATACTATTTAGCACTTTTGGTATTACAAATTATACAAAAGGAACACTAGATATGCAAAGTCCTTCTGAGTCCTAGTAATTTTCCTTTGATGGTGTCAAAAGCTTCAAATGTTCAAGAGACTTGCACCACTTTGTATGTTTGGCAAAAAGTAAACCATAAAACCTACCATTCTTGAAAATAATATTAGAGAATCGATATAACAACTCTCAATTTTCATATATTCAACTATCGGTGACTTGATGCATATATTTTATGTAATGATGCTCAATTTCTTATTTTTGGGGACTTTTGTTGTTGTTCTTACTATAATGTACCTTCCAAAATAAAACAAATGACATATTGATGCTCTTAGCTAGAGGACACAATGACTTCTTGATGGATGGCCTTGTCTATCATGCTTGTAATTAAATTTTCTTGAATTAAGATAAGTGTACATTACTATTATTGATGTCATTTATTTTTTCGAGTTGTGTAGGGGTCTGTTATTCATGTAAGAACCCATCTTGGTTGTGTAGTTGGTGGACCATTTTCTATTTATTAAAAGAAGAGGTTGGGGAAGGTGCCACATGGTACTCAAGTAGCCTTCCCCAGAATCTCTATGCTCCTACCACCTTGAGATTCTCCCTTTGCCTCTATGCGTGCGTGTGTGTGTGTGCACACGTGTGTATGTGCATGCACTACTCTCTTTCTCTACCCCATCTGTGTGTGTGTGTCTCACTCATATGACTTATGCCTAGAAGAAAAGGATTGCAGAGGAAGATCCAAGGGGTGCCTATGCATGCGTACACACACACACACACTCTCTCTCTCTCTCTCTCTCTCTCTCTCTCCACAATGTCTTGATCATGCCTATAGAGAGCTTTAACTGTCTCTTCACATAATCTCTTGTGCCTTGTGCGTATGCACACACACACACACATGCACACATACACACACATTCTCTCTCTCTCTCTCTCTCTCTCTCTCTCTCTCTCTCAATGAGGAATAGGTGTAGCAGGAGAAGCTAGACCCTAAAATGGTAGATCACTAGTAGTGCTATGCATGGATTGGATGGATCGAGAGGACCAAGGTTCTTTGATGGAGTGTGATGTCTGAAAGGTCCCATGAATTTGGGATCAATGGAAGAGAGGTGTTTAGAGATGGGTCTAAGCTTTACATCGAGCAATATGTTATCTTCTTTATCTATCGTGCTCCTTATCCAAGCTAGCATACTATATTCTTGATGTGTGAATCTGTTTCTCTATAAGCTTGCAAAATCATCCATGCGCAAGTTAGCACCAATTGCTAAGCTATGTGATATTCCAATGGGCATGAAGTTACAACCATGCAAGCATGTAGTGTAGGGCTTGCAAATAAACATTATGGGGCAAGAGTTGTGCAAGAGTTGAGGTTGAAGTTTCTCAATTAAAGAGAGGGCTTATGTGAAGAAGTTGGACCACTACACATGGGGTGATTATGAGACCCTTTAATCTCTCTCTCACTACTCCAATGCTAAAGTTTTGGAATTTGGACCATTTCTAAGTACAAACAAGGTAGAACTAGAATGGAAGGTAGGGGACATTAAGGAAGAAAATCTCTCCCACATCTAACTCACTCTCTTCACTAATCTATTAAGTGGTTTTGGCATATTCAAGTATTTTCTAGTCCACTCTGCCATGGCCTACACACACACACACACACACATGCTTGTTACACTTAACTAGAGAGAAATAATATACTTTAAGATCATGTCACATGCACATCACAACTAAACTTTTCCCATGTCTACTAAGTAAAGTTATCCCCTTTTTTTAAACAAGTTTATGGTTTTAAAAACGTGCCCATGCAACTTTTTGTGTTTACTATATATTTAAAGGGATAGCAAATAGTGCGTGTGATATTACCATTAGACTTTTGGTATTGTAACTTGCAAGAGCAATGGTGTAGTTAAGTGGACCATTGGCATTAGGTAGAGAGATACAATATATTTTAGGTTCGGTTCATCCTAGAGTTAGCTTAAGTTTCATAAAAGCCTTACCACCATTTGTGAGAGGGAAATATGTCTTCCCAAAAGTTATCCCATCGAGCATGAGGAAAAAACCTATTGAGATTTTCGAATTCCTCCTTATAAAACTAGAAAGCTGTAAGCCCTAATATTCAATTAATGCAAAATCGTTGGGCTTACGAAAGTAAAAAGATCTATGTATGGTTTGATAGAAAATGTTTCTGGAATCCCAATGTACTTTCACTCTTTGGTATTATAACTAAAGGAACATTAGACAACTTTTGCACTGTTTTTGAAAATGTTAAAAGTTACGAATATTGTGAAGTTTTGACCTTATTAGTACGATGTCTATTGTTTTATGCTTTTAGAAACAGGTGGCCTTTATGTTTTCGAAACGATATCGAAACCCTCAACTTACGTGATTTCATGGTCTTAGAAAATAATGGCAAAGCTTGGGTGATATTTGATGTTAGGTGAGATTACAGGGCAGCTTTCACGCCAGTCCAGACGCCTTTGGTGTGGACGACCATGACTTTGGAATACACGAGCACAAGCTCATAAAGGCCGGATTCTGCTAGCGGGCTAAGGCTGGTTATACATCAAGTAATGGACGACCAACCCCCGTCCAAATTGTGGGCATGCACTTTTTGAAATTGGGCACAAACATGGGCGTCATACCTTTACACACCAAAGAAACACAGTTTGTAAAAAAATAAAAAAAATAAACTTATAAATCTTTTGATTGTTTGCAAATGTAAAAAGTACACCCTTATCTGCCACTATATAAAGTGGACAGAAGAGACTCCCCGTCCAAAAATGAGGGAAGAATTCACCTGTTTAGCAAGTAAACAACAAGTCATGTCCTCTCAATGTGTAAAGGACTGGAAATGCCAACCTTTAAATAAGTGTTTTGATTGGTCAAAGCTTACAAAGTGGGCTTCCCTTTTTTGGTGTGTAACCGGCCTAAGGCCTATCAAGGCTGGATTTCTGTGGACACTGGTTCTGTAGAGCGAAGAGAGAGAGAGAGAGAGATGGATGCGACCGTCGTCTTGTTCATCTGTGCTGTGGCATCATGCCTGGCGTGGGGATTGATATGCGCGAGGATGAGAGAGAAGCGGGCGAGGGTGGTGGCCTCGCTAGACGCGGGCAGGGAATACCACGCCATCAATGTGCATACCCTGTACGTGCACAAGGAACTTTCAATCGATCCCCATATAGGAAAAAAAGAGAATTCCCCATGGAATTCCCTAGTTGAAAATACATATAAGTGGGGAAAGTAAAAACTAGGGAAAATGGGACATTTCCTAGTGAGAATAAGCAGGGAATCACATAAGACATTTCCTATGTAGGAAATATTTCCTACATAGGAAAATACAAAATTTTCTATGTAGGGAATAATTCCTATATAGGAAATATTTTTCATATATAGGAAAAAACTTCTAGAGGTGATTCCCTAGGTACTCTCACTAGGAAATCTCTCATTTTTCCTATTTTTTACATTCCCTACTTATATCTACTTTCAACAGGGAATTCCATGGAAATTCTCTTTTTTCCTTATCACTTTATCTACTTTGCCCTTCCTCTTAGACATGCTAATATCAAACAAGAAATTGCACAATAAATTTTTAACTAGAGAATTATACAGAGAATGTCATCATTTCTAAGTAAGGATCAATAACATACATCTAATGATCAAAATAGATTAAACAAATTAAGACATCAACATCTACTTCTAGCAACCAATAGAAAAATGAAAATAATTTTAAAGGAGCATAGAACTAAAAACTAATTAAGCAACATGTGTGTCTTGATTGTTTTATCCCATAAATCTCCAATATGTTGCAAAGTAATAAATGTTTGTCTACCCTCTTCTCTAAATTTCAACATGGGTGGCCGATAGATATCATCATATGACGGTATGCGTATCACTCCTATTGATACTCAAGTGATCAAATATCATTAGTTAGTATAACCATTTAAAAAAATGACTCATTATCAACATAAGAAAGCTAGTAATACCTGATTCTTGGCTTGAAGAAGTGTTAAGGCAAGCAATCTCAATGTCTTCCTTTCTTGCATTGTCTCTTGTGTCATCTTTAGTAACTTGTTTACCTATATATACATAGAGTTAACCAAAGCTCACGATAATACAAGGTTATGAAAAATTTCAATAACACAAAAGAAAGTAATTAGATATTTTGTATCAATTTGGGTCACCAAATTTGTACAAGTTTTTGATCCTTAAAGTTGTACCTGCATCTTGACTTGAAGAAACATTATTGCGAGTAACCTCCTGATTTCCCTTTCTTACATTACCTCTTTTCCCACCTTTTGTTGTTCTTTAATCTATATTTATATATATACACACAATTACTCAAAGTTTAAAAATATGAATAACTATGAACATTTTAAATTAGACAAAGAGACTAATTAAAGCTAGTTAATCTCAAAATGAGTCACCTAATAAAGCAAGATGTAAAATATGTACAAATTTTAATTTTCAAAGTTTAGTAGAAATAAAGACATATACCTGTATCGTGATTTGAAGAGACATTAGGGCCAATGACCTCCTTAGCTTTCATTGTTCCATTATTTCTTGTACCATCATTTGTGATTTTGTTACCTTTATGTACAGATAATAAACCAAAGTTTAGAAACATAAGAGACATTTGTAAAACATCAAAACACGCATTTCTAAAACATCAAAACATCAAAACACGCATATCTTTTTTGCCATGTTCTTTACACCATCTGATAGTAAATTGAGCAGGTGAAAACAAGGAATTCATTCTTTATACTTTTATGGGCTCACCAACTTCTCCTTCTGGTTTGAAGCATCTTACAGACTTCCTGTTGAACAGTGCGCGAGGGAGACGAGGAACAGAGGAAGAGAGAAGAGAAGAGAGACACAAGACACCGGAAGTGGAACCCCAGAAGTGCATCAAGTGAGCACACATTAGCTGCAACATCAGCTCCTTAGCTAGAATAGATAAAACATGATGTAGAATAAACATAATCTTGAACAGACGAATCTGTGAGTGCGCAACGGAAGAAGAACACGAACACAAAGGAGGAGAGAGAGAAAGCAGGGAATGAAGGAAGAAAATCTGCACTGACTGTAATGAATGCTGAATACAAAACTGTGGACTGATCAGCCCCTGCACGCAGCCCGAAGCATCAGTGAGGGCACCAGATCAAGCTGATGATGATAGCAGCACCGAAGACGGAGGAAGATGACGGAGTCGGAGTGTGCATCTGCCAAAGAAGAAGGGAAGATGATAATACAACTAACTGCCAAGTGGGAAATGGCTATAAATAGCCAAAAAACCCAAAAACTGGCCGACCTGAAATTTGAGGCCATAAATATGTCCGACCAGCATTTAATGCTGATCTGACCAGCATTTAATGCTGGTAAAAATGCCAAGAATGCTCAGAAAAATCCCGAAAGGGTGGACAATGTCCGACAGGTGAGACAGGCTGAAGAATGCAGAAACTGCCCCAGGAAATGCACATAAAATCCCGACTGGAGGAGAAAATGCACTGAAATGCAATAAACTGAGTGCTCTAGAATGAGCTACCTCCTCCGTCAAAACAAGTGATAGACAAGTCAGAGCTCCTAAAGTCCTCGTCTAACTCAGACTGAGGTTCACAAGCAGGAGATGACAAGGCATGACAAACATGACTGCTAACACCCCCTCTCAGATCCTGGATATGGCAGAAGGCCAAGGGAGAAACGGATCCTGGGGTGGCAAGAGGAATGCCAAGGTCAATGAAGTCCGTCGATGTAGACTGCTGCTGAAGGAGCTCATCACGATCCTGGGAATCCCCCTCTAAAACACTAGGGGCCAAGGAATCCACAGCCGCATCACCGAGATCATCCCCCTCTGAAAGGGATGGGGGGTACGAGGGAACCACCGGAGGAGAAGATGGGGGATGGGAAGAAATCTCTGGAATAGAAGGTGCACAAGCGGGAACAGGTGTAGCAATAGACTACCTCAGAGGACCCTGCATCAAAGAAGGGGAATGGAGCCTGTAAAGCCCGCTCTCCTGCCAACCTGTAGATAAGACAGCTCCTGTAGAAGAATCCTCAATAACAACGGCATGCTCGGTGAAGATCACTCGTGTGCCAAGCCTCGTAAGACCATAAACTGAGAGGAGGGGAAGGCCCAAATCCAGAACATGTAGGGCCTGGGAAAAGGAGCTCGAAGGTCGGTCGGTAAACAAAGGCAATGTGCCAACACCACTAATAGGCACCGATAAAATGTCACCAACAGTGACTAAACCCTCTGATGGACGGAGATCCTGTAACAAATCACCTCGGGGAGTCGTATGACTCGAAGCACCACTGTCCACTAACCAAGGCTGCGCAGAAGACACTGCAGCTACAGAAGAAGGATCCTCCTCCAAAGCATGGATATGAAGGAACACTGACTCATGGGTAACAGCTGGTGTAGAGGTAGAAGAAGGCTCCGATGTAGATCCACCCTTCGCTCCCGAACGAAGGTGAGAGTACTTCTTCCAATATTTCTCCTCTGGATGTGTCCCTTTCCCATAGTGTGGACACTTCGGTCTCTCTGAATCTGAGTCAGAGCCTGAAGAACTGTCCTTCGTAGCCTTTGACTTCTTCTTATTCTTCTTCTGTCCTCCCGAACCTGCAACAAAGGCTCTAGTGGAGTCCACTAGCACTGACCTCTCTGAGTCGCTCGTCATGCTCCAAGACAAGCGGGGATAGCTCCTCCCATAGAAGCTTCTCACGGGTCCTCGATGTA
Organism: Lygodium microphyllum; assembly: GCF_053477565.2. Lineage (NCBI taxonomy): Eukaryota > Viridiplantae > Streptophyta > Polypodiopsida > Schizaeales > Lygodiaceae > Lygodium > Lygodium microphyllum. The sequence continues at coordinate 146,573,239 of NC_141141.1, forward strand.
AGAAGGCTGGTGTAGAAGACATCAAACCGAGGCGATGGCAGCTGAGTTAAAAGAATCATAGCCATGTATTCAGAAGATATCGTCCGACCGAGGGATGCAAGCTCATCCCTCATATCCTGTAATCTGTTGATGTGGTCCTTCATGGAAGGACTATCATCAATAGCAAGCATTCGCAACTTCTTTTCAAGAGATATCCGGTGGGCAAACGTCTTTTGTTGATAGAGAGACGCGAGCTTTCTCCACACATCGGATGCAGTCTTCAACCTATGAACATGAACAAGGACAGAATCCTGCAAACTCAGAAAGAGAAAAGATCTGGCTCTAGAATTAAGCCGATCCCATAAGGCTGCACGATCCATAGATGTCCCATCTGCGGGATCCACCTTAAGTCGGGGAATAGGAACAGAAACAAGCTCCCAAAGATCGAAGGAGTCCAAGATACACTCCACCTTGCAGGACCATAGAGAAAAGTTGGAGCCATCCAACCGGTCCTCTTTGAGCAGCTGAGGAAGTACGGGTACCTGTACAGGGGGTACCAAAGGCTGCATCTTCGGCCCATTGGAAGGGGCGTGCCGAGATACATGAATAGAAGGGGGATGGGAAAGAGGAATAGACTCCGGATGACGGTCCTCGTGATAGAAATCACGCCTCCATTCAGATGAGTGTTGAGACAAAAGCTCGTCATCTGAGTCATCAAAGCCTGTAAACTGATGAGAAGACATCTTCCAATCTGCAAAACACCAAACACCAAAGAAAACTGTGCCGAATCTAAAGTAGGACCAGCAGTCTGGTCACCAACCACCAAAACACAGGTTGTGATAGCCTACAAACACCTGGAGCTGCAAAACGCAAGGATATCTGATGAAGATCACTAGAAAAGAAGCCGCCAGCACCAAAACGCAGCCTGGGAGTGGGTCGCCAGTAGGAGATGAGCCACCAAGAGAGGAAACGACCACCAGATCCGCAAAACGCAGCCTGATGATGTGTCGCCCAGCTGAAAGAGAAGGCCGCCCAGCTGAAAACGCAAGTAGACAAGGACTGGTTGATGACGTGGCAGCCTCTGGAAGGGGCTGATGCAGCAAATGCAAATGTATAGACCACCTGGAGGGGCCGCCTCGCTGTTGGAGAGAAGGGGGGCAGCAACAGATGATAGGTGTGGTGTCTCTCCAGTCGATAAAGACCTCCGTGCTCTCAGTTTGGCGATGATACCATGTGAGAGTGCGCAACGGAAGAAGAACACGAACACAGAGGAGAAGAGAGAGAAAGCAGGGAATGAAGGAAGAAAATCTGCACTGATTGTAATGAATGTTGAATACAAAACTGTGGACTGATCAGCCCCTGCACGCAGCCCGAAGCGTCAGTGAGGGCACTAGATCAGGCTGATGATGACGGCAGCACCAAAGACGGAGGAAGATGACGGAGTCGGAGTGTGCACCTGCCAAAGAAGGAGGGAAGATGATAATACAACTGATTGCCAAGTGGGAAATGGCTATAAATAGCCAAAAAACCCAAAAACTGGCCGACCTGAAATTTGAGGCCATAAATATGTCCGACGAGCATTTAATGCTGATCTGACCAGCATTTAATGCTGGTAAAAATACCAGGAATGCTCAGAAAAATCCCAGAAAGGGTGGACAATGTCCGGCAGGTGAGGCAGGCTGAAGAATGCAGAAACTGCCCCGGGAAATGCACATAAAATCTCGACTGGAGGAGAAAATGCACTGAAATGCAATAAACTGAGTGCTCTAGAATGAGCTACCTCCTCCGTCAAAACAAGTGATAGACAAGTCAGAGCTCCTAAAGTCCTCGTCTGACTCAGACTGAGGCTCACAGGTAGGAGATGACAAGGCATGACAAACATGACTGCTAACAGAATCAACTGAAAATAGACAAACAACAACTGGAAACAATGAAACATCAACTAGAACAACTCAACAGCTGGAATAATAATGAAACATCAGCTCGAACATTTCAACAGCTGAAATAAGAATGAAATGAAATATCATCCCATCAGCTCGAAACATTTCTTATAAACAAAGCGTGGAATAATTGCAACGCATTAGCTGTAATATAGATGAAATGATATGAAAACAATGTGAGCACCACTTTAATCCATAGGTGAGCCAAAAAAATCTAGAAAACTCATCCTCAAGGGGGACCTTCCCTTAAAATACATGAACATGTTGCATAGAGAATACTTAGCATTGCTTTGCCGAATGCATGGCAACAAGGATACCACTCATGCATATAGCACTTGCTCCCCAAATTCTATTGTCTCTCTTTTAATTCTCATTAAATATTTTTGGTCACCCCACATCTTCTTCTCTAGATCTTCCATGTTCATGCTAGCAATGACAATGTTAGCATAATCCATCTCCATCCCATTGTCTTGCTTTTATTGGTTTATGTTTGTGATATGTGTTCTATCATCTCTTACTCCTTGTTCACCCCCCTAAATATGCTACATGCATGAATGTGGGAGTATATGCCACATGTTGGTAGGAAATGTTGCTTTTTTAATGAACTTAATATAGCTACCCTAGTTAATAGACCATGTGCCATGACTGTCTATTGAGAGCTCCCCTCTTCAAGTTTCCACATACTCAAGAGGTTCTATGCCTTTCATTTAAGGAAAAGGCTATTACAATTTGAATTGTTTCTATTTTGCTAATGGATGGATATGCTCTTAGTTTGTAAGGGGCTCAAATAACTTTTGATAACCATTTGTGCTTGTATGGATGCTAGGTACATCCCACACTTCAGGGGGGATTTGAGGGGAATTTCAAGATTTAGAGCTATGTCATTGAGTTGAATTGAGATTCTTCTTTCTTTTAATGTTATAAGGAAATATTTATATTGTTAAAAATGATATTTTAGTTGTGGATGTGTAAACAATTTGTGCTATATGAGTAAGAATTAAAAGTTATCAAAATGCACAAATATATCTTACAGCACATGTACATTTTGGATGCGTACAAACATATCCATTACAAGTGTGTATTGACATTGTCTTATTTGAGATTGACTACATGGCTAATGGTTAAGCCTATCAATTGTGATTTGTTATTACTTAACATGACTATATAAGCATGACTATGTTAGATGTTATATACAAATTTGTTTTGATTTATTGTGCATGCAGATTATCCTATGATCCATAGCATAATTTTGTCCAATAAACATGGCTATATCAGGTGATATATAGAAATTTGCCATGCTTTACCATATAGACACTTATTTTACTAGTTATAGCTTTATATCTATCTAGTAAAATTAAAAACCTAGTTCCAATTTAAAAAATCCTAGTTACTAACTAGAAAAAATACAACCAACGTGTGCTGCCTTTGAATAATCTGTTGTCAATAGGCTTATGGATGTATGGTACGTTCCAAACTCTGGATGAGGTTGCATAGCTCAGCAATTTGGAGGCGACAATCTGGAGGCAATCAACATATACAGCAGGAACTGCATTCTTCTTGCTCTGCAGCTTCGCACCATCTGGTTGCACATAAGAAGGTGAATGACCTTGGCACTTGGTTCAAAGAGAGTGAGAAGTGGAAGAGAATAAAATGTTGATCCTCTTGCCGATAAGGCATCATCTCACATTAGCCCCCCAAAAATGAAGTTGAGCCTCATATATATCCTACTGAATTTGGAGGATCATGTATTAATAACTCCATCTAATGTTTAGAAAAGCTACCCAAATTATTAGGTCCATCTAGCCATAGATGATTGGTCATCAGGATTGAGATATTCTCACGTTCCTTGATGGGATTTATTTTACTTATCTAATTAGCAAAGGTACCATACTATTACAACATAAAAAAGCAGCTTCCTTTTATTATCATGTTACATAGGGTCCATTAACACAACATCTAGCACATGACAAACACTTTGGAAAACAACATTCTATTGCACAAAAGATAATATATAAAAACACCATTCCATGAAGTAGTATAAAATCCATCTCCCTACAGAGAAAAAAATTGTCTAGCCTAGGATATGAGCTTCCAACCCCACAAGATTGGGTTGTATGTGATTACACTACTTCTATCAACAACACACAATAGGGAACTTATTAACTTAGAGCCATGATAAGCTTCCCTCAGCATTAAAGATATCCTATATAATAGGGTCACTTGGCCTTTTGCCTTCTCAAGCACTCATGTAATCAAAAACACCTATCTCCTAAAAGATCATGGGATCCCAACCCACTAGTGAGTATTTTGGCATCTTATAGGATGCTAAGGCATATTGGGATGGAAATGCCAATGGCTTGAACTACAATGATAAAAAATTTGTCAGATTGTTCCATGAAAAACAATAATTTTAGAGAATAATTTCAAAATATTTTTTATAATTAGACAAAATGATAATTTCATAGAGTAATTTTAAAATATTCGTAATAATGTTTTTTGGGGCCATAAATATAGTCGTTGGGATATGATCTTCACAAGTATATATGAATGGTCTTGCTAAAAATTCATGTGTCTATTATTTCTAAGGGTAGAGAAGGGATATGATAGTGCTCATGAATTTTCTTGAGTTGTTCCAAGATTTTTGGGAGCTTTGAATTACCTCTAAGGCTTGACTTATAGGAATAAGGGCTAGAGCAAGTTAGGAGGGATTAGAGGATAGCATTAATAGACTTGTCATGGATGTTACACTTGATGTTTGTTATGACCACAAGATGATACTAGCCAAATAGGTGCCTATAGGAGAAGTTGCTACACAAGATTGCACACATCATAATTTTTGAATTGCCAAATGCATAGCATGATTGAAATCCTCACGGAGAGTACATTAAGATCCTCCAGGGGTTCAGCCTCTCTTGTAGAGATTCAAACCTATGGTTTTTTACCCAACATGGAAGGTTTAAGATGTATAGGAGATAATAGCCCAACATGCTTTCCTCCCCTCCTTGCTTTTTATAGTACTCTATTTTAATATTGGCCTTGTGTTCTTAGCACAAAAAGCATGTCTTTCTTTTAGCACTCTTATTTTTTCTCAAAAGATAAATTCAAAAATTTTCCAATCTTAATTTGTTCTTCTTTTCCACTTGTGTTTTCCTTTTATTATGATGCACTTTCAATGTTCCATTGAGAATTTGCAAGAGTTTCTACATTGTTTGAATTATTTCACCTACCTTTGAGATTGATGAGAATTTGATATGCTCCCATCGATACTTTTCTATGGAATTTCTCAACTTCAAACCCTAATAAAATGAGAATCTCCAATGAGGATTTCTTTGCTTTGGAGCACTAGTTCTTTGTAACGGTAATATACTTCCACCCTTGTAAGGCTATTTAGGTGTAGCCTTCTTATTATTCAAGTCACCTCATAGTGAACCTTAAAGTAGCTTCCCATCTATCATGTTGCAAGCTTCCACATAGAGCTAGCTACAATAGTTGGCAATCACTAGAATCCTTGGTACTTATATTTTTGTGTTAAGACATGAAGTTTATAAGTTTAGTGCTAGTTTGAAAGGTGATAATATTTCATCATACAACTGGCAATGTAGTTTGCTTTATTTTCTATAGCCACATGTTTTGGGCAATGCAATTTAGCTTTTTCTCAATATGGCTACGCGCTTTGCCTTGGTGGTTCTTTTTTTCCATGTGCACTTCCATGACCAATATGGTCATGCACTTGGTAATGTGCTTTCCTTTTTAATATGGCTATCTAATTTTCATGATGGGGTATATATGATTGTGTGGTTTTCTTGCCATGCACTTTGAATGTTTGCTCTTGTTGCTCATTTGGACAGTAGGGAATATGATGTTAGTGTGTGGAGTTTCTATTTAATCCATTGGTGCAATATGCTTTTTTCTCACTAATATAATCATGAGCTTTGCAATAAGATGGATGGCATGGCCATGATATATGCTTGGTCAATGTGGCCATGTACTTTGCTCAACATTGTAAGTGTTATTATTGCTAAATGCAATGACTCTGTTATTGGGGCCACACAGTTTGTGTTATTCATGTGTACTAAACATCTTTCTTTTAATTTTCTTTTTTGTTATTGTGATTACCTTTCAACAATTGTGGTCTTGCTTTTGTGTCAATGTGAAAAGCTTAGCCGTGAGTAAGAAGTATTATACAAATGTAAATGTCTAATCAATGAATATTTATTTACTAATTATACCTAGAAAAATCATGAGTTCCAAGTTAACTTGATAGAATATCTATAATTCCCTAGTTAGAGGATAGTACTTGCTAGTTATGACTAGTAAAAAGTAAAATTTTCTAATTAGGTTGATATTATTACTAGTTATACAATAACTTGCTAGATAATGTTACTAGATAGGGCTTCAATTTTCTAGATACTATCTAGGAAAAGGATGTTACTAGTTAGAAGAGACTAGTGATGGCAAAATTATCTAGTTATAACTAGAAAATTCTACATTCTTCCTAGTTTGGTTAGTAATCTTCCTAGTTATAATGTGAACTTTCTATATAGTAAGTGGTTTAGAGTTTCTTGTGATATACCTTTGTCCTTACCTTCTCAAAACCATCATTATCAACTTGAATTGAGAAATAGAGAATTGTGATAAACATCATCTTTATCTTATCCTCATTGTACCTTTAATTCCCTATTACATAAAAGTAGGGAATCACATCCTTATAATTCCTTATGTAGAGATTTTCAAAGGAATGTGGGGAATGCTCTGTATTCCCTATTATAAGATGTAGGGAACGAAGGGACTTTCAAAGGAATATTGTAGGGAATGCTCTATATTCCCTATTATAAGATGTAGGGAATGCAATTTCCTAGTTATAGATGGGGAATACGTACTTGTCTACATAGGAAATATTGGAGAATTTCCTATATTTCACCAAATTGCCTATGTGGGGAACGATTGAAAGTTCCTTGTGGTGCAGTTCCCTTTCTTGAGCAGGAAGGCTCTGGAGTTCGCTCTGTTCCGGACCTACGCTATCCCCTCCATCTCCGCAATCCTCCGCAAAGCCGGCCAGTTCGCTACCGCGGCCTCCAAGCGCTACGACGACACAGATCTACTCGTCGAGGAGATGATCTTCCACCACGTGGACGGCGACCGAGGATCCCTCGCCCTGCGCCGCCTTAATCTCATCCACTCGCTCTACCCTATCGCCAACGACGACTACTTGTACGTGCTCTCCATGTTCGTGCTGCTGCCGATGGAGTGGTCCGCCATGTACGTAGTCCGTTCGAAACCCTAACCTCTCTGTGTCAAAGAGAGAGAGAGAGAGAGAGAGAGAGAGAGAGGTGTGTGGCTTGGTTGCTGCGTGGCAACCAAGGACGGGTACGGTAAGCCGACGCGACGGCCCGTTCAAAGATTCGTTTGTCCTTGCGGATGGGGACGGAGATACACAGAGGGTTCGGGAAAAACATTTTGAGGAAGAGGAAGTAAATCCTTTTCGTTGTTATCTGAGAAGAAAGTATCCCATTGAGAGGTATCTTTGACAAATGTAATTACATTTTGAGAAATTTGAAGAAGATTAATTTCCTTCTTCCAAAGAATTGAGAAGGATTTTGGTGAAGGTGAACAAGTTCTAGGTTGAAGCGAACCCAGATCTGATACATGGGGGATCCCTGACGTGGCAACATCATCGATTTGCTGACTCGACCAGGTGGGTCAACAGTCTTGGCGAAAGGATACGTCGATGCGGGCTCTTAATCACCAACGATATGCCGTGCGGCGTGCCTTCTCTGGATGTCGCAAACAAGTTGCCCTGACGGGGGCGGGGGCCAGCGAGAGTCGGTGGCGACGTGGCGTTGTGTGCATCTGCTGATGTGGCAATTTTGATAATTAGGCCCCTTCCCGAGCTCCGGTAATCTTAACATTCGCAAATTTTGATTGGTTTATCTTGCCAGGTATGGCTATCGAGAGTGGACGGAGCAGGAGAAGCTGGCCTATTTCAGAAAATGGCACGACATAGGCACGCGCATGGGCATGAAGGGCATACCAGGGAGCATCCAAGCATTCAAGAAGTTGAGGGACGAGTTTGAGGCCACGCACATGGTGTACGCAGACTCCAACAAGGAGATCGCGGAGTCTACAGTGCGCCTCTTCCTCTCCACCATACCTGCCTTCTTGTGGCCTGCCGCTCGCAGGATCATCTACTCCCTTATGGATGACAGATTGCTGCGGGCTTTTCGCTACCCCAAACAACCCCCCTGGCTTGTCTCCCTATCGCATCTCCTATTAAAGAGCCATGGGTGGGCCGTTAGGTGCTTGTTCCCTCCTAGACCATTGCATCGCATTCAAAGCCGGATTGTACCGGGCTGCCCAGTCTCCCAAGGTACAGGCTCACTACTACCAGAAGGGCCACACCAAGTTCTTTTTCACATTTATAAGCCCCCAACGTATGAGAAAGGGTACATAATCCCTAAGCTTGGTGCCATCCGGCACGGCCATCTTGGCAAGCCACACGATGGCCCCCTTCTTTGCCCTATTGAAGAATGTGGCAACCTCCCATGGCCCCTCCCTTTTAGTGAGCATACCCTTGGACCTTAGGTAGGCATTGCTCACATTTTGTGACACATGGTTTTGGCTATGTGACCCCTACAAGCAAGAGGCTCTTGCTATTTGCTTGCTTCTATAACCTTAAACTCAATACTACTTGTATAGCCACAAAAGAAGCTCCTCACATAACCTATCATTAGACATCATAATAGTTGACAAGAAAAAAATCCCTATAGAGAATTATGAATGTGAAAAATATCCATGAAATTTCCATCTCTTGGTACTAAAACTAGTTGCAATGTACACTAGAATAAAAAGAAATATGTCTCTAAACCAATCTTACTACATACCAAATGATGTGACATCCTTGAAGTTGCACAAATAAACGGTGCATCATTCTTGAAGCTTAAAATTTTCTCATTCTTTGACCACATATTCTGCTAGAAAGAAATGTTTCTTAACTCTTAGACAACTATAAAAAATGCAACATAGCTAGGGGAGTAGTTATAAGGTTACCATAAATCCTATGACAACTTGCAATAACAAAGTGACTGAACATGACCGTTTATGACTAGAACCAAACTCTTTCAAAAGAAAACAAAAACAATAATGTTTCAAGAGTAGTATTGTCCATACTGTTAACTAGCACAAATTTAGCATATGCTAACTAGAGGTAAGGACGATCTAAAACACAAAATTTTCTATTATGTTATATATAATTCAAAAGCTCTTCAAAAAAAGAATCATGATATATAATCTTTGATAAATTTTGATTATATTCGAAACTTTTTACTTAATATATATATGTTTTTATATGATTAAGAAGCACAAAAGTAGTGAAGGTTAACCCACTTTCACTATTACACTATACAAAAACTTTAAATACATATTGTGTATATCAATATCTAATTGAAACCATGAAGACATTTTTACAATATGGTATTGATAAGATGCTTGGTCCATCTATAAGAACTATTTGCGGTTGACGTCTATATGCATGGCTAAGTGTATATTTAACAACATAGGTGCTATAGTCATGTTAACACGTTCTATCATTTTCATTCAGCAAAAGATGGCACTCTCTAAATAGAGCTTGTAGCAACATACTAGCCTCTCATAGATCTTTGAAATTTAGCTAGCTTTTTCATTGTAACATAATCCCATCCCTCCCCCCTCCCCCTCGGTGAGCGCTGTCAGAGGGGTTTTTGTCAAAAGGTTGAATCCACTGGGGATTAGAGGTAGAAGGAAGTAGATAAAGGAGATAGAAGAGAAGAAAAAGAATACACAAGAAGTAAACACGATAATAACAAATGTAATGTCATCATTACTTAGTTTATTTTAACAAACAATGTGCGTATACATTTCAAAGAAAATTGATTTATGTTACACGTCCACACATGGAAAAAAAAAACTATAGAATCTCTATAGGATTTACAGGAAGCATGAGTGGTTTACTAGAATAGTTTGAAAACTCTAATATCATGTTTAGATGAATTAATTCCCACCTTAGATGGTATCAAATATATACTATGAATTATTTTGAAGGAAATAAGTTGTCCAAGACAAAAGATAGATAAAAATAACGTTATTTACAAAAATCGTCATTTTCACCTATTTTTGATGAATTTTCACAATTCTATCCGTGTGGCCTTGTCGACCACATATGTTCCGATTGTTTTGAGTACCCGAATAACTATATTTGGAGTTCATACGATGAAGTTACGATCCAAACAAGTTGTAGGGCAAAAAAAGACGAAATCTTTGTCATCAATGATGTCATAAAAAATGACAAAAACCAAGCACCCTCTCTTTATCCCCCTCCCCCCCCCCCCCCCCCCCCCCCCCTCACACTACTATATAAACAGGGGTAGAGCGTCACATAACAAACACACAACATCCCATGTAGAAGTCTCTCTACTGTTATTGACATGATGAAGCTCTGTTGTAATCAGCCTCTCTCTCTCTCTCTCTCTCTCTCTCTCTCTCTCTCTCTCTCTCTCTCTCTCTCTCCAACCCTACACAGAAGCGCTACTCGAACCCATCAGGCATCTTTCATGGCTCCCACAAGACGAGGAAGGAAAAGAGAAATCCTGACGGGACGAGACACTCATCGAGAAGGAGGAGAGACTATTCCACAAGACAAAGAGACATCATCATGTTCAACCCAAGGAAAGGGATACGCTGAAGGCCTCTCATCCTCTTCTACTCCGATCCAAGAAGAGAAGACACTGAAAAACTCTATCCTATTCTATCATACCTCTATTCCGTCATGGCCCTGAAGGGAAAGAATTCAGAAGCAGAAATCTGGAATCACTCTACTAACGTGGAAGCAACAGTTGGAGTTGCGAGCATGGGAGTCACTAATGGAGTTACAAGTGTGGATAACAACCCTTTACTAATTGTGATACCACAGGTCTTTCTAAAAAATTTCTATCCAAATTCAATAGAAATAAGATAAGTCTCTTTAGAAACACTGACTTAAGGCCAAGAAACTTGGTTACAAGAACTGGGAAGTTAGAGACCCCAAAATCTCGATGCCTCTGGTTAAATTCCAAGGGGAAGATTTCATTTTGTGAAACTCAAGTAAGCATCACTTGAAAGTTGCATGATTGATTGAAGTCATAAGTGCTTGTAGATATCAATCTGGTTTGTGATCTTCTAGATTAGATATTGATTGAATTAAGAATTGGAAGAGATAAGAATTGAGGAGCTCTATACCTCCCCCAAGAATAGGTGCTGAATCCCCATACCAAGTGGGGATGTTTTTACCGCCGCAGAAGCATGGATCGGCTCCGATGGCGAGAGGTCTCCCAGCATGGATCGTATTAAGTAGGAGGTGGATAGGGTGCCAGGGGGGCTCTGGCTAATAAATCTCTTTCGCACCTAGGAACTACTTGGTCCCTTGTATGGCCCGAGTTCTACTTGGGACACCTATGAACGCTAGCTATAGGTGGATATGATCTTCGTGGCGTGCAGATGCATTGGATGAGGCAGCATGTGATGTGAAGATGCGCCGGATGAGGCAGCACGTGAAATTGTAATTTTTCTTCTCTATGGGCAAGAAAACACACATTATGGAATGTAATCAATGAATTTGTTTTATTCTAATTGTATGTCTGTGAGTAAATAAAGCAAACGAACAACTATGCATAATGGGATTTTTAATTAATGAAGCTGTTTATATATGTTTCACGTAACGTGGTAGGTAATTAGATAGCTAAGAACTTCCATAGAGGAAAGCGGGTGGATGGATTCCCGACGAATCCAGTCCTATGGTAGGGTGGTCTTGGTTAGTCGAGAGGTTATTCCAAAAACAAAGACTAGGAAGAAACTCTGGGAAGGGCCGGTTTGTTGACTTACTTAGGGTTTGGTGTCAGAACCTGAATTGTAAATTATATTAGGGGAAATGTATGGCGGCTGTGCTAGAGCACTGCAAGGGATTTTATAAATCCTTAGCTTGCTATTGGAAAAAAGTGTTGTACTCCATGAACCAAGGGTAATGGCAGTTGCTCATTCTGGACAAGAAGCCTCTCGAAGGACATCTCCGGATGTGAGTTAGTTGTTGATTGGTGACTGTTAGGTCAATTAGGAACCTTTAGGTCAGTCCTCCATGGGTAACGGCAGGGCGCTTCCCTTGCGGGGTAGACCTAGGGTTAACTAGCCGGACAAAATCCGATCATTAGGGGGTTTTGAGGTCTCGAAAATGCCTTGTAAGAGATCCTAGAGAGAGAAAATAATTTAAGAAATAAAATCATTTTATAAAAAATTTAAAAGGTTTATATTTTGGTAAGTTAAAATATCAAAATTCGTTAATAAGTCATTGTTATGATATTTTCGTGGTCACATCAAACCTAGAAATCTAGGTCGCCATAAAGTTGGCAAGGTTGTCATAATGAAGAGCTTACCTCTCCTCATTAAAGTGAAAAGTAATATTTAATTTGAATGTTGGTGGATACTCGATTGTCTCCCTCCATCGTTTCTCTCTTCTTTTTTTCTCCTCCTTAGTAGTCTCTTCTTTGTTTTCGTTCTTGCTTCTAATCATATCCTTAGCTATGGATCAATCACCCAATGATCTCTGTAACTCAGCTATGGATCAATCATCTAATGATCTCTGTAGCTCTCATAAAAGACCTCTCTATCATCTTCATATTGAGTTGGATAGTGAGTATGAACCAATAACAAAGAGAACAAAATCTATCACGGTTACAGAGTCTATGAAACATATACTGAGGTTTGAAGGAAAGAAGAATAGTGATCTTTTGTTAGATAGAAAGCTATATCCCAAAGATCCTAGCAGAAATAGCACTCCTCCTTTCTATAATAGCTTATCATTAATGAGGTTTATTGGTGATGGGGGCTACAATGGATTTTTAGGTTATACACTTAATCTTGTTGCAGAAAAGGATATCCTTGGACTAGAGAATCATCTTTTGATGAAACACAATATAGAGTTGTTGCAGAAGCTAGAGGATTGTCAACAAAAAATTCATTCATTGGAAAAGCGTATCAAAGCTTATCAATAAAAGCAAACTTTATTAGGCCTTCAAAATCGACAAAGAGCTCTTAAAAATATTGAGAATCTCAAACGAGGAGGAGGAGGCTGTGGTAAAAGAATCCAAGCAGCAAGGTATATTTTTTTTCACTTGAAAAATCTTAAATATGGCTTTATTTAAACTACTTGCATTGATTTGTGATGTTAATTTTGCTTAGATCTCTTCTACAGCCAAATGCAAGTGAAAGAGATTCTTTAAAAGCAGCTTAGTTTTATTATCATCTTCTTCCTTCAGTACTTTCAAAGGATATTTTGGAGAAGAAGAAATTTAAAAAGGCAAAGAAACAATGCTTGGAGTCATTTGTAAAGGATCATTCTTTGGATTCTGAGTTAGTACAGAAGACACTGGATAGTATTGGTATCAGTCGAGATGCTTATATGCAACTTTTCCAGTTTTTACAATCAAATATGAAGCAAGGACAGGTACACAATTGCATACTTCCGAAGCCATTTGTGGTTAGGACTATCAGACAGAGAGTTAATAACAAAGTGATGGAGATTCTAGGTGAGCCTTTTCATATCAAGGCTAGCTTCAAGGGCAAGAAAAAGGAGGTTACATTCAATGAATTTAACAATATTTTCCTTGACTTGCCCACCCTATAATGCTTAATGATCAAATTTTATGACTTGTCAGTAGTTAGCAGAGGCACAGGGAGTGGCTAGATTTGTGATTAAACTTGATGAAAGTGAGATTCTGAAATGTAAAAAATTGGAGAGAATCTCTATCACCTTGATGAATAGAGCACTTTTGTCAGGTCATTGCAATCACTCAACAACATTTAGTGTTCAATCTGAATATAACATTTGGTGGCTATGAGCATTTGAGGTAGATACTGAGAATTTTGATATATTATATTGGGTTTTTCATCAAACATCAATACCTAATGTTATTCAAAGGCAACAAGTAGGAGAAGAGCTATTTGTTGAAGGATTTGAGAACTACATGATTAAGTGGCACATAGCTAGTGACCTAAAGACACTCAAATGTATGTATAATGTATCAAAGAGAGTTAACTCGAGATCTCCTTGCTTATACTGCATGTCACCAGCTGCAGAGTTAAACTCAAGCAATTGGAATAGAGCTCCCTCTAGGCACAATAATGATCCATAGTTTAAACCAGTCTTGGACATTCCTTTCGCGAATATCCATATTTGTACACTTCATGCACTTTGCAAGATAATTGAAAAGCTTGTTCATCTCTATATAAGATTTGCATGGAAGTTGGAGCCATTATCAACTAGAACAGATGCTATAACAAAGGTTGAAAAAGTTCTCTCTGCAATTGGTTTGCATGGTCGCAATGTTGTTATTGAACCAGATCTTCAGAAGTCTAAGGATGGTAATTGTGTCCCAAAAAAACCATCTATTGGTGGAGTGAAGGTTAGAAGGTTTCTAGGCTTTCATGGAAGACTTGGCAAGATAAACTCGAGAAATGGTGGCTCAACTATTAAATTTAATCAGTGGAAATCCCTACATAATGCAGTTAAGGATCACATTGATAATGAACAAGCTCGAAATAGAAAAGTTAAAGTTTGGGAAACACTAGACAAAGTGTTTTTTTATTGTGATAAGACTGAATGGAATGATGATGATCTCAAAGACTTTAAAAACCAATTAAACCTTTTCAAAAAGGCGATGACAGAAGCTTGGGGTGATCAACACTTTACTCACTATATGGTAAGAAGTTTGTATATGTTTGTTTCTTCATTGTCGAACTCATATAATGTTTTTTAATAACTTTCTTTATTTGTTGACTATGCAGCATATTCTATACAACCATGCTCCATACTTTATTAAACAATATGGATCTCTATCTATCTGGTCAACCCAAGGTATGGAAAAATCACATTATCAAGCAAGAACAAAATATTTCAGACACACAAGACATGGAGGTGGAAGACACAAAGCCAACAGTTTATTAGAGGTCTTTCAATGGTTCTATCGACAAATTTGGCATAAATTCAAGCTTAAAGATACAACCACATCAAGTAATACATCATCTTTAGCAAGGACTATACAAATTGTTACCCAAAGAAGAAAAGATAGATATTTAAATTCTTGCGCAAAGCAAAGATTTACAGAATGGTTACAAACCAAACAAAGAGTTGGGAAAAGATGGGTTTCAAGAAACCCTTAATATTTGGCATCTTCTAGTTTGATTGTGTTGCAGAAGAGTCCTTAGTTTCAGGCACCTCGACAGGGCCTCCAGAGGAGTTCTTAGTTTCAGGCGCCTTCAGAGGAGTCCTTGGTTTTAGGTAGCTCGACAGGGCCTCTAGAGGAATCTTTTGTTTCATCCCACTCAATAAGACCTCTGTATTTCAAAAACTCTTGTTTCCAATAGCCTGGAAGAAGCTTCAAATTCTTACTATCTCCTACATAAGAGAGCAAATAGGAGCCAAGAACTCCAAAATATCCAGCTCTAGATCCATTGTATCTAGGCATGAAGCCAAAAACTCTTATGGCTTCTTCCTTCTCCACTAAAATGATCTTGTCCAAACCTCTGCTGAAAACTTGAGATTCAATTACCTTTGAGATAGCTCTCAATGCCATCATTGGTAGACTTGGAGAGCTTGGCAATCTACTATGATATATTACAATTGTTTGATTGTTTAAGTTTCCAATATAATGGCCAAGGCTTTGATTTTTTCCAAGCTTCATTGGCCTAGAGCCCTTGGCCCTTCCAAGAAAGTTGTCCAGATTTTCAATCTCAATCTACAGAACAAACCACAACAGTACAAGATATAAGATATTTATCTATAATGCATAATAAAGTCTAACATAAACTCAATGGGTAACTTTGAATTATATTTCATACCTTAGGGTGTTCGGCTTCTTCAAGAAGACTATCATCATAAAGATTTATTGAACTCTTCGGCTTCTCATTTGATGGAGACTTCAATCTCTCTTCATACCCTACATCATCAATATGAAGTTTCTTTTGGACCTGCAAGAACTCTTCTTCTGTAGGTAGCCCCCCCTTTTCGTATTCTATGATCTGATTAATACATGTATGTAAGGCTATAGAGCTATCTTGGAAATTCTCTCCCTCAACATCAAGACTTGCTAGTGGTTCTTGTTCATAACCTATAAAATTCATGTCATTTTTGCCCCAACCTGCAAGGATTGCTAAGCAATAATCTTCTCTAAGATCAAAAAGATGTTGAATATCATTTAGCAACACATATCTCTTCTTTTTGATAAGATAAGTGGGAAATGTTGGAACACATGCAAGAGGACCTTCTTCATCAACCTGTGCACTTGGCTCGATCTCCTTTTCTTCCACCATTGTGATATTGTCACTCTTGAATAAACCTACATCAAAACCTTGGACAAGTTGATTCTCAACATCTTCTTGGAACATCTCCTCCTTCTCTTCGACCTCCTTATCCATACTTTCAATATCCTCTAGCTTTCCCTGTTGGTCTATATTTGGAGAAGAATTTTTCAT
Organism: Lygodium microphyllum; assembly: GCF_053477565.2. Lineage (NCBI taxonomy): Eukaryota > Viridiplantae > Streptophyta > Polypodiopsida > Schizaeales > Lygodiaceae > Lygodium > Lygodium microphyllum. The sequence continues at coordinate 146,589,690 of NC_141141.1, forward strand.
GTACTGAAGATACAAAATAAATCCAACGTCCTTGTGGATCAGAAGGCATTGGTGATACCTGTGGAAAGGGCAACATGTTTCTTTCTTTCTGAATTCCTCATCAATGAGGTTGAACCTGCCTAGCAAAGTTGACCTAGATGTACTGGTGGCTCCCATGACATCACTATAATGAACAAATCCATTGACTTCCAAACCTTGCACATGTCTATCATAAAAACATCTGTACTCAAGTTTATCTTCAAGATCCTCCAATAACTCCTTCAAATCAAAAGGAACATTGAAAATTTTTCTGATATAGCTAAACTTGGAAGAATTTCCAGTGGTGTGTAAGAAATCAAAGAGCCTATCATCAGATGTCTCCATTAGCTCCTTCTCATCCATTCCTTCCAGAGATAGCTTTCTCTTTGTCATCTTGACCAGGAAAAGGTTTATCCCTGAAAACAAAGAAAAATGGCAACAATATCCAATAAAATAAGATGGAACCATGGAAAGAGGCCCCAAAATTGCATTTTTCAAGATTAAAAAATAAAAAAAGGAGAAATTTTTTAGTTGACCGGTAAAACACGAAAATTAAAGTGTCCAAGGCAAATGTCTGTGAAGAAATCGCGTTTCACCGGACAATACCTTGAAGACGAAAATTATTTCAATATCTCACCGGTGAAACACGATACTTAGCAAAATATCACTAACAGGGACATTATTTCGCGTTTCACCGGTCAAAAGATGCAAATCAAGAATTAATTCTATGAAAACACATAAATTTATGATAAAATCCTTTCTGAAAAAGCTATGCTGCTTTTAAAAGATACAAAGCACATAACATCTGTAATTATTCAAGTGTTATTAAAAATTCTTTCTATATTAATCAAATTTATTTTGTTAAAATACTTGTAATAAAAAAAAATTGTTATCTATCAAAGATTGTTGAACTGCTCTTCACACAGGAAGCAAGGACCTTGAAGGGAAGTCGAGACGAAATTTCGGCAGAAAAGAAGACAATGTCGGAGAAATGGCTTCGAAATGCTTTTATATTGACCGTTAAGCATGTGGTGATAGTTCCAATGAAAAATTTTGTGTAATGATGGAAAAATAAACGGGACCGCAAATTTGGATGAAATTTCTAATATTTTACATGCACGAAATGCCTCAGAATACGTGCACACGTGTCTCACTTAATACACCGTATCAAACTCCTCAGAAGACGTGCGTACTTCCTTTTTTCGAAAATTCGTCACACGTGTGTTACATAACACTTTTCCAAGTAATGCTTGTTCCGGTAAGCGAGAATACATCACATGTGTTACTTAACACTTTGCCAAGAACGTTGAGTCCATGCAAATTCACCGCCTTCGCCTTTCACCGCATTTTCAGCAAGCATAAAACATTGCTATTCCGCCTTTACCTTTGGTATTCCTTCCAATCTCCAAGCATTTCATTGTTTCCCCAACAAAGGAAACCTTCGAGCATATTCTCGTCATTAGGCTGAGATTGTGAAGAACAAGCTAAAAAGAAGGTATGGTTTTCTGCATCTTGCTTTTCAATAACAGGCTCCATTCAATGCATTCTTTATATACTTTTCCTTAATCCTTTATGTTATTATGAGCTTATTAGCACTACAAAAGAATTTTTTCCACAGTGGGAGCATTCCTTAATGTTGTGGGGATTTAAGGAAATCTTCAAACTTCTTCCCTAATTCTATGGATATTTTATATAATTTTAAAAGCTTTCCTTAGATCAAAGCTCTTTTTTCTTGGTTTTGTCGATTTCTTTGCCATTCATGAGTTGTCCAGTGAAACGCGAAAAGAACGTGCTTCAAGGAGGCCTCCTGTCTTAAATTCGCATTTCACTGGACACAATGGACAACAAGTCCGATGAAACGTGAAAAGAAGCAGCTGCAAGGAGGCGCCTTGCTTGACACTCGCGTTTCACTGGACACGCTCGAGAAAAATTCAACTGAAACGCGAAAAAAACATGCAGTATAGATACCTCTTGTCTGAAACTCGCGTTTTGCTGGACATGCTGGAGAAGAAGTAACATGCATTTTTTTGGCAGATGGCTAGGACTAAGGCAACAGCAAGAAAGGAGAAGATTGATCCTAGGGATTTAGCATCAAAGATTCGTCAGTCTTCAAAGCCTCAGAAGCTCTCTAGAAAGTCAAAGCCAAAGAGAAAGTTTTCTCAAAATGTCAGGTGCCTAAGGGAGATTAGGAAGACAGTAAAGGCTCTTGACAATGCAATTCCAAAGTTGTCTTTTTAGAGGCTTGTCAGGGAGATTTGTGACAAATATAGTTTGGATAGTTTCAGATGGACAAGAACAGCTCTTAATTGTATACAAGAAGCCATAGATGATTTTTTAGTTGAGTTTTTTCAAGATGCATATATTTGTGCTGCTCATGCTCATACGCTCACACTCATGGACAAGGACATGGTAATTCTTAGGAGGCTAAGATATAGATTTTCAAAGGTCCTTGAGCCAATTCCCCTCACTGATGTGAAGACATTTAATATCCTTAATGTGCCCCCAGCTAGGAGAAAGAAAGATGATTCTGGTCTCAGATTTGAGGATGTCACCCATGAGAGGGATACAAGGCAACATGAAAAAGAGGAGAAATCTAAAGAGGATTAGGTAGATAAATGGAGAGAGTATAGGAGGCAAAGGATTGAAGAAAGGGAAACAGAGCAACTAGAGTCCTTTGAAAATGAGCTAGCTACCCTTCTTGAAGCAGCTAATCCAAAAGGATTCAGTGTGTTTTGTTTCTTACCTGGTGACTTAGGCAAAAGAACTGAGGTTATCTCCTTTGATGCTGTATATGTTCAGATTCTTAAGGATAAAAGAAGAGAAGTAAATGACAGTATTATTCTTGTTGGCCTAAGGTATATTCATTCATAATTACTTATACTTTTTTATATTTTTTAACAATAAGATTTTTCTTGTTTATACTCACTATTTTTGTGCCTTTTTTAGGTGTATAATGCATGAGTTTCCTTTCGATATACAACAAAAAATTGAGGTTCTTGATCCATCTATCTCATTCTTTATGAGGAACGAGCTTGATACAAGTTTTATTGAGCACTGGCTCAATCTGATTGACTTCGATACTTTGGAGCTCCTTATAATTCCATATAATGAAAAGTAAGTGATTCAATATTCTATTAGAGTTTTTGAGATTTTATCCTACTAATTTGTTGAGATATGATTGCTTTTAGTTCTCATTGGAGCTTGATTGCAATAGACCTTGTGGATAAGCAATCCTTTTTAATCAACTCTATGAAAGGAAGCCATGGAAATGCTAAATTGTAAGTTATATTATCCAAGGATTCCTTGATATTTCAATTCTTTTTTTTGTAAGTACTCTAAATGTCAACATATTTTATATATAGAGGTGCCAAAAGATTAATTGAAGAGCTAGAGAAAGGACCCCCTATGCCGTCTCATTTGCTTGCAACAATGCAATATAGACAAGTTGCGGTAAGTTATTCATTAAAATAATTAAAACATAAGTTTATTCTATGAACTACCATCCGTCCTCTTTATAGTTTTACTTTGTGTTGGTGGTTGCAGTGTTCCCATCAGGATGATAGCCATTCTTGTGGGGTTGGAGGGTGATTGCAAATGCTAGAAGAATTGTTAACTTTGTTTATCTTAATGATGATAAACATGTAAAGGTAATATGAAAGATGCTAAACTTTAAGATAGATATTAATTGCAAATAGTCCATTGATGATAAAAATATAGTCTATTGTAAGAACAATAATGAACTAAAACCCTTTTTTCTATAAATGTGTGACAGTTTACGAAGAATTGCTATACATCTGAGCATGTTTGGTACGTCAGAGCAAAGCTCTTGAAGTATATAATGGTCAATTGTATACAACCAACAACAGATATTGGTGGGGATTTGCACCATGAAGGAGATGCGGTGCCTATAACCACGGAAGGCGAAGCCACAGCTTCAACACCTTCTATACCCAAGACATCAAAGAAATGCAAAAGGACTCCTAGAAAGGATAGTTCTCCAAAAAATAAATAGCTTTGCCATATTGCCTTGTAAGCCTTCATATATAGAAATTTGCCCTTCAACCCTTGTATATCTCATAGAGATGGCAGATAGACATTTGCTATTCGATATCTGCAAAAAAAAAATACAAATGTTTGTTAGTTAGAAAGTGAGATCTTGATATACATCTAAGTAGATATAATATGATGCGAAAACTTACTCGTTTCTTGTCAAGTTGGAATACAAAGGAGCATGGTAGTTCAATGTCTTCATTTTGTAAATTCATCCTCACTTGATGTAGCGTACATGATTTTCTGATCTTTAAGATTGCAATAATATCCTCGTTGAACCAAATATCAAGATCCATTACAGGATCTTTGCTGAAATCATTAAGATTCTGGTCTAAAGCAACTAGACTACTACCAACAAAATGCCATCGACTATAGTAAAAGCTAAGGATAAAATTTTGAGTAGCAATCATATATTTACAATCTATAGAGTCTTGATCTATCTTACATATAAATTTTCCTTCTGTCCTTGTATCCCATCCTTCATCAACAAATTGTATGATATGATCATATGTTAGTCTCTTCACTGAAAGCATGGTTTTTGTTATTCTTATCTCCATATTAGAGAAGAAATCAATAAATATATTAATAGGCATAAACAAAGTAACTTTGCTTAGCCTACTTGAGATATTAGATTTTAGTGCTTTCTGGATCTCAGAAAATATCTTACATCTATAGCGCTCACTAGTAGCTGGACTTGGCAAAGGCCACTCAAAGCTTGAAAAATCTGGCAAAGGAAAGAGTTTTATTGATCCCCATTGGCAATGCCGCATAGGAATAACATAAGAATGGTCATAAAAGAATATTCCATTCTCTGCAAGCTCTGTCTTCTTTCTGCCTCTATACATTTCTTTTCCAATTGAACCATGTATAACATCAATAACATCAATAATAGACTCCACTGGTTGCCATTTCTCAAGATTAGAGGGATAGACATCTACAAGACAAACAAATATTATAATGAAAAAACCTAAACCATGTTTAAGAAAGGAAAAAATTTAAGAATCAAATTCTTACAATTTGGTCTATGCATTGGAAGCTTTGAAGATCTAGGTTTCAAACACATCTCTCTATGCATGAACACATGTTGCACTAGTACCTCTTTGATTCTATTCTTATTTGCTCCAAGCTTAAAATCTCGGATTCTGCCCTTCCAAGCAGAGATAAACGAGCTCTCATGTCTTTGCCTTTTTCCACGTTTTGCTTGTTGCATGGTGATCCAACTACCTTTGCTAATGATAGTAGAAATCCATCTTTAATCAGTTTGGAATGAGTTAAACATTGATATGGATGTGATTTGGGAGCTTGGACGCCTTGTTGAAGGTCGAATTTCTGTATCCATGGTAGAAAAGAGAGAGACATGCATAGAGAGAGAGAGAGAGAGAGAGAGAGAGAGAGAGAGAGAGAGAGAGAGAGAGAGAGAGAGAGAGAGAGAGGACTAGGCTACCATAACAGAGGGAAAAACAATAGAGGAATAAAAGAAAGGAGGGAAAAAAGTGAGCGGCATGCTTTTCACCAATTTGAATTTCGATTACATTAGTCATTATCATTAATCTAGAAACATAATTAAATAAAAGTAGCCGAGACTCTATGCCATTAATGCAAAAGATGTCATAATCACGAATATAAGAGACTAAAAATAGATAATAAAAATACAAATTCCTAATATTATTATATTTATATATTTTTGTACAATGATTTTTTACTTTTTTAAAATAGAAGTTTCGTTACGGAGGCTTTGCTCTTATTGGTCTAGAGCACTCTCTCTCCACATCCTAAAAGGCATTTTCGAGACCTCAAAACTCCCCTAATGCATTCTGGTTAGAGTACGGATGGCAATGGATGGAAGATAAACTCTAGTTGACTACTAAAACATTACTCGTCATGTAATCAAAGGTGAGTACATTACAAGTAGTATCAGAGTGAAAAGAAATATTTAAAAACTTGGTATTACAGCCTAAGATATGAGTTGTTTTTTTTCTTGGCCAAGACAAAAATGTCGAGGTTGAAGCAGAAATATGGATCGAGTCCATGGAAGATTATTTCATTGTTGTTGGAATCATCCCAACTAATCAAGCAATGATCGATAAGTTAAAGCTAACAGGAGAAGTCCAAATTTGGTGGAAACAATGGTATAAAGACTAAGAAATCTTCGAAGCGTTTGTTAGTTGGGACGTATTAAAGGATGCCATGCGAGGCCGTTATCTTCCGCCAACATACCGCACACAAAAGATGAATGAATTCTTTGTTCTAAAGCAACTTGGAACGACACTAGAAGCCTATTACTCAAAGTTTGTAACACTTTTCAAGTATGCACCGTCTATGGACATTGTGCAGCAAGTATCCAAGTTTTGCCATGGATTGGATGATTCCTTGAACACACGGCTTGAAGCAATGCATCCGTCCGACCTCCAAGATGCATTGATAAGAGCAAGTCCGATCATACAGGAACTCCAGTCCAAACCAAGAAACGATAAGCCTTGGAATAATAAGTTCCAAAATAGAAATATAATTGGGCCTATGCAAAAAGAGCCCAAGGTCAATTCCAATCTACTAATAGCAAGAACGTTATGATGTCGCAAGTGGAGAAATTTATTGGTGGTAATAAGGATACTTTTAGGTACTATTATTGTAACGAACCTGGCCACACCCAAAGGTGATGCCCAAAACTTGGACAGAATGAACACTAAAGAAAGTTCCGTAACAACCAGAGCCAGACAACCAAAACTAGAGAAAGAGTTGCCGACATAACCCTTAAGGAAGTAGAAGGTGATGAAGGTCCCACCTTGGAAACCGACATGGAAAGAGTAAGAATTCATGCCTCTTTCAACAAGAAGGGACCAGATCGAAAATTCTCAGTATTTCAAATACCATTAACCTATAATGGTAAACAAGAAAGTTCTGTAACAACCAGAGCCAGACAACCAAAACTAGAGAAAGAGTTGCCGACATAACCCTTAAGGAAGTAGAAGGTGATGAAGTTCCCACCTTGGAAACCGACATGGAAAGAGTAAGAATTCACGCCTCTCTCAACAAGAAGGGACCAGATTGACAATTCTCAGTAATTCAAATACCATTAACCTATAACGGTAAACCCTTTAAAATTTTGATTGATTGTGGAAGTACACATTCATTCATATCACCAAGGTGTACTAGAAAACTAGGCATAGACACAATGCATGCATCTGGGCTGATAGGTGAGTTAGCTAATGGAAAAGAAGTTTCCTCAATACAATAGACAAGTAAGGTGGAGTTTAATCTGGGTGGCAATCAAACCAACATGAAATTCAGAGTGATGAACCTCGGAACCTATGAGTGCCTGCTAGGAATGGATTGGTTAATTCCCAATGACTCTCATATTCATTGTGAAAAGGGCCAAGTCACATTCTTGAATCTTGTAGGACAACAAGTGACCACACAATGAGAAGTAGGAAAATCGAAGATTCAATTAGCAAAAGCTTCTCAAATTGTTAAAGGTTTAAGAAAAGTATCACCTATATATGTAATCAAATTAAATAAAATTGAACACGATAAAAAAGCCGAAGATGAACCGTCGTGGCTTAAGGAATATGCTAATGTATTTCCTAAAGAATTAACTAAACTTCCACCACAAAGAGAAGTCGACTACGAAATCAAGCTAGTATTAGGAGCTGCACCAGTTGTGCAAGGCGACCATATCGAATGTCCATTCTGGAACCCATAGAACTAAAGGAACAACTCAAACAGCTCTTAGATCAGGGATACATTAGACCCACTAACTCACCATGGGGAGCTTCGGTGTTGTTTCAAAGGAGAAGGATGGGACTCTTCATCTCTGCATTGATTATCGAGGGCTAAATAATGTAACAATAAAAAATAAGTATCTGATTCCAAGGATCGACGAACTACTTGATCGATTACAAGGAGCGAAGATTTTCTCCAAGATTGATCTCAGATCAAGGTATTAGCAAATCAGAATCAAGCAAGAAGATATCCCAAAAACCACTTTTAGCACAAGGTACGATTATTACGAGTTTATCGTAATGTCATTGGGATTAACCAACACCCTTGCTACCTTCAACATATTAATGTAAGATATATTCAGACCTTATCTTGATGATTTTGTCATTGTATTCTTTGACGACATCTTAACATATTCCACGGATGAAGGAAGTCATGAGTCACAATTGCGGACAGTTCTTGAGACAATGCGGTCTCACAAGCTATATGCTAAGAAGAAGAAGTGTGCATTCTTCAAGAAGCAAATCGAGTATATAGGGTTTATAATTTTAACAACAAAGGGAATTTTAATAGATCCAGCCAAGGTCAAGGATGTACAAGACTGGCCACCTCCAACCATCGTAAGCGAAGTTCGTAGCTTTTTGGGTTTAACAGGATGGTATCGGGTCTTTATCAATAATTAAGCCTTGATTGTTGTACCCCTCACCGACCTACTCAAGAAGCAGGTTGCCATTAAATGGACCCAAGTTGAACAGTCTAGCTTTGACAAGCTCAAGCTAAGTTTAGTCACAGCCCCGATCCTCAAACTACCTGATCTTAGCAAAGAATTCGAAGTGGTGGCCGATGCGAGCTCTCTTGCTTTGGGATATGTACTCATGTAAGAAGGACATCCAGCAACATATTCCTTTAGAAGATTGAAGACTCATGAGAGAAATTATGCTACTCATGACTTAGAATTACTTGCAATTATCCATGCTCTTAAGTTATGGAGATATTATCTACTTGAGAAGAAATTCTCATTGGTAACTGGCCATAAAAGTCTTAAATGGATCTTCACTCAACCAGACCTAAATATGAGGCAACGTCGGTGGATCGAAGTCTTGCAAGAGTATGATTTTGAGATCAAATATAGACTCGGCAAAGAGAATGTAATTGCATATGCTTTAAGCCGCAAATCATTTCTCAATGCACGTATCTCAGAAGAACCTCTTAGAGCTCAAACACTAACTACAATTATATCAATGCCTAGCAATCCCCATCATTGAGCTAGCCAAGGAGAAGGCAAATAATGATCCCAAATATCAACAAATACTGAAGGAAATTCAGAATAAAGAACGAAATTCTAATCTTAAGACAAAGTATCTTAACTTCTCTATTGATGAAAGGCTTGTCTACTTCAGGACAAGATTATGTATTCCTTCAAGTCAATATCTTAAGAAGAAGATATTATGGGAAGCTCATGATTCCCCATTTTCAAGACATCTTGGCTATACCAAAACTCTCAATGTAGTTAGGAAAAGCTATCATTGAAAAAAGCTCAAAAGTGACATACTTAAATACATAATCGAATGCTTGAGTTGCCAACAAATAAAAGTAGAACGAGTTAAGCTGCTAGGAAAGCTACAACCACTTGATATTTCTCATATGAAATGGGAATTCATTAGTATAGATTTTGTAGTTGGATTACCCTCAGTTCAAGGAGGATACAACTCGATCATTGTAATTGTGGACATGTTGACTAAGGTTACCCGCCTTATTCCATTCAAAACCAACTACAACGCCTCAAATATTGCTAGGTTATTTGTCAAAGAAATCTTTAGACTTCATGGACTACCAAAGAGAATTATCAGTGATTGTGTTCTCTATTCACTTCACATTTTTGGAAGGGATTATTTGAAGCTCTCGGTACACAGCTTTGTTTTAGTACATCTTATCACCCTCAAACTGATGGGTAGACAGAGTGTGTAAATCAGATCATTGAAGACATACTTAGGGCATATTGTTGCAAAGAACCTAGACGGTAGATACAATATCTACCTTTGGTGGAATTTGCTTACAATGTGTCCTATCATCAGAGTATTCAAATGACCCCATTTCAAGCTCTGTATGGACAAGAATGCCTAACTTTGCTAAACTTCTCCGAACCTACCTTGAAGGTTGAAGCTTCTAAGAAGATGCTTGAAGAAATGGACGAACAAGTCAAAATCATCAAGCAAGATATGCAAGCTGCCAAGAATCGGCAGAAATCCTATGCTGATCTAGGGAGAAAAGAGCGAATCTTCCAAAAAGGGGACAAGGTTTTATCCGTGTGCGCCCAAAGAGTTCTTTATCCTTGGGAAAATTCAAGAAGCTAAGCCCAAGATACTGTCGACCTTACAAAGTCATAAAGGCTCTTGGACCTACTACTTATAAGCTGCAACTTCTTGAAACCCTAAAAGTTCATGATGTATTCCATGTCAGTCTCTTGAAGCCCTATGTACCTAATCCTGATCATATTCTTGATGATCAACAAGTTGTAAAGTTGAGCCAAGGTTTACTTGAACTTCAACTTGATAGAATTTTATATGTAAAAGAAAGAATCCTTAGGAATAGGACCCTTAGAGAATATCTCATCCAATGGAAGGATTATCTTGAAGAGGATGCCATTTGGGTCGATGAGGTAACCCTTATGAAAGAATACCCTCACTTTCTCTCGAGATGAGCACATCTCGATTTCTCTGAGGGAAGAATATAATGTCCCCATTACTTACTTTATTTTAATAAACAATGTGCATATACATTCCAAAGAAAATTGATTTATGTTACATGTCCACACATGGGAAATAAAAAAACTACAAAATCTCTACAAGATTTATAGGAAGCATGACTGGTTTACTAGAATAGTTTGAAATCTCTAGTATCATGTTTAGATGAATTAATTCCCACCTTAGATGGATCCAAATATATACTATGACTTATTTTGAAGGGAATAAGTTGTCCAAGACAAAATATAGATAAAAATGACGTGATTTACGAAAATAATCATTTTCATCTATTTTTGATGGACTTTCACAATTCTGCCCGTGTCATCTTATCAACCACATGTGTTCCGATTGTTTTGATTGGAGTTCATATGACGAAGTTACGATCCAAACAAGTTGTAGAGCAGAAAAAAACAAAATCTTTGTCATCAATGATGTCATCAAAAACACCAAAAAGCAGGCGCCCTCTCTTTATCCCCCCTCTCACTACTATATAAATAGGGATAGAGTGTCACTTAATACACACACAACGACCCATGCAGAAGTCTCTCTGCTGCTATTGACATGATGAAGCTCTACTGTAATTAGCCTCTCTCTCTCTCTCTCTCTCTCTCTCTCTCTTTCTCTCTCTCCAACCCTATGCGGAAGCACTACCCAAACCCATCACGCATCTTCCATGGCTCCCACGAGACGAGGAAGGACAAGAGCAATTCTAACGGGACGACGAGACACTAATCGAGAAGGAGAAGAGATTATTCCACCAGACGAAGAGACATCATCCCGTTCAACCCAAGGAAAGTGATACGTTGAAGGCCTCTCATCCTCTTCTACTCCGATCCAAGAAGAGAAGACACTGAAAAACTCTATCCTATTCTATCATACCTCTATTCCGTCATGGCCCTGAAGAGAAAGAATTCAGAAGTAGAAATGAGGAATCACTCTACTAACGTGGAAGCAACAGTTGGAGTTGCGAGCACGGGAGTCACTAATGGAGTTACAAGCGTAGATAACAACCCTTTACCAATTGTGATACCACAGGTCTTTCTAAAAAATTTCTATCCAAATTCAATAGAAATAAGATAGTCTCTTTAGAAACACTGACTTAAGGCCAAGAAACTTGGTTACAAGTACTGGAAAGTTAGAGACCCCAGAACCTAGATGTCTTTGGTTAAATTCCAAGGGGAAGATTTCATTTTGTGAAACTCAAGTATCGATTGCTACTAGAATTAAGCATCACTTGAAAGTTGCATGATTGATTGAAGTCATAACTGCTTGTAGATATCAATCTTGTTTGTGATCTTCTAGATTAGATATTGATTGAATTAAGAATTGGAAGAGATAAGAATTGAGGAGCTCTTTACCTCCCCCAAGGATAGGTGTTGAATCCCCATACCAAGAGGGGATGTTTTTACTGTCATAGAAGCATGGATCGGCTCCGATGGCGAGAGGTCTCCCAGCAGGGGTCGTATTAAGTAGGAGGTGGATAAGTTGCCAGGGGGGACTCTGGCTAATAAATCTCTTTTGCACCTAGGAACTACTTGGTCCCTTGTATGGCCCAAGTTCTACTTGGGACACCTATGAACGCTAGCTATATGTGGATTTGATCTTGGTGACGTGCATATGCGCTGGACGAGGCAGCACGTGATGTGCAGATGCATCGGATGAGGCAGCACGTGAAATTGTAATTTTTATCCTCTATGGGCAAGAGAACGCACATTATGGAATATAATCAATGAATTTATTTATTCTGATTGTATGTCCATGAGTAAATTACATAAACGAACAACTATGCATAAAGGGATTTTTAATTAATGAAGCTATTTTTATATGTTTCACATAACGTGGTAGGTAATTAGATAACTAAGAACTTCCATAGAGAAAAGCGGATGGATAGATTCTCGACGAATCCAGTCCTATGGCAGGGTTGTCTTGGTTAGCTGAGAGGTTTCCCCAAAAACAAACACTAGGAAGAAACTCTAGGAAGGGCCGATTCGCTGAATTACTTAGGGTTTGGTCTCAGATTCAGAACTATAAATTATCTTAGGGGAAAGGTACGATGGCTGTGCCAGAGTACTGCAAGGGATTTTATAAATCCTTAGCGTGCTACTGGAAAAAAGTGTTGTGCTCCATGAACCAAGGGTAATGGCAGTTGCTCATTCTGGACAAGAAGCCTCTCGAAGGACACCCTGGATGTGAGTTAGTTGTTGATAGGTGAGTGTTAGGTTAATTAGGAACCTTTAGGTCAGTCCTCCGTGGGTAATGGCAGGACACTTTCCTTTTGGGGTAGACCTAGGGTTAACTAGCCAGACAAAATTCGATCATTCTAGTTAGAGTACAGATATGGCAATGACTGAAATAGAAACTCTAGGTGACTACTAAAACGTTACTCGTCACGTAATCAAAGGCATGCACGTTACAACAGAGCACAATGAATTGAATCAATATGTATTGATAGAACCTAAAATCCTTTGTCTGGCACTACTCAGAAGCACTCTCCAAGCATTAGACCTCTTGGAGCTCCTTCGTAGACCAAAAATGTGCATCCAAATAACAGCTCCTTCTCTGCTGCTTTGAACCCAAATCTGATGGCTCCATTGGCCCCAAAAGCTCCGAAAGGGGGGTAAAACTTCAAAACACTTGTTCAAGGATCTCCTAGTTCACTCCTTGTTCTTCCAGTTCAAAGTGTAGTTTTCAGCCTGTCATCAACAGCGATCGCGATGCACGCAATTTCACCAATATGTCTTTTTTTGAAAAATCTCATAAATGGTTGAAAAAGCAACTTGTTTTTTGCATGCCATCCTAATCTAGAAGCTTTTTTAACTTTTTCATATTTTTACAATAAATAATATCCAACATATCTAAAATAGGCTAAAATTAGTATTTTGGATAATCCATGCAACAGACACTAGCACTAATGACTCAGATCACATTGACTCTCTACATTAATAAGAAAGTCGGGATGATGATACATTCCATGCTTTTTCACACTATTTCCACATAGCATCATGACATCCACCCCCTCTGAACCTGCACATCCTTAGGTATGTGCCAAAAAACCTATTTGTCACTAGATTCTGAGTCCTCTTCATCCTCTACAACCATATCCTTTGCTTCTTCATCTTTCATATCTTCCTGGCTAGCCCTTGTATCATGGACACTGTTTTCTTCCAATTCTGGCAACTCATAGGCATTAGATTCCCCAAGTAGCATGATCAAACACCTGTCTTAGCACATAGGGTCCAAACCATCTTTTGAAAACTTTATGCATGGCACTATGTTGGTTGTCTAAACTGCTATCATAAACCAATATTCAAGCCCCATCTTGTATGGTTCTTGATCTCAGTCTATGTTTTTTGTCAAACCATTTCTTGTTTTGTATCCATGCTACCCTTAATTTTACAACTGCTGCCTATATGTCTTCTGACTTTCTTTCCAACCATCTAATGCGCAAGGCCAACAACTCCTCTCGATTCAACTCCTCCCAAGGTAGTATACTCCATGTGACTATCATCTCTTATATCGACATGATAGGTTTTTGACCATACATCAATTCTACAGGCACATATACTGTAACAGCACTATGAGTTGTTCTGTCAATCCACAAGGCATAAGGGAACAATCGTGGCCACTCTTTTACATTCTCTCCACATGCTTTTGCCAATGCCTTCACAATAGGTGGATGACCTCTTTCACTTTTTCCATTTCCTTCAGGGTTATAAGCTAAAGTTAAATCAAGATTTATCCCCAAGCATGCAAAGAAATCATGAGCTTCATCTGCATCCAGCTCACCCCTATTTGCAGTAAATTTTCCCACACAGCCATATCAACAAAAGATCTCTTCTAAGAGAAAAGTAAACGGCATTTGTTATCTTAGTATGTAGAGCTCTCCCTTCCACTTGATTAGTCAAGTCTTCATGGGCAAGCACAAGATATCTCATTTGCCAAAGACCTGTAGACATCGTGACTAAATCCACTACCCACTTAAAATGAAGACATAATGGATATGTGAGCCGCAATCCATCCCGATGTCTCACAGATGAATACATATGACATGTCGTATATATTTTCACAAAGTGAAGAACATCCTTATACATACCATGCCACCAATATCTTTATTTGATCTTTGCAAAAGTACCCCAAACACCTCTATGACCAGCCCATAAGCTTTCATGAAATTCTTGCATAATAGTTACTTGTGAAGCTCTGTCACCCAAAACTCGCAATGGCATACCCTGTTTCTTTTTAGCATGTTTCCATAAGTATCCATCTTTTAAGAAAAACCCATAGACTTTTCTCTTGATCTTCTTAAACTCCTCATTTGACCATTAATCTCTCTTTGTTAATGTATTGAGGTATTGACCAATTCTCAGCCACTCTCCTACATATTTGTCTTCCAAAAATACTTCTACACAATATACAAAACATCTAAAGTGTCTTCTCTTTGTTGTCCAAGCTTCTCTTAATATTGTAGCAACACCTTGCATTGCTAAATTCACTCTTACAACATCATTTTCAGCCACAAGAAAGTCATCTTCTTCCTCCTCATCCATCATCCCATCTTCATTCTCATGGCATGCCCAAGATAACATGTCTGCCACACTGGGTTATCTCTTCCTACAATATACTGAAATTCAGGGTTTAAAGATTTGATATATGCAATCCACTGGAGCATAGCAATGTCCAGGGTAGCACAACTAGTAATCATACCCAATACTGGCAAACAATCGATATAAATGATTATATGAGCACCCATAAAATACTCCTTATCACATTTAAGGGCAGTCACAATTCCCCATAATTCTCTTTTAACCTCTCAATACCTTCTCTGTCATTCTGTCAATACTTTAGCATCAAAGCGAATTGCATATCTTTTCCCTTTCTCATCATCTTGCCCAATTGCCCATCCAATCTCGATTGGGCTTGTATGAACAGTAATAATGATAGGCTTTCCATGTGAATAGTCAGCCTTTATCAATGTAGGAGCAGATTTTAAGAGCTGCTTCAATTTCTTCATTGCTTTCTGATGCATCCTTTCCCAATGAAATCTCTAACCTTTCCTCAGAAGCTGGTATAGAGCATCGACTACATGTGCAAAGTGAGGAATCCATATCAAGTAGAACACACATGTCCCACGAATCTACTCACCTTTGATACATTCGTGCATACATTTTGCATTCTATCAATCCCATCTATTTTTGCTGGTGATGGTCTTCGCCCATAGGGCCCACGCATATGCCCAACAATAAAACCTCTTCAACTCCAAAGACAGACTTTTGTCCAAAAAACATTAAATGCACCTCTTCTAGACGTGTCAAAATCCTCTCATAATCCACAATATGGTCTACAACAAACTGTCTACATCCATGAGCATCCATCTCTTCATTTTTTTCAACCATTGCACACCCTTTGATTGGAACATCATCCAAGAAAGGCATTGTCAATTGTGGTATAAAATCCGTGAGTACCCTATTCATAGAATTTGTCATGTGTGCCACTAAGTTTGTTGCACCATGCGCACACATCTGAACTAACCCCAAAGGAGTCTTCATGGTTGTGATATCCCTGCTCTCAATTGCAAGCTGAAACTAATCATACCCCAAGTAAAGATCACCCAAAGAATAGATCACTCTGCCTGCAAAAGCCTCTGCAAATTCATCAATCATAGGAACTGCACCCACATTTCTTATGGTCACTTTATTGACTGGTTGCATGTCTTGAATAAATCTCAAAGCCCCATTATTTTTGGGCATAGTAAACCAACGATTTGAGTACAGGGCTGAAGAGGGCTCCAAGATCTTCATGCAAATCTTTTCATTTGGCAAATCCATCAGCTTTGGCAAGTAAGCTTTAGGCACTAGAATAGGCCTCAAGTTCCATGGTACATGTGGCACAGTAAATATTACCATAGGAGAGACAACATTTGAATCCACACAACCTATTTCAATTGGCTGAAATGCAAAGGCCTTTCCATGCCTAGCCAACATCTGTATAAAAGTCTCTTTTAGCATGCAAAAGAAACCCTTCTATACCAACTTTCAATTCTTGTAATGTTTCATATGTAAATTGATGACCTATATCTTTAGGATCCCATAATCTTGGCTGTCTTGACACTTTTTCATACAAACCCTCACTTTTTGGTGGAAGTGTCAAAGCAACTAGTTTCATCTTTTTGTCAACTATCTTATACATTGTCTCCACAAGTGCTTTAGCCCATTGTAATCCTTCCTGCTGAGCAAACAATGCTATAACATCATACATGTCCAAAGAACATATTGACAAAACTCTGTTTTCAACCTCATTTTCTACATGTATAGTTGCTGATATTTCAGCCATAGTATCATTAATATTCAGCCCATAAAAGATACCTAAAATGCCTTCATTTTCAGCTACGTTAGTAGGCCGTTTCATAGATATGCATTCAGCCTTGCACATAGCTTCCATAGACTTAAACCAACATGAACTATTTGCTGTAAACTGAGAATAACCAATAGTAAATACATTCTTCATTCCATCAAGAGGCGAGTACATCCTTTGAAAAGCACTACTGTAGCCGTGCATTACAGTAGTGCTTAATGAAAATCCAGGTCTCTGAATTCCCTTGCATTCGGAGAGCCAAAGGAGACTCTTGAAGCATATGATGATTTCTAGGATGATTAACACAAACAATAAGAAATTGGACTGCTTTCCTCCCATCCTTGCTTTTGACTCTTGCATAAGCAGAACCATCATCAAGCACCTTTGTTTCCATACGCACTCTTGTAATATAGGGCTGTTCCAAAATCACTGCATATGAGGAATTATCTTGCACAAGGAAGTGTTTCTCTTCTTGTACATCACCAATCGTCACTTTCACATTAGGACATGTAGCATAGAGCTCCCCTAAAGAATTATTTGTAGCCCTCATATGCCAACCATGATCAATGTCTACAGGCCATGCACCATTTTCATACAATCCATGCTTAATGACATTTATCTCAGACCCATGGTCAAGTAAAGGAGTTTCATATTCACCTATTTTCACTACCGTTTCGCATTCATCTATTTTCACCTACTAATGGTATCACCAAGAAACTGACGCTTCCTCTTAATTATGTTAATGATTGCATCATGAAATTCTCACTTGGCAATGCCAAGCACCTCTCCCAAGGTGAATTCCACTCGACTATTTAAGATTCGTTCTTCAAGAAGCTTCTTAAGATCTGTGGTTGTCTCAATGTGAGACTACAACTTGTATCCTAGCTACTTGCCCTTCTTTTTGCCCTCTTGTTTGTTATCCTGTTTTTGCTCTTAACTGATCTCTTCCATAACATGCTCAAGAGGTGGTTGATTTTTAGCTTTAGGCTGATCCACACTTCTTCTTGTCATTCTTTTAGATGTCCCTGCATTATCTTCATCTCTCTTTCATTTCTCTTCCATAAGTACATTCACGTTTTATACCTTTGCTAAATATGCATACACTGAATATGCATCTACCTGTGATTCCCAACCACTTATGTCACAAATGTCTTGCCCTGCATGAGACATTTCATAATCAGTAACCTTTCTCTTTTCAATTGCATATAAAGCATGTGTCCATATTTTAACTTGTGAACCAACCATCACTTGGCCATGCATTCTATCCAACTATAGACCAAAAGTAGAAGTATGTACTGCTGCATAAACATTTCGAACAGCCAAATCTTCCAACAACTTCTGCATACCTCCCTTTCCAAAATTCAAAGCAAGAGGCAATCCCATTTCTTCTGCATGGATCTTGCCATCTTTCCAAAAGATGAGCTATCGTGCCAAGGCCTCTTGATAGGCAGCACAATCCTTTCTCTCATGCTGCAAACTATCACACCACATACATCTTTTTCCTGGCTTAGGGGCTACTGCCAGTCCCTTTTCTCTTATCCTTTTTCAGCCAATTTTGCAACCTTCAATTGAAGATCATGCATCCCTTTGACCAATTCATCTAAGACATCTTTCCTAACAGAGGGAACAATAGTAGGTACAGGCATAGGGTTACCCATAGAAGTGGGTGGCTTACTGGATACATCAACTGTCTGTCCCGTAACAGTGGGTAGGCTGCTAGAGACATGCAAACTTTCTCTTCTGCTATGCATCTTCACAAGTAAAATAACAACTTCCTTGACATGTCTCCACTCTTTTTTAAGACCTATCTCTATAGTCTGATCTTCTAGCAAATCCTCAAGCTTCTCTTGAAGCTCAAGATCAGCTGTATGTAGAAACAATTCAATTTTCTGACTTGCAAGAGCTTGGTGTTCTGCAAGATCCAACTGCTCAAATAGACTTTCAAATTCTCTTAACAATTCTGTAGTCGCCACAAGACCCTTATTGGGTTGTAAAACCCACTCTTGAAAAGTCTTGCGCATAATCAAACTGGTATCTTCAATGTAAAATTCTTCCCTGAGTATCTTCTTGAAAGCTAGCAAGTTATCATCCTGCATGTATAATTCAGTAATCCGTGCTTTCAGTTCATGTACAATAACATGTACAAAATACTAGCTCCATGAGAGTTGAGCCACTCCAAAGAATTCCATATTTTGAGCATAGGTATATACATATGCAAATACATTCGTGCCATTGAATAACTTCACCTTATGCTCAACTACTTGCAAAGCATTCCTCACAACACTTTCCGTTTGAGCAAAATCTTGAATCACCTATTGTTGTTGTTGTACGTGCATAAGCATATTCATATTTTGCACCAACTGTTGCAAAACATCACTAGAGATTGTGTTCCAAGGTTCTCCCATCTTGTCTTTCGTTCTTCTGATGACCTTTCACGTCGGGTTCACCAATGTCAGATGGGTTTTTGTCAAAAGGTCGAATCCACCGAGGATCAGAGGTAGAAGGAAGCAGAGATAGGAGATGGAAGAGAAGAAAAAGAATACACAAGAGGAAAACACGATAATGACAACGCACAATGAATTGAATCAATATATATTGACAGAACCTAAAATCCTTTGTTTGGCACTGCTCAGAAGCACTCTCCAGGCATTAGATCTCCTCGAGCTTCTTCGTAGACAAAAAACGTGCATCCAAATAACAGCTCCTTCTTTGCTGCTCGGAACCCAAATCTGATGGCTCCGTTGGCTCTGAAAGGGGGGTAAAACCCTACCTGATCAGGGATCTTCCAATTCACTCCTTCTTCTTCCAGTTCAAAGTGCAGTTTTTAGCCTGCCACCAACAGCGATTGCGACACGCGCGATTTCGCTAATCTGCCTTTTTAAAAAAAAATCTCATAATTGACTAAAAAAGTAACTTGCTTTTTGCATGCCATCCTAATCTAGAAGATTTTCTAACTTTTTCAAAATTTTACAATAAATAATATCCAACATATCTAAAATTGGCTAAAATTATCCAAAAATCTAGTATTTTTGGATAATCCATGCAATAGAAACTAGCACTAATCACTCAGATCACATTGACTTTCTACATTAATAAGAAAGTCTCGGATGATGATGCATTGCATGATTTTTCACACTATGTCCGTATACCATCACGACACCGCCGTTGTTGCCACCCACAAACTTCTAGCATATAGACTATGGTGTCTATGTTAAGCTTCCTTTTGTCTCTTCAATGACTACCACAAAATTTCCACCCTTTCCACATTGAAATGATCGGGGTTGTATCATCTTGCCTTCAGAAACATATTGCTACTTCATACAAGACATTCAGTTTCATACTGGAACTTGGCTTCATACATTAATTTTGCTTCATATAGGAACTCTCCTTCATTCAAGAATTTTAGTTCATATAGGAAATACAAATTTTTGGCCTTAACCTTTGCCAGTTTTGCTAGTATTTTAACACAGAGAAACAAGGAAGCAATGGTAGGATCACCAAAGTGTTACTATCCTAATCTATACAAAATGCATAATAGGACAGGTAATGTCTCATGCAGAAAGCACCTAATCCAGTATCAAGCAACTCATAGGAAAATCAAATATAATCACACAGACATATTAGAATACATACTTCATCACTAATACTTAGAGAATCAGAAATAGAACACAAAGAACATGCTGAAAGTAGAGCAGAGACATAATGAATGATGGCGTCAATTGTTAGATTTGGTATATCATAATAAGAATCCACCATACAAACATCGTGAACATGAGAGATTATCCAAAAGATGAGAATGACACTAGTTGCCTCATTAGACCACACTGAAAACTACCAACATAACCATAACTTCATGAGGCATCTAAGGGCTACCCCCCTCCATAGAATTAATATGACTAAGATACTAACCATACTAAGGGAGAACATAATGTATGAAGTGTGAATCCATGACTTACACTTCCTTTTGAATTTTTTGCTTCTTTGGCATAGGTTCATTTTCATTTGTTTCATTCATCATCGATAGGTTTCTTACTGCAAGCTATTTTTTTATTGCTAGAAGAATTTGAATTCACATGAGCCCTCTTCTCTTGAGACTTCAGAGGCGTTGGATCAAACTTCCAAGGAGAAAGTTTTGGGATATCTTTCTTTGTGGAGGAAACATGAGTCTTTATGGTGGTTGACTTGGCTATGGCCTTACCTTTCTTTGTAGAGGCAACAAAAGAATTTTTGGTGATTGCCTTGGTAGTGCCCTTACTTCTTGTAGATTTCACCTATCTCTTGGCTTTGCCCTTGGAATATTTAGGAGGAAGAGGGGAGTCAGGGTCCACCAGTGTGATTGTAATGTCCAAAATTATCTCAATATACCTCTTCCTTATCCACAACATATATGACTCATGGTAATCTTTTCACTAAAAGAACACACACAACAACTCAATTGAGAACACAATAGAATTTTAACTTAAAAGCAAAAGATAAAATACTTATATTCACCCTGTCTATGTTCAAAAACTTTGAATCTATAGTCCTACAAAAAATTGAGATAGCTCTCCATCCACAACTATGTACATCACTTTGCAATGGGATCTCTTAAAGGAGAAACTTGAAAGGTCTCTCAGAGTTAGCAATATATTCAAACCTAGCATCCAAGAGGGTAGTAACAAGTCTAATAGCACTGGAAATGAAAACTTGTTAGGAAACAATAGTCTTTTGCAAAAAATCTAGAAAACAAGAAAAGACTATTGATGATACATTTTTGCCATGCCATGAATTTTTGAAAGAGAATTCCTAAGGAGGACCTCTTGAGCAAGAGTATCTAAGTAGATTAGACTCCAATGATCCATGTAAAGAGAACATTAGTTGCAACAAATATGATAAAAATCACCAAAAGTAACTATATATAAGGGATTTACCTTAATCAAACTTTGAAAAAAGATCCATAGATAGAAGTGGATCAACAATAAGTATGTTTTTAGCAATCTCATTACTAAGCGAAGCAATGTATGCTCTGTATAGGAACAAATCTCAAAATAAGAGAATGAAGGTGCAAGAAAATTTGCAAAAGTTAATAAAACCAATGACACTATATTAGGGAATTTGAGAATTCTCATATACTTTGGGAATTTCCAATATAATTAATATTTGGACACATAATCAAATCTTGTCTTCTTACTTGAAAGTGGGGTCTACCCTAATTACTATATAATTTAGCCACATGGCCAAATCTTTACCCCTTGTTTAAAAGTGGGACTTGGGAGATTCCCAAATTCTCTAATATTCAATGACAAACCTCATCTCAAACAACAATAAACAACAGAATCTAATAGTTGAATATCTTTCTTCTCTAATATACTCTTGTCTTCCAGACATATACTAAGATAATCCTCTTTATCTACATCTCGAGAAACATTCACAACCATTTGAACAAATAAGTGACTAACATATTCAATGATACGCTATGTCACTTTTCTCAACTTTAAGGAAACATTGAGGATCTCAAAGGCTTTATAATTAGTAGTGGGCAAGGGTGTCAAATAGTTTGTCGGACCTTTATATAAGTCAGCTCATCATATTCAAGTCCTCATTCATCAATGTGACCCTATGTGCATGGAGAGCAACGATGTAAATATCATTTATGAAATCAATGATAAAGTCCTTTGCATCCTCTTGTAAACAAAGTATAGTTGAAAATTGCCACTTTTTATGGAGTCCATCAATTGTGGCAACCTTGGATAATCTATTTTAGATATTCTTGATCACTATGATAAATGTGACCTTTGGGATAAGATGGTTGGTTGCTTTCTGGGCTAACTGATTTCCATGAGCCACCTCTATATGTTAAACCACCTTAACTTTCTTTTCCTCTTGGCTAGGGCTAGTTTGGAAGGTTCCTTAGCTAGCGCAGCTGAAGGCTCACTATGCTCTTAGAGTTTGATTTTCATTTGAAGATGTGGCTTCAGTTAGAGTTTCAATGGGGACCTCTTGAGGCATTGTGGGAAGATCTAGGATAGTCTAGTCAACATTTTGCTTTGCAGGAATTTCAAAAGTTTGTGGATGTGACTATTGGATAAGGACCTTTCTTCCAATCTACTTGATTGATCCTCTCGCAAGTAAGAAGAGGAGGATGAGAAACTTGGAAAGTTGCTAAGAGAATGGTCATTATGGCATGAAGGAGACAATTCATGGATCTTGAGAGACACTTATCATGCCATTGGAGGGCTTCTAAGTGATTACTATTATGGCGTGAGGGAGACAGTTCATGGAGCCCAAGCAACCCTTATCATTGGGGAAGAGTGAGAAGTGATTGCTATGCACGAGGGAGGTAGCTCGTGGAGCTTGAGTGACCCTTATCATGTCATTGGGAAATAGTGAAGTGATTGTCATTACGGTGCAAGGGAGGTAGTTCATGGAGCCTGAGCAACCTTTATTACATCGTTGGGAAAAAGTGAGAAATGATTGTCATTATGGTGCGAGGGAAGCAGTTCGTGAAAACTGACCAACCCTCATCGCTCTTTTGTAGGAGAGTTTATGCAATGGGATAGCCATCATGATGCAAGTGGAACATTTCTTGGGGTGCACAGGGTGATATTGTTTCATAGGAGACTCCCAATGGTGGATACCTTACAAAACCTAGTTGTGCAATATACTTTACTCACAAAACAAAGATATAAGATTGAGTTAAATAGTATAAACACATGATAAGTTTTTGACAAGAGAATATAACTTTTGGATATATGTTCAAGATTGATGGTGTACACCATTGAAAAAAGATTTGAATATTATTTACTTTGAATAAGTTATATATCTCTTTATTTTTTGAACTAGAAATATATAAATAATTGAGAATTTGGTATCGCTAATTAGCACTTCTTTTTAAGAAATATTTTGAAAAAAGTTAATATACTTCAATATGATTCTATAAATAAAAATATGTTTGATTTATATATCCAAAGTATTTTATTACATCATAAGTTACAGGATGTGAGCGTACCTATATAAATGCGTAAAATGATAATCTACCCTTAAAGTGTATTTCATGATTTTATTACATTTTTTCAACTATGTCAAATGTTTGATTTTTCTATGAATTTTAATTTTAGGATAATGGTCATTATTAGATTAAACTATGTGATAATACTATGATTTTTTTTTAGTAAGACTTTATACCTATTAAAAAAATCTTTAAAAATATCTTGGACTCTAAAAAAATTTGGAAAATTTTAAAGAACTTTTTGAGCTCCTTTGCTATTTAAAAACTCTTTTAAGACTAAAAATAGACCTAAAAATGATTAAAAAATCACAAATAAATAAGAAAACAACAAGGCATGACAAAATAGCATGAATAGCGGGGTTGGTGCATCAATGAGCTCAAATAATTCTTAAAATATTTTTAAATTTTTTTCAAAGCCCAATATATTTATGTATTTATTTTTAAAAAAATAGATATAGGGTCTCATAAAAAATAAAGATCATAACATTATCACATAGTTGTGACTATGTTTTTAAAAGTGAAAAATCCTTTAAAAATCAAATATCTTGGATATAGTTGAAGAAAACTTGAAAAAAAAAATGAGTTGCTCATATGGCGTGATTACGAGGGTTGGTGGTGTCACCAATTTCCTTAATCGCATCATATGGGCAAGTCCTATTTTTTGTGATTTTTAAATTTATTATTAGCTTTAAAATATTCTAAAAATAACAAATCGAGTGAAAAATATTTAAAATATTTCATTTCTTTTTTCAAATTATCTTAAGTATATTAAGGCTTGGAAAATTTTGGGCTATTTCTTTGTTATTTTTTCTACTTATCATTACATAATTTGGATTCAAAATAAACTATCTTTTTAAATAGATATTGCATTAGTATATCTTTACTATATACATTTTATCTTCTTTAGGAGCTTTGAAAATATATAAGAGGTATTGAATAGTGTTATATATATATATATATATATGCATACCTAGTCCCACGGATCCGCACACGAAACCTGCACAAGTAACATGGCCCGTGGGCATGCAACACCGCGTCGTGTCTTGGACACGCAGCAGAAGCCAACTCGCAAGACAAGTCAAGTTGACACGCCATTGTGTCACGGCATGACCCCGTCGCATCTCATCGCGTCACGTCACGGGCCGTTACACCCTTGATATCCCTCACGCATCGCGTCTTGCTCATAGCATGCCTAATGCATTTTTCTAACTCACACAAGGATAACTTGGTGCTTGGAGTTGCCGGATCACACCACGGAAGAGTTCCGGGCTCACAAGGATCCACAATCAACCATCTTAGAACACGGCGCCATGGGGGCGACACGGTTCACAACCCACCTTTCCTCATAAGAAGTCATGGCAACTCAAACTCAGAACAAGGGGCTCAACTGCCTCACTCAAAATGAGAACCTTGCAAGCCGGGAGGCAAAAACGATGGTTGCTCCATGAGGCACGGCCTACATGGAGGAGGTGGGGAGACATGGGTTGCCCAAGTCTCACACTCCCTTCCCTCATACCTACCTCCCTCGATCGAATTCGAGTCCACTCGAATTGAGTTGGTTCCCTACAAAGAGGATTGAGGTTAATCGCCGTGAAAAGGAGTAGCATGAGGATTCATCAACCATTTGAGTTACCTATGGCACACAGTAATTCTTGAGTTGAGGTAGCGGTTTCTTTAGATCGTTTGTAATACATCCCGGCACCCTCGCAAGAATCCCCATCCACCTAGCACGGGAAAGAGCTCACCTAAGTTGGCTAGATCTCAACCCACTGGCCGCAGGTCCTGACCTTGATCTAAAGACCAAAGAAGTGTCACTTGCCTTGATTTGCTTCTTTCCTTATTCAGATCGCTGAGGCACTGCCACCTACTCCAGCTTCTGCATCAAAGACACAATTGCCACTTGCATCCTTGAGTTGTTTTCTGAACTTGAATCGAAGTTTTCTCCCCCCTTCCTTTTTCTTGGCAAGTAGACTTAGTGTTGCTTCAACTAGGGCCTAAGCCGCGTCCCATCATACGCCTTGCACCGTACCCAAGAAGGGTTACTTTTCCCCCAACAACTTGGGGCAAACTGTCTATGCATCAGATGCGCAGACGTCTCCGAGCCTCTTATGGTGAGAATAGCCATCCCGCTGTAGAGGCTTCGTGGGAACAAGAGATCAACGCCATTGCCTCACATGTGGCTCTACAACAAGACTCCTATAGTAGCCTCCCACAGTAAACAGCAAGTGTTCGCCAGCACATTGCCGCCTGCCTTGGTTGGTTGCCGCAATCGCCCTGTCCCCTGCTCATACTCTGGGTTCGAGATCAACTACCCTTGCCTCATGAAGGGCTCCACTGCAAGAAATGTATCCACTCATATGGGGTTCAATTCTCCCGCATAAGCGTCTTCACCCCTGTTTATGATACAAGTCCTTCAGCTTTACTTTGGGTCCCATACCCCGCCGCGTCGCATCCAGACCTACACATGGTTGCGCCCTCCTAGCTTCCACCTCAGGTCCCAGACACCTTGGTTTGCACGTAGTCGGGTGAGATCAAAGGGCCCGGTTTCTTTAAGCTCGCCCTAGGTTCACGAGCATCCACTCTTCCGGCCTTCTCATAGGCCTTCATCGGTCCACCTCTCCTCCCTTCAATCCACATCCCTGGCCATTCCTTTATCCTCGCAGCTCCATGAGTCTTCCCATGCGCCTCCTCGCGCCCCACCATCGGTCCATCTCATCAGACCCAAGACACTAGAATTTCCGCTTCTTTACCCCACTCGCCGAATCAATGAGCCACCAGCTTCTTTATACTCACTGGCGCCTACAAGTCCTGGCCCTCTCTCCTTGTTGCTTCATACGGCCCCATTCTTTATACTCTCGGCTCTAGGAGTGTCCACCCTTCTTTCCCCTTCCAGCCTGACTTCTTTACCCTCGCCCCAGGTCCACGATCCCTCTGTCACCATCCGCCCGATCCCTCACCTTTCTTGGCTTCACCATGGTCAGCATGGGGCCTTCTCTCCTTCCTCTACCTAGCCCAGCTTGTTTATACTCGCCCCACGTCCATGAGTCTCTTGGCCCGGGTTATTTATACTCACCCCAGGTTCACGAGTCTCTTTACCACCATCCGCCTAGTCCCTCACCCTTTTGGCTTCACCGCGGTCGGCATGGGGCCTTCACTCCTTCCTTCCCCTGGCCCACAACTTGTTTTTACTCACCCTGTGTCCACGAGTCTTCCCTTCCTTCTCCACCTAGCCCGGCTTGTTTATACTCGCCCCAGGTCCACAAGTCTCTACACCATTCTTTATACTCCCGGTGTTAGGAGTCTTCTTCCCCTTACCCAAAATCCTCCTCTTCCTTCTCCCAGCCTGGTTTCTTTATACTCAACCCAGGTTCACGAGTCTCTACACCGTTCTTTATTCTCCCGGCGTTAGGATTCTTCACCCTTCCTTCGGCCCTCATGGCCTTCACTTCCAACCGTTCCTTTAGGCTCGCGGCTCACGAGTGTCATGCACCACACATCTTCTGTTCTCTCCTCACCTTCTCCTATGCACCCGGCCATTCTTTTATACTCTTGGCTCAAGGAGTCTCGCATCTTCTATCTGAGCTTGGCCGTTCTTTTATACTCGCGGCGTCACGAGTCTTATCTACCTCATCTCTCGCCTCCTCATCTCCATCTTCATCTTCCTCATCTTCATCTTCATAAAAACTTCACGGCCGAAGCCCACATCCATATTTTCTTCATAAAACTTTGGGGCCGAAGCCCACCTCCACGTTTCTCACTCTTTCCACTCCTTCTCGCCTCTGCTTTCTTCCTCTCCATCATCTTCCTCTTCTTCAACACAAAGGGCCTACTTGCCCGAATCTATCTCTTCAATAGACACCTGCTTCCTTTATACTCCCCGAGTTAGGAGTTGCAAGACCATAGGCTTTTAGCTTCCCTTCATGTGACTTCAGCACCGCATGTTCATTTTCACATTCTCTAGTAGCCCCAAAACAAGCAGACATTCTCTTTCAGCTCCAACTGATCTAACCCACGGCCATCCATACTCCGCTCCGTTTTGCCTCTTGGCTCATTCTTCAGCTCATCAAATTGATCTCCAATCTGCATCCTCCAACAAGTGGTCTCACCATAAGCCCACGTTCTTTATCCTCCTGCCAGGTCGTCCGGGAGTCTTCGATATTGACACAATGGTTTCATTCAATAGACTAGAAATTCGCCCTCATGCGCTCCTTCTCTCTATCAGATACATCCTATAATCTCTACCATGCCCGCGTTGTTTATACTCTTGCTAGGTCCGGGAGTCTTCAAAGATTTCACCTTTACTCCTCCTCATGTACCTGCTTTCTTTATCCTCACGCTAGGCCCATGAGTCTTCTCTCAAGACACTAAGCCCATGCGCTCCATCTTCAGCTCACATAGATTTCAGGTCAACAAGCCGCCCTCGAGTGGCAAAAAAGAGCTAAGCAACTTTCTCTAATCTGCTCGAAACTGCACTTTCTCTGATCCGCATAAACTCGTCAACCTTCATCATAGCTTGAAATCCTGGCCGACGTGCCTCCACCCATGTTGACCACCCCAGCAGTCGAGTAGGAGGTAGCTCTGATACCAAGTGTGACGGTGCATACTTGGTCCCATAGGTCCACAAGCGAAACCTGCACAAGTAACATGGCCCATGGGTACGCAGCATTGCATCACGTCCTGGACATGCAGCAGAAGCCAACTTGCAAGACAAGTCAAGTCGACACGCCGTCACGTCATGGCATGACCCCATTGTATTTCATCGCGTCACGTCACGGGCCATTACACCCTTGATGTCCTTCCCGTGTCGCGTCTTGCTCACAGCACGCGTAATACATTTTTCTAACTCGCATAAGGGTAACTTGGCGCTTGGAGTCGTTGGATCGTGCCACGGAAGAGTTCCGGGCTCACAAGGATCCACAATCAACCATCTTAGAACAGGCACCACGGGGGCGACACGGTTCACAATCCACCCTTCCTCATAAGAAGTCATGGCGACTCAAACTCGGAACAAGGGGCCCGACTGCCTCGTTCAAAATGAGAACCCTGCAAGCTGGAAGGCAAAAACAATGGTTGCTCCATGAGGCACAGCCTACATGGAGGAGGTGGGGAGACATGGGTTGCCCAAGCCTTACACTCCCTTCCCTCATATATATATATATATATATATAGCCATTTATTTGCTAATTATTCAATGAGTTGACTAAATTGTTTCTATTATAGAGAGAGTATCTTTTTGAAGAGTTATGGAATATAGTTTATATTTGCTAAATAATATATTCTTTCCTTTTGAGCTATAGAAAAAGATTGAAGAGATACTGAATAATTATATATTTTATCATAGTTTTTTTATAAGAATTTGATTAGTAATGACTTATTTATTCGACTCCATTGACTTGTCAAAACTTTATATTATTATATAAAAGACTACTAAAAATTTAGTTATCTAACTCCATTGACTTATCAAAAGTACGGGTTTTTTATGTAGAGGACTTTGTATAATATCATATAATACTCTTTAAATCATTTTTAAAAAATAGATAATATCATGAATCCTATAGAGTAAAGGATATCTATAATCACAAGGATTATTTTGATAGACTTTTTTTGTGAAATGTGAGATATATTACATTTGAAGAAAGATATACAATGATAATGCATTAATAATGTAGTTAAATGCTTTCAATCATAAAATCGGTCTACATTAGAATTAGAGTTCTGAGAGGAAGAAATAGAGTCAAGTCCTTTCTATTTTTTTCTACAAATCAATGGGAGAGA
The DNA here is from genome assembly GCF_053477565.2 of Lygodium microphyllum. Classification (NCBI taxonomy): domain Eukaryota; kingdom Viridiplantae; phylum Streptophyta; class Polypodiopsida; order Schizaeales; family Lygodiaceae; genus Lygodium; species Lygodium microphyllum. The sequence continues at coordinate 146,619,333 of NC_141141.1, forward strand.
TCTTAAAAGATTGCTAAGGATAGGATAATATGAGTAGCATCATCCCATGACATCAAGCCATCATTTAGGTATTGAAATCTAATAGTACTATTAAGAATCACAGTTAGGGATATTGAAACCCGATAGTGCTATTAAGAATCACAGTTGAGGGTATGATGAGAAAATAATTCCCAAGAGCGAATGTTAAGTCAAAAGTTGAATCCTTCATATTCTCCAAAGCATCTTGCACACATGAAGTCCTCTTAGTCCTATAGTGGATATGATGCACAATATCATTAATACTTTTATCTATTATTAGGCTAATCTTTTTTATATTTTAATAGACTAAAAATTGAATAATAAACATAAAAAAATATTTATAAGTAGTAGCAAGATTATTTGAATTGATGTTTCCATCTCGTAGAAATAAAAGTACTTCCTTTCTTGTAATTATAATATACCCTTGTCTTATCCATTAGTGCTTGCTAAAAAGTCGATATTACAATATTGTATAATGAAGATATTCTATTTTTAAGTTCCAAGATCAAGGTGAATATTTTCACTTTCTATTCTATTAGCTTGTGGTTCATCCTTAGTATATCTATCCCTACTAGTTTGTATCAACACCATGAGTCTCTTTTAACCATTTTCGTATGAATAAAATTAAAGAGATAGAAGAAAAATCTTGGATTTTGTTGAAAAAAAACTTATCGAATGAATGCCTTAGGGGATGAAGTAAAGATGTGGCTTGGATGTCACAACCTAGTTGTGTCTGCCACAAACTGATGAGCTGATCTCATTTCAAGTCCATGAAGATCCATATCTCTATAGCTAAGCCAACAAGTAAGTGGCATTGGTTCTTTGGGCAGAGACTCTTTTGATTGTTGATTACATTCTCAAGAGTTTGTGAAAGGAGATGAAGGGATACCAATGTGGACTAGTGGTAAGAATTGGATGTGATTTTGGTGAGAAAATTTATGATAGAGGATAATCTTATTCTCTAAGAACTAAGAAACAAAGAGAAGAGGAGAGAATGATGGTTTAAATGGATGCAGATGAAAAAACAAGCATGATTTTGGTGGAAAATGTGATTGCAAAATATCTAACCATGTAATAAGAAAAAATAATGGTCAAAAAGTGGCCCTTGACATGGGTTAACCTCCTTAGGCACTTAATGGCCCACCTCTTAAATGAATAATATATTCTCTCATTAATTACATCTAAATGGTAAAATTTGGATGATTTATTTTTTAAAACCTCAATCAATTAGCAACTTAATCATTTTCTTACAAGTGTTGTTTTTGAAGTGTTTTTGGCTCTAATACCCTTTCACACTGACACAATAGAGCTGAACTTGTTATCTTGGAGCTTGCTTTCACATTGGGAGAGAGATGGAACTGGTTAACTTAGAACTCCTTCATAGTTTGGATGTTTACACTATTGCAGAGAAGAACTAGCTACTTTGTGGCACAAAAAGGTAGTTTCTATGTCATTTCTGACTGTTGACTTGGAAGGGAAAGAATATTAGAAAAATTCCAAAAAAATTACTATGGATTGAGCTTGTTTGAGACTTCATTTTTGGCATGAAAAATCATGGAAAAATAGTAGAAAAATTGATCAACATTAGACCCATATTTTGATTTTTTTAGATTTATGAGCATCGTTCGGAGTGTTTGGGGTCGAAATTCTACCGCGGGGTTAAGAGATAGCAGGGTGAAGGGGGATTCAAGGAGAGGAGTAGACGGAAAAGAAGGGGTTGAAAGAAATAGAAGATGTAGAAGAATAATCACAAAGTTCAAGCCTGTTAGTTTATTTTTGCATTATGAGAAGATAAATCTATTGTAGACAAAAACGTATATAAAACAATGCATTCCTCTCTGCTGCTCAGATTGCCAATCTGATGCTTCCATTAGCTTTGAAAGGGGGGTAAAATTTCTGGACACCTACCCAGAATTCTACTAGATCACTCATTATTCATCTCCCACTTTGAAGTGTTGTTCATTGCTTGAAAATAGTGATCGTGCATTGCGCGATTTCACCAATCCTTCTTTTTACATAAAATCCTCTCAAAATGGATAAAAGATACCTACTTTCTTTTACATGTCATACTATTCTAGAAGTTGTCTACAGTTCTTGGATTTTTACAAGAGATAATATCTAAAATATCAAAAATTGACTAAATTTGTCCAAAAATCTAATATTTTTGAACCATCCACACTACAGACACTAACATTAATGACTAAAATGGCACTGGCTCTCTAGATTAATAATAAGCCGCACTCTAGAGTTTTTTGCACGGTGTGTGCATAGCGGCACGACATCCACCCCCTCCTAACCTGCACATCCTCTGTCATGTACCAAAGTCTTACGGATCTACAGTGTCAGAAGAAGTATCTTCTGCATGTCAATGTCTTCATCTTCTACCTCTTCTTCTTCCATATTCTCATGTTCATGCTCAATATCCAACTCCTTCATTTCATATGTTGAAGCTCTCTACGTTTAAAGAGCTTGATACATTTTCCAGCCATTGGAATCCTTATGCTATTCCATCCATCTCATTTAATGTATAGGTACCATTATAAAAAACAAACCCTACCACATATGGACCAAACCACTGCTTTGCCATCTTTCGACTAGCACTATGCTGATTTTCCAAGCTGTTGTCATAAACTAACACCCAGTCCCCTTCTTGTATAGCTCGTGTTTGAAGTCTGTATTGCTTGTCAAGCCTCTTCTTGTTCTTGATCCTTGTGGTCTTCAACTTTTTCATGGCTATCTCAATGTCTTTAAGTCTTCTTTCTAATTTTCTAATGCGTAGGGTCAATAACTCTTCTCTATTCAAACCCTCTTCCCATGGTAGAACACTCCAAGTAGCAAAATTCTCCTCAATAGGCATGATTTGTTGTTGTCCATACATTAATTTAGTAGGCATATACCTTGTACTTACACTATGAGTGGTCCTATTAGCCCACAAAGCAAAGGATACCATTCTTGGCCACTCTTTTATCCTACCCTTGCATGACTTTGCTAATGCCTTAATGATAAGTTGATGACCTCTTTAACTTTTACCATTTGCTTCAGGATTATAGGATGAAGTTAAAGCTAGCTTGATACCGAATTGTGAAAAGAAGTCACAAGCCTCATTTGCATTCAATTTTCCTCTATCTACAACCACTTTACCAACACAACCATACCTGCAAAAGACTTCTTCCAAAATAAGAACTTGCAAACTGCTTGAGTAGTCTTTGTACTAAGACCTTGACCTTCCGCTTGATTTGTCAAGTCTTCTCGTGCAAGCACAAGATATCTCATATTCCATAAACCTGTAGGCATAGTAACCAAATCAACTACCCACTTGTAATGCATAGACAATGGATAGGTCGATTGCAACCCATCTCTATGCTTTACCATGGAATACATCTGACATACACTGCATGATTCCACATAATGCTCCACTTCTTTATACATGTTTTGCCACCAATTCTTCTCTTTGATCTTGGCAAATGTGCCCCAAACTCCTCTATGTCCAACTCATAAGCTTTTATGAAACTCATGCATCACGTGTTGTTGAAAAGCTGTATCTCCCAATACATATACTAGAGCTCCTCTCTTTTTCTTTGCATGCTCCCATAAATATCCATCTTTTAAGAAAAACCCATAAGCTTTTCTTTTAATCTTTTTGAATTTAGCTTCAGACCGCTCTGCCTTCTTTGTCATGAGATTGAGATATTGCCCTATTTTCAGCCAATCATCCTCATACAACTCTTCCAAAAATTGTGTTCTCATTGAAACATAACACTAATGATGCTTTCTCTCTACTACCCATCTCTTCTTCATGGCTATAAGTTCTTTTACATCATCTTCTTCATCTTCCATCAACTCCTCTTCATTTTCAAACCTCGCTCGTGAAAGCATGTTAGCCATGGGGTTTTGTCTACCTATAATATACTGAAAATCAGGGTTAAGTGACTTTATGTATGCAATCCATCGTAACATGGCAATATTAGGAGTTGAGCAATTTACTATCGTGCCCAATAGAGGTAGACAATCAATCTCTATCACTACATGTGCTCCCATAAAATACTCCCTATCACATTTAAGAGCTGTCACTACACCCTAAAGCTCTTTGTTGACTTCAGAATACCATCGTTGCCATTCATTGAGGACCTTTGCTCCAAACCGAATGGAATACCTATTTCCATCAGCATCATCCTGACCCACTGCCCAACCAATTGCCGATTAGGCTTGTATCCATGGTGAGAACAATAGGCTGCCCATTCTCATAACTTGCTCTCTTTAGTGGTGGGGTTGAAATCAATAAGCTCTTTAACTTTTGAATTGACTTCGTATGCTATTTTCCCCACCAAAACTTTTGTCCTTTTCTCAAGAGCTGATATAAACTTTTAGCCACATGAGCAAAATGCAAAATCCATATCAAGTAAAAGACACATGCACCCAAAAATCTTCTCACCTCAGATACATTCGAACATGTCTCCTTCATCCTTCTTATGGCATCAATCTTTACTAGTGAGGGATTTCTTCCATATGGTCCACACATGTGCCCAACAACTAATACTTCCTCCACTCCAAAAACCAAATTTTCTCCTGACAGAGTCAAATGTACTTCTTCAAGGCGGCTCAAAATCCTATCACAATCAACAATATGATCAATCATAAACATTCTACATCCTTGCTCATTCAGCTCTCCATTCTTCTCATGGATATCACACCCTTTTATTGACACATCATCAAGAAAGGGTAAGGTCAACTGAGGAATATACTCCCTCAAAACTTTATGCATAGCATTCATCATATGTGCCACTAAATTGGTTTCTCCCTATGGAAGCATACACATCCTAACCAATCCAAGTGGTATCTTCATGGTAGTGATATCTTGGCTTTCTAATGCAAGCTGGAACTAATCATATCCTGAATATGAATCTCCCATAGACTAAATTGCCTTGCCTACAAATGCCTCTATAAATTCATCCACTATTCGGCCTGATCCAACATTCCTTATGGTGACCTTATAAACTGGTCATAAATCCTGTGTAAACCTCAAAGAACCATTCTTCTTTGGAACAATAAACCACCAGTTCGAATATGGAGCTGAAGGAGGGCTCCAAAAATTGCATCCTAATCTTCTTGTTCAAAAGCTCCAGCAAAGTAGGTAAATATGCCCGAGGCATTGGAATAGGCTTTAAATTCCATGGCATGTGAGGTACTATAAAGATCACCATAGGTGCAACTATGGTCGGCGGTGTCATGACACTGTGTATCTACCACTGCAAACATGAGGGTAGAATTTTTTGTCGAGATTTTTGACACTTAAGTTAGCGTCATTATGATTTTATTTTCCATTGTGTGTCTCTTTCATGTTTGCATTTTCATGACGCACGAGCATGTGTAGTTAGGCTGGGCACAAATTCTTCAATGCATTCATAATTTTTTTTGTGGAGCATTGCTCGATTGATTGCATAGCATGGACTAAAATTTGCAAATTGTATGAGTGATTGGGCACGAAGTTCTTTTCTAAAGAATGTACTTGATAGGGCACAATTCATGGAAAAAAAAATCACATGAAGAAGACTCTAGGACTTGATGAAATTCAGATGTTGCTAGTGCAGATGATATGTCTCTTCATAAGCAAAATTGAATCAATATTTAGTAGAGTATGGAAGCTAAAAGTTATCCACTCATATTGAGGACATTTAAGTGGAGAATTGCTACATCCGACACTCTCATTCTTTGTGAAAATGGTGGAGACTTGCTATGATGTGACCACTGTTTCTCTACCCATTACATATTCTTCTTACAGATACCAGAAATCTTGAAAGGAGACTGGTTTTGGCCTAAGTGAAAATATGAGCATTGGTAGCATGAATACTACTTTCCGCATTATAAAAAGATATATTCAGTTTTAACAAAACTTATTGGGTTTGGACAAAGGCCTCTCTTGGTGCTAATTGCAATATGGAGAACACTTCGTGTAATGGGAAGGTGTTTAATTTCCATGGATGATTTTAGGAAAAACACTAATATGTTGTATGTACTTTGAAACTAAAATGATTGGCCTACCGCAAAAGAATCTAAAACTATCAATCTTTAGTACAATAATCTTGAATGATAGTTTATCTCAAAAACAAGCTAATAGCTTGGTTGGAAACAAGTATGAAGAGGTTGATAAGGTAGAAATCTTCTTCAGCTAAACCCGAGCATATGAAGAACCATCATCCAAGGATTTTGTTTCAAGCCTTGATTCCGAAATATAAGGTTGCCCCAAATTCAGTGGATAACTACATGAATCCTGCATAGAAAAATTATATTCATCCCTAATATCTCCAACAAATACATTTGGACAAGCCGCATAAAGATCCCCTAACGAATTGTTTGTTGCTTGCATGCGCCATCTCGGATCTACATCAATCGGCCATCCTCCATTCTCATACAAACTGCATGCCATAACATTGATTTTGGAACCATGATCCAAGAGAGCTATGAAAGGCTTCTCTCTTTCTCCTACTTTAACAGTTGTCTCTATTGTAGCACGAGCCCAATGTGTTCGTGAATAATGACTGCTTGGAATAAAATGAGCATCTTATTCTTCATGTGCTTGTTGATGGATATCTCCATCATACATAACCTTCTCTCTATGCTTAATGCTATCCATAATACCAATTTTAGCCACAAGCTTGCGATTTGCACTCCCATTTAACTCATTTTCAACATCAGCCTACTTCAAATCAGTATTACATCCATCATCATATCCACTCTAAAGTTATTTCTCTATGTCTTTGTCAACATGCATCAATGTTTGCAAAACATCATCATCAAACTATCTTTTTTGTTTCGGCATATCAATGATTGCATCATGAAATTCACGCTTTGCAATTCCAAGAACTTCACCAAGTGTGAATTCCACTCTACTACCAAGCATGAGATCTTCCAAGACCTTAAGATCTAATTGTAACTTGTAACTGAGTTGCTTGCCCCTTTTCTTTCCTTCTTGTTTATTCTCTTGAGATGCATCGTCCTTAACATGCTCAGGTATGGCTTTTTCAGCCTCCTTTTGCTGCTCTATTTTACTTCATGTTATGCATTTAGATGGGCCTAAAGAGGAAGGACCAGCAATGCCCTCATCTCTTCTTCGCTTTTCTTCCACAAGAGCTTCTTGATTATGAACCTCAGCCAAATAAGCATAGGCTGAAAATGAATCCACTGGTACACTCCATCATGTTCTCTCTTGTATACTCTGACTTGCATCAACCAATTCAGACTTTGCTATTTTGCCCTTCTCCATGCAATCTAATGCTTGCATCCAAACGTGAGATTTTGTTTTAGTCATGCCTCCTTTACGAGCTTCATCAGTCCTTTCAATTCTCAATCCATATGTGGTTTCATGTATGGCAACAAATGATGTCCTTGCATCCATCTCTTTCAATCTCTTCTGCATGCCACCATTTCTAAAATTTGTCTCTATTGGAAGACCGATTTCTGTTGCATATATTTTTCCATCTTTCCAAAAGACTAACCTTTTTTCTTTCGCTTCGCAGTAGGCTGTACAATCTTGCTTTTCATGCTGTAAACTATCACACCAAATGCATCTCCTCTTGTATCCTTCTCTATGCGGTCTTTGGGTTGTTGCCCGAGCCTTCTCTTCTACCTTAACATCCAAATTTTTGACCTTTTCATAGATTTGTGTCAAATTCAGTCTCAAATCACGCATGCCTTTGATTAATTTATCCACAGCATAACCTTTAAGAGCTGGACCAATAGGTATAGCCGGCTATTCTACCATAGCTATATGTGCCTTAACTACATTTTCAACCCCCTTTTGAGCACTGGCCTGTGTGGTGCTTGTACCCCATCTTAATTTCATCCACTCTCTCTTAACCAACATATGCACTTCTTCAGTTACATTAGACCAATCTGATTTCAACCATGTTTCAGAAGAGGCATATTCTAAATGATCAGTCAGCTTCTCCTATAAGACAAGATCTGTAGCCTTAAAAAAACAAATCAATTTTTTGACTCTCCAATGATTGCTGCTCATCGGCATCCAACTGTGCATACCGACTTTCAAATTCATGGAGCAAAGCTGTAGCAGCCAACCCTTTATTGGGATTTTCAATCCAATCTATAAATGTCTTTTTATTTACCAATCATGCATCCTCCAAGAAAAACTCTTCTCTCAAAGCTTTCTTAAAAGCTACCCAATCAGCATCTCTTCTATGTAACTCATCAATTCGATCATGTAAAGCATGCATGGATAAACGGGAGCAATACTAACTCCATGCATACTGCAGTACCCCATGAAAAAACATCTTTTCTTCATACAACCAGATGAAGGCTAAAACATTTTGACCTTTAAACTGCTTCAATTATTGTCCCACTTCCTATAATGCATTGACAGCTAAGGAATCAATTCTTTCTACTTCCTGCCGAGTTTGCATCTACTATTGTAATAAAAACTGTTGTTATCGTTGTTGTTGCAACAAAACAATCACCTATTGTAAAGCATCGCTACCACTTGATCCAACAGAATCCCCCATCTTTACACACCTCAGCTTTCGACTTTCACGTTGAGTTCACCACTGTCAAAGTGTTTAGGATTGAAAGTCCCGCATAATAAGAGACAGCACGCGAAGGGAGGTTCAAGGAGAGGATTAGACGAAAGAGAAGGGGTTGAAAGAAATAGAAGATGTAGAAGAATACTCACAGAGTTCAAGCCTATCAGTTTATTTCTACATTATGAGAAGATAATTCTCTTATAGACAAAAACATACATAAAACAATACCTTCATTTATGTTGCTCAAACTGCCAATTTGATGCTTCCATTGGTTCCAAAAGGGGGGTAAAATATCAGGACACCTATCCAAAATTCTACCAGATCACTCCTTTATGTCCCACTTTGGAGTATTGTTCACTGCCTAAAAACAGTGATCATGCATCGCAGGATTTTGCCAATCCTTCTTTTTACATAAAATTCTCTCAAAATGGCTAAAAGCTACCTATTTTCTTTTACATGTCATCCTATTCTAGAATTTATCTATAGTTCTTGGATTTTTACAATATATAATATCTAAAATATCAAACATTTGCTAGATTTGTCCACAAATTGAATATTTTTGAACCATCCACACTATGGACACTAACATTAATGACTAAAATGGTGTTGCCTCTCTAGATTAATAAGAAGCTGCACTCTAAAGTTTTTCACACGGTGTACATGTAGCGACACGACACCATTTTAATTGAAGAGCCAATGTTTGTCATATGGGTATGATGTATGGATGTATGTGATAGAAGTTGGACACATGTATGAGAGCCATATTAGTGGAACTCAATTTATGTGCATTTTTTTGGACATTTTGAATTCTTTTTGGTCTCGCTTTTGAGCAATTGACGCTCGGACTTGTTGATATGCTTGAATATTGATTTGGCACATTACATAGTACTAGTTTTACTGAATTTGCAACCATCATAATATCAAAAATTGCACATGTTAAGCAAATTGTGGGTGAAAATTTGACTGAGAAAAACTACAGTGAATGGCTACTGTATGAAGAATTTCTTGATAGAGATAGGTCTATGGGACCTCATTACATGTGAAGATACTCAAGCAAAGGAAGAAGAGAAGAAGACCATTTCTCACTCCACATCATTCAACCTCTCACTCTCTCAACTCATGCATTCTTTCTCACAAATGTACTCAACATGACAATATGGAGAAGAAGACCCGAGAATTAGGCTAGAGTAGCGGTACCAAAAGCCTTGATATACTACTTGCCTTGATGAGAGAAGGAGTAGTGATGATGGTCCATGCTTGAGGAATCATGATGGTTACATGCCATGAATGTTGATGGGCCTTGAGGAGCTCCACTATACTTGCTAAGTAACTTGTACTCTTGTGCAGTGGTTTATGCATGTGCAAGTGCAAATGGGAGTTGAGTTGAATTCCAAGTAATCTTGGAATATTGTTCTATACTTGAGGACCCAGTTGGTGAGAGATTATGGTGCTATTTTATTCTTAAAGTGACAGCTCGTCCAAGCAAGCATGAGATGCTTTTCCCTTGATGTTATTGAGATAGCAAGCTCAACATGTGCAAATATTGGTGATGGACCATTTAGTTAGTTAGATCTACATGTCTACATTGATTAAGTTGGTGGTCATTATGATCCTTGCATGGCCACTAACTTATCACTTAATACATTTGATTAGTTATGCCTATCTACAACTGTTGGCATAGTCATAATGATACTCAATTAGTATAGTTAGTTATGTATGGTTCAACTTAGTAGGCCACTTTCCTTTATGTTGTATCTTATCTATACTTTGTATAGGTGTGAGGAAGAAGGAAGACCATCCAACAAGAAAAAAATTTTGCCTCCATCTCTCTTCTTGTTTTCTTGAATGAGCTTCCTCTTGTGTGTAATGTATGTGTTTGACACAATAGCTCAAGCATCTTGAAGAAGTCTAAATATGCTCAAAATCTAGCACTCTATCACATCTACACTAACCATGTCATACATTGATGTAGTCTTATTATAGTTTAGAAAATGGTGTATTCATAAAGCAAGGCCATAAGTGTTGACGTCCTTAAAGAAATAATGGATAACATTAATGCCTTAAAAAAATATTCATTAATAAACTTTGCACAAAGGGGTGCATGTGGGAGAAGATTGTGGTATGCTTATTCTCTCTTTTGCTCACTCACATGCACTTCAAGAGCATTTGGTGTTTCAAAGAATCTCACTCTCTATTCTATCTTTCATTGTGCGGCTTCTATGGATGAGGGTTAGCAAGAAGAGGGAGATGAGATAGATTTTCTTTTCTTCATGAGTGAGAGGTTAAATCTCAACATAGATTTTGCTTTGGTTCTATTCCTAGGAGATTTGTTCCTTCCATGGTTCATTTTTGGTGCACTCATAGGGAAACCAACTGCTCATGGTTAAGCTACTAAATTTGATCATCAAAATGATGGAAGGGTACTATCAAATTTTCCTAGAAGCAGGAATCCACAAAAAATAAGAAAAAGGGCAGCATCAAACTTTGATAGACTATCCTATGTTTATCACTTTCTCACACCTCAAGTAGCATTACTAAAATGATCCTAAAGGATGCCGATAATAAGAAATTGAACTATGGTCTCTATTAGTGAATAGTTGATTGTCATTCCTATCAACAGGGGGCTATTGTCAATGAAGGCATTGAATGCTCTCTTCTTCGGCACCTCTAATCAACTATTAGAATCAAATAGATCTACTTATCTTCATCAATTCCACTCCTCATGATCTCCATTTCGTCATAAGGCACAATGATTAATTTTCTTTCTTTGGCATCCATCATCATCATTTGTTGATCAACAAATAGGTTTCAACAACTATTTATTAGGATAGAGAATGTTCCATTTATGTCAAATCTTTGTAATCACCTCAACCAATTACGTATATATTCAAATGGACTTATTCATAGTAGATAGTGTTTCTATGCAACACACTCTCAAAACACTATTTGTTGAAGTATCCTCATCACTAGCATAAAGAAGATGATGGGCCTTTGAGATTTCGAAGTGTGTAGACTCATGGAAAAGCAAGGGATGGCATGCATGGAGTGATGGTCCCTTGGTGGTCTCCTACAGCTTGGTTTCATCATCGATGCTAAAGAAATGTCTAATTGTTTTGTGATTCTTCTTCATCGTGCTTGCCAAGGATGGCTTTGCCATTGTGTTTTGGGAGAATGATGAAGCCTAAAGATGCTCAAAATCTAGCACTCTATCGCATCTACATTAAGCATATCATACATCAATGTAGTCTTATTATGGTTTAGAAGTGGTGTATTCATAAAGCAATACCATAAGTGTTGAGGTCCTTAAAGAAATAATGGCTAATACCAATGTAAAAAATAATAATATTACTCATTAATAGACTTTGCATGAAGGGGTGCATGTGGGGGAAGATTGGCATATGCTTCTTCAACATACCTCTCTCTCTTTCTCTCACATGCACTTGGAGAGCATTTGGTGTATCAAAGAATATCACCCTTTGTTCTATCTTTCATTGTGTGGCTTCTATGGATGAGGGTGAGAAAGAAGAGGGAGATGAGATAGATTTTCTTTACGTCATGAGTGAGATGTTAAATCTTGATATAAATTTTGTTTTGGCACTATTCCTTGTAGATTTGTTCCTTCCATGGTTCAAGTCCCCCAGCCACATGATTTGTGACATGTTATCAGAGTGGCACCACTGAGAGAGGCTAATTTTTAAGGCTAAAGTGAAGGAGAAGGAGCAAGGAGTCAAGCAAGCAAGAAATCAATAAGAATCTCTCCCATTCTTTCTCTCTTTCCCTTAGATAGTATCTGTGGAGGCATCGGGAGCAAGGTAGAACAAAAATCGTAGATTGTTGTGACATTTGTTGAGCAAGCACAATGGTGTATGTTCTAGAAATAGGTCTCTTAGGGATTTATTGCTATATTTTTGGCCACCTGATGCCATTTTGAGTACCACTCTAACTCCGCAAGGTTGGGAACATCAGTTTTAGGGCATATTATAATATTAGTCATATTGTCCATTCTTCGATGCACAAGTTACAAATTTCAAATATGTAAGTTCTTAGGTGTTTTTCATGAAGCAAAAACAAGGTTTATCCATAAATAGGTTAAAGATTATATGTATTATTGAGAAATTAGTGAAAAAGGTTGCCCAATTTATGGCTGGTGCATATTTTGTAAAAGGTTAGAGAAGACTTGCTTACTATCTAGTATTGAGTCTTGTTATTGGTTGAGAACAACAAAAATCCTATCATCGAGAAGCTAGACAAGAACGATTATCTATCATAGAAGTTTTGTGTAATGAACTTCATTATTGGAAAAGAGCTCTATGAATTTAGTCTAGTGAAGAATAGAAACCATAGCTAAGTAATCATGCGATTGTATAAGAATTAAAGACATAAAATGAATGGAATGAAAAAGAAAACAAGGTAATGCAGTGGTCGTCTATAGTCATTGATAACACTATGCTGGGGTATGTTAGAAGTGTAGAAACTTCACATGCAGCTTGGACAATATTTGAGAATATGATTTCACTAAATACAAAGGCACGGAAGAATCAACTTAATCAAGAGTTGAATACCTTGAAGAAAGGTAAGATATTTGTAAATGAGTATATTGTGAAAATAGAAGGAAGGAAAGATATTTGTAAATGAGTATGTTTTGAAGATAGAAGAAAGAGAAGATGTTTGTAAATGAGTATGTTTTGAAGATGAGAAGCATTGCAAATGCCTTGGTAGCTATTGATACAATGCATAATGATGATGATTTGTTCTCATCTACTTTGACTGGCCTTAATAATGAGAAGGCCTAGAAATATTTTGTTACTTGTATGTGAGTATAAGAGTCATTTTCACATTTTTATGAGTTTGTCTCTCTCATCATCATTGAAGAGATCAAGGTGTAGGGTGAATCATTTTGAAAGAAGTAGTAAATAGATCCAAGTATTCTACTCAAGTTCAAGAAGAGGATGTAATAACATAGTAGAGAATTTGGGAATATCCCAAGTTTCACTTTCAAATAAGGAATAAATATTTGACCAAGTGGCTAAATCTTAACCCCATATTTGAGAGTGGGACTTGGGGAGATTGCTTATATAGTATCTAGGAAGATTTTCACCTTCAAGTAAGGGGATAAAATTAGACCATGTCTCCAAATATTAATCATATTAGGAATTCCCAAACTTTATGAAAATTCCTAAATTCTTTAATATGTGTTTATGTGGAATATCCTCTTCAAAAGGCCATGGTATGGGTCTTGTTGGTAGTAACTAGCAAAACATGTTAAACCAATAGTTTGGTGACATACCAATTTCAGAAGGCCATGCTAACTCTAGAGGAAAGGGAAGCTCTAAAAAAGAGGTGGATGGAAAAACAAAGGTTTTAGAAATTCTAGTATTGTCTACCATTACTGAAGAGTAGGTCATATTACATCCCATTGTTTTGATAAGAAGAATGAAACTCATAATGACAAGTTGCAGCAGTAAGAAAATTATTCAACATCTTTGATACAAAATGATGTTAAAAATGAGTGTCTATTTGTCATGTGACATATGATGAATGCTGTCACAAGAGAGGGTGCATGTGATGATGTATAGTATGTGAACTCAGGTGCATTTACTCATATTACTAGCCATGTTGAAAGGTTTAGAGATGCAAGATTTACAAAGTTTAGGAAATTGAGAGACAAGGGATGATTCATCTCATCTAATTTCACATATAGAAAGAGTTCCTTTGTCCTTTCATAATAATCAAACAAAGTGTTTATTAGATGTTTTACATGTGTCATCCACATCACAACGAATTTCGTATTTATTCCTCAAATGATAGAGCTCACAAGGGTTGCAAGTTACATTTAAGAAGGGATGTTTTGTCAAAAAATTCACCAATAAGTGCAAGTTATATTATAAAAGGAAGTAGAGTCAGCTACAAGTTTACTTTAGATGCTGGAATTCCTACTATAAATGCTAAAGGAAAATGTGTGGTTATAGACATTAAATTATGGTACAAATGCATTACACATATAAATTAGCAAAGGCTAAAATTAATGTAATTGAAAGGGTTGGTTATAGGTTTACCTAGATTCAAAATTGTAGAATTATATAAAGTCTATGAAGCATATTACTTTGAAATGTAGGGAAGGCAATTGTTTTTGCATGACAAAGACGTAAGTAAGAATATACTTGATGTGGTGCATATAGATGTTTGGGGGCCTACCAGAATGTATCCCCTGATGGCAGTAAATAGTACTTCAAAACTTTCAACGCTATTGTTGAAACAAAAATAGCCTTGAAAGTCTAGTGCTTGAGACCAGATGGAGGGAAAGAATACCTCTCTAATGAGTTTAGTAATATTTTGAGGCCTAAAGGGATAAACAGTAGTTTACATGCACATATACTCCACAAAAAAATAAAGATGTAGAAATAAAAAACAAACATAATGCAAAAGGTGCACATGTATTGATGGCTTTAAAAAATGTACCCATGAATTTTTGGTTTGATGCTATTCATACTATTGTCTACATTGTAAATAGGTCTTCCATAGATACAATTCATGAGTATTGAAGAATGTTTTACAAGTAAGAAACTTGGTGTATCATAATTGAAAATGTTTGATTGTATTGCATATGTTCATATGTCTAATGAATTGAGAAAGAAGCTAGATCCAAAGACTGAAAAATGTATTTTTACTGGATACTCTACTAGGTAGAAAGGATATCATTCTTATACCTTATTAGTGGTGAGTTTTAGGTGAGCATGGATGTTATTTTGATGAGATGAGTAGTTGGTATACATTTGGTGCAGATGCATTGTCTAGTAGTCCTTGGTTTTGGAGACTAAGGAGTAGTTCTATATACTTAGGAACATCTATTAGTATGGCAGGGAATGAAAAAGGGAAGAAAAAAGTGTTAGATAGTAATAATGCATCTACTATAATCATGTGGTACTTGATGGAGACTCTAGTGGTACAAAGGGTTTGGATGATGAGCTTGATATTCCTTTAGTCAAGACACCAAGTGTACATAGAGCACATAGTAATGTAAAGATTCCATTGAGTGATCCAATAAACACACATCTAGCAAGATGAGATATCTTATTAGAAGATTTGATTTTGAGGTTTACACAATACTATTATATTTATATGATAAAGGTAACTTAGGATGTTGAACCCAACTCTTTTTGAGGAGGCAATTACTCATGTTCATTCAAATGCAACAATGGATGAAGAGATGGTTGCATTAGAGGGCAACATGACTTAGAATAAAGTACCATGACCTAAGGATTGAAGGAAGGAGCCCATGGAAGCATGAGCAAGTGAAAGGAAGAGAGGTGTGAGCTATGGCGGATGGAGTAAGAGAACAAGAGAGAGAGACTCAAGATATGGAAACTCCAACAGTCAAAATGTGTGACCCACCTTCCCTTTATTCAAATGTCACTAAAAGAATAAAGAATGAAGTAACAGTGATGGGTACCCATCACCTACACTATGCAGGTGCAGGTATTATCAATGTAGTAATACACATGCAACTAGGCACAAGCGCCTTTACCCCAACAACCTCCCAAGGAAAATGATCCTTGAGTGAAGAGGGAACAATTAAAAATGAAAAAGTACAAATGTGTTGTGGGAGCTTTCACTCAACCACCAAGACCCATGGACCGCTTATTGTTTCAAGCGTTCCAAGCCGAGCACTAGTCGATGCACCATCCATATCCACGGGTGTAGTGAGCTTACTTCCATGCCGATCGAGTTACCTCCTCTCTCGCGCACTCCGGTAGCTCCACTATCCAAGTGCAAGCTTCAAGCAAGCTCCATCCTCAAGCTCCACGCTCCAAGCTCCATTGCCGCGAGCAAGACAAGAGAAGAGAAGAGAAGAGAAGGAGAGAGGAGAAGGTGGAGAGCTTCTCCTCCCCGGTCCCTCACCATCACACACTCACTCCCTCACACTCTCACACTCCCTCTCTCAAGTAAAAGCTCAAGCAAGCAAGAAGAAGAAGAAGAAGAAGAAGAAGAGGAGAGCCACTTTTGGCCACACACAAGAATGAGCTTCTCATTCACTTTTGAACTTTATATACATGCCCTACTTTTTGGGTGGTCATCCCCACTTTTTACATGGCTGGCCATTAGCCTATAGGCCCTCTTTTCCTATTTCCCACCGTTATAACTTATCCCATTCCCACTAATGCATAAAATTTGCACAGGAGTGAGCCCGGCACTCTTTTTACAAGGATTCGGGAGCTCCTTCATATTTAATGACACGCTTTTACTCTTTTCTTTTCTCAGGTGACACTGAAGCCTTTTGGAGAGGTCGTCATTCAAATTTCCAGGGTCTGATCTCCATCCGCGGCGCCTTTTCCTTCCTTTGTCCCTGTGTCTTTTTGGTTATCTCCTTCTTCCATTTTTCCCGCACTTCTGCTCCATTTTTTGATCCTCTGTGATGCAGTAAACATTACCCCCTCCGAGCTGAGTGCAGTCCCATGGCACTGGGGTGGGAAAAAGTTAGGTAGTTGGGGTTGTTGCTGAGTGGAATTGGTGGGTAGATGACCACAATCAAAAGGGTGTTGTTGTGAATGAGAGGTGATGGAGTTTGGATCCGTTCTACGACGATTGTCAAAACTGGGGCTCCTAATCATTTGGAGAACATGTGGTTCCAAGATCTATGCCAATGGTGGGTCCATCACCGAGTTACGATCATAGCCTGCAAGAGAAAGTTGTGCTCCCTAAGCGGTGTATTTGTCTCACAATGTGGTGTAAGTGCATGTGCAGTGGAACTGGGAGATGGGTCTAACCTTGGGTAGGGCCTTGGTAATGTCCCACACTTAAGGACCCAGTTCGTGTGTTGTTGGAGATGCAGTGCAGAACTTAGGGTGACAAGTCTGGAAGTCCTGCCCTTGATGCACCCTAAGCATGAAGTGGGGGGAGGGGCTAGGGGTGAACCCTAGGTGTAGTTAGCAAAGTGAGTCCTCGTGCTTTTTTTTTTTTTTTGAGAATTGCATACAAAGAAGGCGTTCTGGATAATGCCTATCACCTTCAACTGAAGCATGGGGTGGTCACAAGCATTGGGATAGAAAAGTGCGGTTCTGTAGGTATTCTTTAATAGCGGCCCGGGCCTTCAGAGGTGTGGAAGACAAGAAGGCATGATTACACCTCGTGAAGCGGGTATCATTCATATTCTCTAAGATTTCTAGGCAAAAGGAGGGAAGCAGGGTTGCCCTCATCATTAATCTGGTCATAGCCCTACTATCTAGCCCTAGGTTGATGTCAAAAACAAGGGTCCTTGATCTTGGATAGAATGCCTAGAGGCAACGCATGGTCCAGTGAGCGTGGATAGGCAAATGAGAGCTCAAACGGTCTCGTCTGGAACTCCCGATCATGCCATATGATCAATTCCTAAGGCCAATTGATAGGGTTGGGATCCCCTCGTAGTGGCACCGGCTCTTCAAGGAATTGTCTAGGACCGTGCTCTGCATTGTGCTTCCTGTACCAGTTCCTACCTTCTTCTTCTGGCTGCCACAATGCACTCAAATATGTGGGCATCTTTGGGCTCTTTAGGCAGGAGGTCTGGTAGAGGCAGACTGGGAATTCTTTGTTGTTCTTCTTCAGCATCTTGCTCCAAGTCCGGACTCTCTTCGGCATTGTGCTCGGCCATTGTTGGGGCTACTTGTGGTGGTGGTGTTGGTTGCTCCTGTTCTTCGAACCCTAGTTCCTTGAGCTCAACGGTGGAGAGGCCGGCACGGCGCATGTAGTGGAATTGCTGCTCCTTCGTGATTCCCGTGCCTGTGGGAAGCTCCCGTTCTTGAAGGCCATATCTTAGTGCTTGGGTAGTCAGCTCCAGCTTCCTTCTTACCTTCTCCATTGAATCATTGCCCTCTGCTTGGGTGACATGTAGTACTGTGCTAAGAAAGGCTCGCCTTTGTGCGTTGGCGCATACATTGGTTGCTTCTCCCCTGGATTCGACAAGCACTCTCTCACACTCAGCCACTGCCAAGCATTGTGTTAATTGCCTAACCCTTTCAAAGTTTTTCTTTTCCCACTCGTTGGCTCTCTCATCCATCTTCCTCCTTTCCTCTTCTAGCTCACTTCCCAATGTGGTTATCACCTGCTGTTGTTCATTTGTTAAGACCCAGAGTTGGTGCCACTCCTTGGATTTTCGAGCCAACTGTTCTTCAACAATTTTTTTCGCTTGATTTGCAATGCACAACCTCTGTTCTGCCTCAACGATTAGTTTTGACTTTTCTTGCGCTAGCTACTCGTGGCTCTAGATCTCCGCAAGGTGCAATCTTCGTTGCGTGAAGGCCATGGCCATGAGGGCCTCTGTGTCTTCCTTGGCAACCTCCAACGCACCTTGCAGTCATTGTGCATCCTGTTGCTGCCCTTGTGCTTCTGCTGCGAGGGTTGCTAGCCTTTCCCATGCTAGGAACTCTATCTCTCTCTCCAGCCTGTCTTGTTCCTCGAGTTCATACCATAGCTTTGCTATGGTATCCTCCTGCCGCTTGCTCGGCTCGCCTTCTTGAGCTGCTAACTGTCCATACCCTTCTAGTCTATCTGTTCTCTATTCCAAGTCAACATATTGCTGCACTAGCAACTTTAAGCTTTGCTGCTCTGCCACCAGGTTTTGCTCTTCTTCCTCTAGCCTTTGTCTCAAGCGGCTCTCGTTGTCCTAGGCTTCTTTCGTTTTTACCTCCAGTTGATCTTGCAACACTTTCACCTCCCTTTGTCGGTTGGCTCCTTGCCTTGAAACTTCGAGCCTCAAGGCTACCGAAGTTTCCCGTTCCTTTTCCAACTCCACTAGGGCCACCTTCTTTTCTTTCTTTTCTTTATCCAACTGTGCCAGGAGCTCAGCAACGTAAGCGTCGTAGTCCACACTAGGTGGCATGGGAGTAGGGGTTGTGGTGGGTTTGACGCCTCTAGCTTTTGCCATTTCGAATCTTTCCTGGACTCAGCATCTGCAGTGGTGGGTATTTTTGCTCCGGTCTCTGGTATAATCTTAGCCACTTTAGTGACAAGCATTTGCATCATGCTCATCAGTTGGGCCATGTCCAAAGAGGGAATGGGTTGCGAGACGGTTGTGGGAGGGAGGCAGGGGGTGCAAAAGTGACTTGCCCTTGCCTTCAACCACTGGGGCTGCTTCCGCGCTGCCACTTGCTTTGGCCTCATGATGGGGGCTCAAGGGGTTGATCTCTCCTCTTCCATGGGTTTCCTCAACAGATTTGCAAGTGGCCTCTGCCAACTCAGCCAGTTCTTTCATCCTTAGCTCGTGGCTTCCTCCTCCGCCCTTCTTTGCCTCTCCTCTTCTGCCCTTTTTGACTCTTCTTTAACTCTTTCGAGTGCTTCCTCTTCCTTTTTTCCTCACTGCTCCTCCACCCTCCTTGACTTTCTTTGAGCCCTCTTCACCTCGGCCCGCTCCTCTTTGCTCAGTATCTCATCCTTCTTTTTCTAGCTCTTGTCAGTCTTCATTTGCTTCTATGGCTTGGCCGTTTGAGTGGGTGGTACTTCTGGCTCTCCTTCGTCGCTTGCCGACTTTTTGCTCGAGCCTTCTTCCTTGTGGTGAGGTGAGCTTTGGTACCTTGCTTGCTCTTCCTCCACGCCGACATCCTTGATAGCCTCATCAATGATTGCTGTGAGGACACCTCCGTATCTAATTGTAGAGGCTTTTGTGGTAGGTTTTTTTCTTGTGGATCGTGCGGTAGAGGCCGGAGATTCCCCACCAACTGGTGCTGCAGCTGGAGCCAGAAGGGCGGCTGAACTCCTGATAGTTTTCTGAACAAATCCGTTCCAATCCACCTCCTCTAGAACTCCTGCCGCAATGCTTTCCAGTAGAGTAACATGCCGATTCTATTCATTAGTGTGTTGTATCTGTGGCCCGAGAAAAGAGCATGGATCATCTTACCTTGCATCCTCATCACAGGGTCTGGAATGTCAACCAGACTGATTCCATCGACCATGTGCACGTCTTCTTTTCTAACTCCCATCATGGCATACACATCTCTTTTTGGGCGCCTCTCTTTCTTGGGCACAAGCTCCAGGGATCTCTCGACAATGTTTGGGTTAAGGGGCACTTGCACCCTTCTTTCGTGGTCACCCGCCCTTACTGTGATCGTGCCACAACTCCTTCCTTCATCGAAGATCCTTAAGAAATCCGTGCACATGTTGTAGTCTACAGCTTGTCCGACCTTCTCCACATACTTTTGGAGGTTACATTTTTCCACTAGCTCCCACACGGCCGGCTCTTCTAGGATGGCTTCATCTAGATTCATGGTATGCTTGAACGTGAATTAGCTAAATCCACGCATCTCGATGCTCATTCCATACTTGGTTAGGTCCGCTTTCGTGAATGGGAGTTTACCCTGTCCTGCCATGGTAGGTGCCTATCATCACACCAAGTCAACATTAGCATTATAACTTGATTCATTACTAGCAAAACCCAAGAAAGAATGCGTGTGACAGTTTGCCGTGCTGATTCAGAGGAATGAAACTTAGAAATAATTCACAACCAACATCTATTTCCTCCTTGCATTCTTTCCTATTTGAATTCAGTTGATCATTTTCATCCTTTATACCTCTTGCTACATCACTTGGTTCGTCACTTGGCTCTCATCACTTAGCTCTCATCATTTGCTCCCCTCCCCCTTTCCTCAAGTGTTAAGGGAATCCTTCCTAGGATTAGCAAGGGGAGGAGGAAGGCTCACATGGGCTGTGTGGGGTGAGTTACTTGGCCAACAGCCAAGTATAAAGGTTAGGGTTATATTCAAGCTGGGCATGACGATCAAGTTCGCATGGTCGTATGGAAGCTTGAGTGATGTAGGTCAAGACATCATGAAAGATGTCCCCGAAGTTGAGACTAGCAATGTACAACTCCTCATCCGTGAGGAACTAGTCAATGTAAGAGTGGGTTAATACCTAATCATCTAAGTGTATGTTGCGTGTAATGGCCAAAACTCTGAATGAAAGAGGTGCCACATAAGTAGGGTCATGTTCACTTGTTTTGATTGCCCTCCTTTGCTCAGTATTGGTCATGATACGGCGGCCTTTTTTCTCCCATTGAGTCGTAAGGCATACCATAGTTGTAAGAATGAAAAAGCAAAGCTGGCAAGCTGCGTGAGCTCCTCCAGTTCTTGTTCAGGTGTAGAGCGAGCAGGCTTGCGGTAAGAGGTGGTTAGTCTTCTGAGAACAGCTTGCTCCTATGAGATTTCTCCATTAGCGATTAATTTGATGGCAATTTTGGGGAATTTGATGGTCATAAACTCATAGTCTTCCCAACTACATGGCAACGCGCGAACATCAGAAGAAAGGGGTTCGTCAAGAAGTCCTAGGTCAAGCCTCTCATACCTCCTAGTGAATGTGGTGAAGGTGTCATCCAACTCCTTGATCCATGTCACTACGTCATTCCCCAAGGTCTCAATAAGATCCTTGGCCATTGAAAGGAGAGGACGTCTTTCGTACGAAGGCTTAAGACCTGTTGGTGGTGATGGTGCAATTGGGCTGGACAGTGGTGACTCCATTGCTGGCATCACAAATGGGACTTTGCATTTTGGAGCACTTCGAGATGCTGTAGTGGGCTTCAATGGCATAGGAGCCGTGATGCATTCTATTCAAGCCGGCATGGGGGTGCACAGCTCCTCTGACTTGGATGATGCTAGGGCATCCAACTTGGAACAATGAATGTGTTGGGAGTCATTAATCATCACTGGTGCTGGTTCAGCGTTCTTTGCGATTTGTGCTTTGTGTATGCCAGTCTGTCTAGTTGGAGTGGGGTTGCTCAGAGTTGAGCTTCTTGAATGTCCACCCTTAGGCACCCATATCCAAGGGTTGCCCTCATAGTATCCTTGTGCTCTCAAGAGATCTTTGGAGATCCATCGTGGCGTGGTAGTGCACCTATGTCGATAGCATTTGAGCTGCCTCTTAGGCTGCAATTGATAGTTTTTGTGTTTAAAAGCATGTTTTTGCAGTTTACAATGAGGTGGCCCTCTCCGTTTTGGCACCCATATGTGTGTGGGCTCTTTGTCCATGTGAATGGCTTGGGTGGGTTTGATTCTAGTAGTTGGAACGTGGGGTGAGATACCCCTACCCTTCTCCTTAGGCTTGGTCATGGGGGTCTCTATCAGTGGTTCTGCAGTTGTAGGAGGCGTAAGATGACCCTTGCAGAAAGTAGTTACTATGCGCACATTGCCTACAGCAAGATGGATGCGATCTAGGTTGTAGTCCACATTGCAGTTCATCTACTTTTTAAAAGTGCGGCCTAGTAGTGATTTATCACCGGCCCCTTTAGTATTCGGTAACACATAAAAGACGATTAGGATACTTTCAGACTCGATGGAGATAGCCACTTTGCATTTTCCTAAGAGGAAGTAAGTGTTGCCCCCAAATAGGCTAAGTTTAGCATTTGTGGGCTGTAATTTAGGCTGACCGATACGTGTCCAATGGTCATGTGTCAAGATATTGCAGTCGGCACCTTCGTCGATCAGGGCATCAAAAGAATACGTCCGTTCTGCAGTGACTGTGATTCATAGGTAGGTGGGTGCTACTGCTTCTTCATCTTGATCTATTAGTTTGGTAATTGTGGCCATGCAGATGTTGACAGGGGCTTCACGCATAAGTGGCGTGTGCAATGGATGGGAAGGAGGACATTACTTTTTCATGCGACTGCCATTGAAGAAGCTTATTCCTTCCCCTTCGAGCGTCTCCAACTCGACATTGCCCGTTCTACTAATTGCACGCACCCGAAAAGGTCCCAGTCCTCAAAATTTCATTTTCTGTGTGTGACCTTTCATCAAGTATAGTAGGACAAGGTCTCCTTGATCAAAGTTGCGCTGGTTAACATGCTTGTCAAAGCAAATCTTTCGTCGTGCCTTCTCACAAATTAGAGCGTGGGTGGGTAAAAGTCGAGTCTCTGTGAGACATTCTAACTCCACTAAGTGATCGGTCTAAGCTTCTCTTCCCTCCCAACGCTCCTGAGCTGCTATCTTTAAGCTAGGGACAAAGAACTCTAAGGGTAGAATGTCCTTCGTTCCATAAGTCAGCCTAAAGGGCATCTATCCGACAACTGTCTTATAAGTTGTACGATAGGCCCACAAGGCCGCCATCAATTTATTGTCCCAGTCTCTTCGTGGTGTGGATACTATCTTAGTAAGCACGTTGACTAGGATTTTATTCGTGGACTCTGCTTGGCCATTTGCTTGAGGGTAGTAGGGTGAGGATCTTCTATGAATGATTAGGAAGGTTGAGAGCAGGTGGGATATCACTTCATTAATAAAGTGTGTGCCCTGATCACGCACTAGCTCGATTGGGCAACCAAACCATCAAAATACCTGCTCCCACAGGAGCTTCACAGTGGTTCTAGCATCGTTCTTTCTAGTGGCCCTTGCCTCCACCCACTTCGTTAAGTAATCAATTGCCATAATGCTGTAGTGTGCCTAGGAGTACTATGCCGCAGGACTGATAGGTCCAATGAAGTCAATGCCCCATTTTTTCGAAGGGCTGTCGAGCTATTACGAGGGTCAACTCCATATTATCCTTGCGCATGGGCTCCTTAGTCCTCTAGCACTCATCGCAGTGTTTGACAAACTTAGCAGCATCACGGAATAGGGTGGGCCACCATAGTTGGGATTGTAACACATTATGGGTGGTCGTATCCCCACTAAAGTGTCTGCCAGCTATCCCGCCATATGCTTCTCTCAATACATTGTGCATCTCGTGCTCGCACACACATTTACGCAACAAACCGTCTTGTCCCAATCTATAGAGTTGGCCAGTGATCAGTTGGTATGACTGGATTTTTAAGATAAGTCTCCTTAGCCTGGCTTTCTCAATAGGTCTCTTAGGTAGACTATTCTCTAGCACTTGAACTACATCATCGACCCAATATGGCGTCAAATCAGCCCTAAACAAGTCTCCTTCACTAGACAGGCCAAAGAGATGAGCGTCCGGTAAGTCGTCAAGTATGCCTTGTCCAGTAGCTTCTCCTATGGGTATGCAGGGCATGTGATCTGCCATGTAGTGCTGCTTTCCCTTACATACAAAAATAGAGAAATCAAACTCCAACAAGAGAAGTAACCATCTCGCTATGCGACCTGTAGCGCAGGGCTTGTTCACAAGATACCGCAAGGCTTGATGGTCAATGAAAAAGACGAAGGGTGTGGCCAACAAATAATGCCTAAATTTCTTTACAGCAAACTCCATGGCTAACCCTTCCCTTTCTGTAGTGGAATAGTTCATCTCCATTTCTGTGAGCTGCTTGCTGGCAAAGCTCACGGGGTAATCAAGGTTATGTTCACCAGGCTGGCATAGAATAGCTCCAATGGCAAACTTAGAGGCATCTATGTGTACATGGAATTTTATACTCCAATCTGGGCCTCGTAAGATTGGTGTAGTGGTGAGAGCCTTCTTAAACTGTTCATACACATGATGGCATTTCTCAGTCCACTCGAATACGATCAGCAGCTTGTACAATGGTCTAGCAATCAACGCATAGTTCAGTACAAAGCATTGGTAGTATCCCGTATGGCCTAAGAAACACTAAACGCCCTTGTAGTTAATGGGTGGTGGTAGGTCGACAATGACCCTGACTTTTGAGAAGTCGGTGGCAATGCCATTCCTTGACACTACGTGCCCTAGCATACATCTATGTTTCACCTAGAACTGGCACTTCAAGGGTTCAACGAGAGGTTGTATAACCGACACCGTTCAAAGATAGCTCTCAACCTTTCTAAGTGTTTGGCCCAACTAGAGTGTATGCATAAGTCGTCTATGAACACCTCTAACTCGCATCTCAGCATATCCTTGAAGATGGTGCACATTAATCATTGGAAGGTTGCAGGTGCATTCATTAGCCCAAAGGGCATAACAACGTAGGCGAATACACCCCACTCCATGGCGAAGGCAGTCTTGTGCCTATCATCAAGGTGCACTTGCACTTGATTATAGCCAGAGAAGCCATCTAAGAAGCTGTAGGCTTCTTTGCCTGCCACCCTCTCCAGCATGTGCTCGGTATACAGTAAGGGGTAGTTATCCCTCTTCGTAGTGGCATTAACTTTCTTGTAATTCATGCACACTCAAATTTTACCATTCTTTTTCATAACGATCACTATGGGCGATACCCAATCCGTGTGCTCAATCTCATATATGAATCCCACCTTCATGAGCTTATCGATTTCTTCCTTCACTGCATGGGCGTGTTTGGGATTCATAGGGTAAGGCTGCTGCTTTGTTGGCACTGCATCTGGAACCATTGGAATATTATGGGTCACAACCCTAGGATTGACTCCTCTAAGTTCCTCCAAGGACCAGGCAAACACATCGACATACTCTCGTAGGAGAGCAACAAGTCTAGCCTCCTCATCCTTGGTCAGGTCATCAACAATGAACGCATGTCGAGGCTTCTCGCATTCCCCTGCCAGGTATACTTCCTTGACACTGGCAGGTCCCTCAATTGGTTCACTGACTTGCCCTTGTCTCTTTGCTCCTAGCAAAATCGCCACTCTATCACCCTTCTTAAACTTCGTCAAGTGTTTTGGGAGATCCTGCGGCTTCTTTTGTGTTTCTGGGCATCCTTGACCTGCTCCTTAACTTTGGCTATAGCCTCGAGTTGTCGTCTGGGGTGGGGGTACTCCCCTAACTTGGCACTCCCTAGTTCTACTGTCTTAGGAGCTGAGGTCTCTGCCTCTGCATTAATGACCTCCTTTCCCGCCACTAAAGTTGTAGCTTCCTCAGTCTTGAGGGTAATCTTTGCATCTGTTCTCTTTCTCCTTCTCCTCTGGCTTTTCTTTCCCAACGAGGCTGCATCCAGGTTACTTGGCCCAGGCAATGAGATGCATGTTTGTTTTGTCTATGCTCGTGTCATGACATGCAGTGGGATGGGCGTATCCTCACTGCCAAAGGTCTCCACACCAAATAGCCCCAAGGGTATGGAGGGCACATTGGCAGAACTAGCTGATGACTTCCGTCTAGGACAGTCAAGAAATAGCTGTGTGACTCCACACTTGGTGCATCAAAGGTCAGCTTTGTCCTTGTTTACATGTTTCCTTTCCGGGCAGCGTGATGAAATATGGCCTGGATGACTACAAGTCCAGCATGAGATTGGATCCTGGCTTGGTCCTCCAAAGCCTCTGCCCCTTCCTCTACCTAGTGCCATTACTGGCACTGGTCGATAGTCCATCAAAACTGGGTTTCCTTCCTTATCATAGGAGATGTATGGGTTCACATAGGTTTCCTCTTCACTAGGTTCTTCCATGTAGTGAACAGGAGCGTCACTCAGTGGTTGGGTTACATAGGGCCCTGGTGGTCTGGGTATGCTTGTTGGGTTCATCTCAAGCCTAGGAATGGCCGGTCTTGTATCATTTGGTGCTGGAAGCGCCAGCTGGGCCCCCTTGCCAAAGAGGTTAGGTGGCCCGTTGCCTAAGTATGGAGGGTTGTATTGCTACGTGTATGGGAATCTCCTTGGCAGTCTGGAATGCAATGCCTCATGACCAAACCTACCATAGTTCGAGTATGGCCTAGATCTAGGATCTTGACACTCGGCTGGGAGTGGTTTCCACCACAGTGTATACACTACACATGAGACCGCACAGGTTTCCTTATCTATTCTTGCAATCATGCAAGCTCCATTCTTACCACAGCTAGCTCCTGGCCTTGGTCAACACCTTTTCCCTTATCTCATATGCTAGAGTTCTCTCTCTCTTCGAAAGCTGTTGTCCACTCTGGAGCTCTCTGACTTGTACTGTCCTGACTGGAGTTCCTCATGCTTCGCTCCCTAAGCTGATCATCCACCCTTATTGCCTCTTCAAAAACTCTAGCTAACATGTCTCTGTGAAGGGTGGAGTTACTAGCCAAGGCCTTGTAGAGCTCCTCGCTTCAAATTCCATTTATAAACATGGTAGACACAGCCTTCTCGTTAGGTTGCTCATTGGCAGGGATCCTCTTGAAAAGGCTACGCACATGAGTGACGTAATCTCTTACGTCTTCCTTTTCCCTCTAACTGACATTCATCAACCGGACGATGAGATTGTCAGAGTACCCTGCCTCAGAGAATCTCTTGATAAAATGGTCTTTAAGTCGGGCAAAATTTGTGCACTTGGCTGCATCTAGACTAGTGTATCAAATTCTCCCCTTATCACCTAAACACAGCCCGAAAGCTTGAGAGCATTGTGCAAGGTCCGTGAGACCGTTTGCTTCGCAAACTTGTTCGAACTGCTCCACAAAGCTATATGGGTCATTGCTAGGTCATACTTGTCTAGTTGCTTTGCTACAACAGGGATCCTAGATTGCCCCTTTGCCCCTTGCATGACCCCTAATCCCGAGAGTAATGCTATGGCTAAGGCTATTGCGCTCTGCTCAACGGACGTGTTGTCCATGAGCCGCCTGGCTACATGTTCACTCAATGATAAGTTGGCCTCTACTACTCGCTCTCTCTCTGCATTTGGTCCTGCTTTGACTGCACCATCCAGGGCTAGCACACGCTGGGCCTCATACATGTCTACATCTTGTTGGAGTTTCCTAGCCTTTTGCTCGTGGTTATAGGCAATTATGCTCTCTAGTGTCTTTTTGATCGCCTTTCTTTCCTCTTCTAGGTTTGCTACCACTTCCTCTACTGGCCTGCCCTGAACTACCGTCCTAGTCAACAAGTCATACTCATTGACTAACTCCTACACTATGACTCGAAATTCTCCCAAGTCCAGTCAGTCCTCTCCTTGTCCGCCTCATGATCCTGACATTGCTCCCACTTCTAGCTCCACAAGGTCATTGATCAATTTGAGTAGGTCCGGCAGCGTCCGATCCTCTATGTTGTTGCCTTCTAGATCTTCGTGTCCTCTTAGAATCCTACTGATGGGGGTCTCAGGTAGCCAACTATGTTTTGGGATCTTCTCCTAGTAGTGGGTTCCTTGATGTTATTATGTCTCCCGATGAGCTCCTTGTTATTGGAAGCAGTCATCAATCTTATTCACAAGTTGTGCTTCATGCTTTCTAGTACTCAATGTGAAAACAGGCTTTTCCTTTTCTTGTAGTGCACCTTAGATGATGAAATCAAAAAGTGAGGTGTGGGTGCACGAAATGCTCAATGCAAACTCCACTCTTCACCTCACATTTGTAGCCTGATGTGGCTCTAAGCGCAGATTCTTGCTAATCTAAAGTTCTGCTGAAAGTCTTGCTACATTCTCTATTCTGCTTCAGGGTTGGTTGGGGTTGGCTAGTCGCCGAACGTCAAGTCAATTTCTAAATTTGGTCTGCTCAGTGTCTAGCTGTTCGAGGTGAATCCTCGATTATCCCGCCTGGCCTCTGGCTTCCAAGGGCCAAACTGGGTTTCCTGGGGGATTAGGGATGTGACCAAAGTGGCCAAGACTGTGGAGCAGGCTTAAAAACCTTCTAGTTAGAGTTCTGGTGAACTGATCCAATTCTGGAAATCGGACGGGCTGGTCCGATTCTGGGAATCAGACGGGTTGGTCTGATCCTGGGAATCGGACCGGGCTGGTCCGAGTATCACACTAGAAACGGTGGTCAAATTCTACTTTGGTCTAATTACTGCAATGGGTCGGGTGGTCCAAATCCGAGACCAGGACACAAGATTCGATTCTGACACTAGGTCCGATTATAGCAGTCGAAGGAAGTGGTCCAATTTTCAGAGTGGTCCAATTCTAGGAGTCGTATCAAAAAAGTGGTTCGATTTTCAAAGTCAGATGGTCCGACTCCAGGAATCGAGCAGTCCTATTCTCGGACTTGGACCCCCTGGTTCGACGGTGCGGACGACGGCCTGCCGATTGCACGCGATGGCTCAAGGTCAATGCCTACTCCACAGAATCATGACGTGCCTTCCAAATAGGTGCAAAGCAATAGAGGGAACTGCCTGGCATACCTTGAAGTGATGTGGCACTCGAATCAATCAGCATTTCGCGATCTCCCCGCAGCTCTCTCTCTCTCTTACTCTTTCCCTGGCTCTCAAGCTCACTCTGTTCTTAGAAGGCAGAATGTCAAATGTGGTGTTTCCTGGTTCCCTGGGCCTCTTATTGCCCCATCCTAGCCTGTTGTAACCTTAGAAATTAATCCATCACTCCCTTCCAATCAGAAATCTGAATCTGTGCCCCTATTTTTATGTTTCCAGCAACAGCAGAACCCTTCTATTTTCTTTCTTTTTCCTATCATAATCTTAACCTAATGCAACAAAAACCAAAACCAAAGATGGAGATGGATGGTTCTACTCTAATATTCAACAACAAATCAAAATTAAAAGAAGGATCAAAACCTCCTAAATCTCCTAACTATCTCAAGCACCGGTTCAGGCTGCAAACCCTACTTCTTTGCTCGATTTGATGGGTGTGGCGCTCAAGGCTCTCGATTCCATCGGTCTCGGCAATGGAACCAAAATGTGGGAGCTTTCACTCAACCGCCAAGACCCACGGACTGCTTATTGTTTCAAGCGTTCCAAGCCGAGCACTAATGGCTACCTCTCACATAGCCGATGCGCCATCCATATCTACGGGTGTAGTGAGCTTACCTCCATGCCAATCGAGTTACCTCCTCTCTCGCGCACTCTGGTAGCTCCATGATCCAAGTGCAAGCTTCAAGAAAGCTCCATCCTCAAGCTCCACGCCCCACGCTCCAAGCTCCATCGCCACGAGCAAGACAAGAGAAGAGAAGAGAAGAGAAGAGAAGAAGAGACGAGAAGATGGAGAGCTTCTCCTCCCTGGTCCCTCACCCTCACACACTCACTCCCTCATACTCTCACACTCCCTCTCTCAAGCACAAGCTCAAGCAAGCAAGAACAAGAAGAAGAAGAAGAGGAGAGCCGCTTTTGGCCACACACAAGAATGAGCTTCTCATTTACTTTTGAACTTTATATACATGCCCTAATTTTTGGGTGGTCATCCCCACTTTTTACATGGCCGGCCATCAGCCTAGGCCCTCTTTTCCTGTTTCCCACCATTCTAACTTATCCCATCCCCACTAATGCATACAATTTACACAGGAGTGAGCCCAGCACTCTTTTTACAAGGATTCGGGAGCGCCTTCATATTTAATGATGCGTTTTTACTCTTTTCTTTCACTGAATCCTTCTGGAGAGGTCGTCATTCAAATTTCCAGGGTCTGACCTCCATCCGGGGCGCCTTTTCCTTCCTTTGTCCTGTGCCTTTTTGGTTATCTCCTTCTTCCATTTTTCCTGCACTTCTGCTCCATTTTCCGATCCTCTGTGCTGCGGTAAACATGTGTACATAGAGTACAATAGGATGAGCAATAGATGTCATCTCATCCAACACCCATCAACTTTCTAAGGAAGGAAAAGTGCTCTACTGAGAGACTTTTTGCTAGCAGATCTACAAGATTTTGGTCAGTTGAGATCTTGACAAGGTTAACCAACTTGTCCTCAATGACCTCTCTGATAAAGCGGTATTGTACCTCAATGTGCTTTCTCTTCGCATGGAAGATTGAATTCTTGGCTAATTGGATAGCACTCATAGAATCTGAATGTAGTATAGGGACCACATCAATTGTACCAAGGTCTATCACTAGATGGCCTAACCAAAGAGCCTCTTTGTAAGACTCAATGGTTGCAACATACTTAGCCCCTATACGAGAGAGGTTCATGTATTTTTTCACCCTATACATCCATGAAAAAACACCCCTAGCAAAGGTAAACACATAGCCAGAGGCGAATTTCCTACTATCTGCATGTCCTGCATAATGCACATATCTATTGTGAGGCATGTTCCGTATCTACTATGAGGTAATGCGCATTCCAAGAATATGTGAGGCATGTTCCATGCCTTTCATCTCAAATCTCTTCTTGAGCTGACATTTTGGCATGCTCTCATAGCAATCAATATGTCATCCACATAGCGTGCCAAAACCAGAAGGTTGCCGTCACGAGCCTTCTTCATGTATAAACACTGATCCATATCACTACATATATAGCCTTGTGAATGCATAAAAGCATCAAACTTTTGGTACCATTCCCTAAGTGACTACTTAAGTCCATAAAGGCTCTTTCTCAATCTGCACATTAGGTATTCCTTGCATGTTTCCTCAAAGCCCTTAGGTTATTGCATATAAATCTCCTAATGCAAGTCCCCATGTAAGAAAGTTATCTTAACATCCATTTGATAAATTCTAAATCTAATTGAGCAACCAATGCTAGTACTAGGCGTAGGGTAGTCATCTTGACTATAGGAGAAAAGTAAGCGTCTCAAGGCAGGCTGAGGGGCCTACACATTCTGTCTAACATCATGGTCATGGGTCACTGGAGCATCAGATGCTATTGCAAGCTATCTAGCTAGCTGTACGGGAGAAAATATAACCCTACATATCTTGATTATCTCCTTAGGCTGCTATGCATCTTTTTCTCATGGAAAGCTATATCATGGCTATGGATGACTTTTCAAGCCTATAGATCCCATAGGTGATAGCCCATCTCACATACATCCCCATAACCAAGAAACATGTATTTCACAGACTTAGGACCCAGCTTTGTGTGGTTGTCCTTGGGTACATGGTAGAAAGCCTCACAACCAAAGACACACAAATGAGCATATAAGGGAGTTTTTCCAAACCATGCCTCCTCTACAGCTTGAAATTTAATAGCACAACAAGGAGATTGATTGATTAAGTGTATGGCACTAGTCATTGTCTAAGCCCAAAACTGTTGTGGTAAGCCTGCCTCGCTAAGTATACTACAGACCCTTTTCTGCATTGTCATGTTCATGCGCTCAGCCATACCACTCTAGGGTGGGGTGAATGGGGTGGTCAATTGGTACTTAATACCCCTCTCATTGCAAAACTGCTCAAAGGCTTTAGAGACATACTCACCCCCATTATCTGACTGTAGGTATTTCTTCCTATACCTAGATTGGTTCTCAACAAATGCAAGCCAATATTGAAAGGTAGCCAAAACATTATATTTCAGCTTTATGGGATATGCCCAGACCTTACATGAGTAATCATCAATGAATGTGATAAAGTACTTCACACCTCCTAACAGCTAACAGGGCATAGGTCCACAAACATCAGAATGAACAAGAGCCAAAGACTCACCCATTGCCATACTTCTTATGCATACTACGTGTCTGCCTACCATATAAAATATGATCATATGACTCAAAACACTTATAGTCAAGAAATGAAAGATATTGCAAATGAATAAGAATTCTCATTCCCTTTAAAGTCATGTGCCCAAGGCGACAATGCCAAAGAGGTACATGTGAAATTTTAGCCACATACGAAACATGGTCTACATATCCATATACAATCAAGGGATATAAAGTGCCAGACTTGGCACCACATGCTAGAACAAGGTTCCCATAAATTATCTTGGAACAAGAATCCCCAAAGAAAAAAAAGCAACCCTCATCATCTAGTGTGCCAGTAGAAATAAGAGTCTTTGTGAGAGCTGATACATGTCAAATATTATGCAAAATAAACATATTGTTTGAACCAAATTGTAGTCAGATATCACCAATATTAACTATTTGCAATGCCAAGTCATTCCCAAAAAATGGACAAATCTAATCATACTGTGATAGGAGTGGAACCACTCTCTATGTTGGGTCACATGAAAGGAAGCCCTTGAATCCATCAATGAACACTAAGTAAAACCAAGCAAGGCATCAATCAATTGTGACTCATCCAAAGAAGAAGCTACAAGTATGTAATCATAATCAAAGTTAGGTTGCTGCACTACATTAATCTCTTCAATCTTAACACTAGAATTAATCATCAAACTTGTTGTCATGCACCTTTCCTTTTCTCTTTTTCTTGTGCTTGTCATCGTGCATTCTATGGCAGTGGTGCAATCTGATATGTCCTATTTTCCCACAATAATGGCATATCGAATCATACTTATGTCCATGAGAATTATTGCCAGACTATCCACAGGACTTAGAATGAAACTTTTGTGATTCTCATGGTGACCAGGTGTTGAGACATCGAGCTCCACTCGTGATACGCCAGGGTGACCGTTGTGTATTTATGTCACCGACTTGTCAGTTGCAGACGCTGTTGGTACACCGCCCATGAATAATAGCTACATGATAGCTATCCTTATCTACTCTAGTTCGTGGCTCTTTAGTATGCCACCTTAGTTAGTTGAGTTTGGTTTGAGACCCATATAGAGGGTTCTTCTATTTCTTTATACTTGAGTTCTTTTTGGCTTACACAACTAAGAAGAGGAAAACTGTTTTCAGCCTCCACCCTTGTGTGTCTTCCCCCATTGTGCAAGCAAGAAAGCTTCAAGCGAGACTCCTTCCTTCTCTCCCACAATCTTGACATGGTATCAGAGCCTTGTTCGTAGTAAGGAGCTCAAGAAAGCAAGCCAAGCTCGCGGTGTTCTGGTAAGAGGAGCAGTGTTGCTTTCATTTTCTGTTTCGGGAGCAGATCTCTGCAGGTAGCACAGCCGGAAAGTGCAGGAGTGCATTGTCTCAGGTTGAGACGCCCTTCGCGGTGAAGCAAGAGGGCAGTATATGTTGCGGGATAGGGCTTTAGCCTTTGGCGACCTTGTTTTTTTGATTTGAGGCCATTTCAGGGCCTGTTTTGGAGGCGGAAGTTTTCTGCACGCACTCAGGAAAAGGCCCAGTTTTATGCTGTGCAGCCACTGTTCAACAGGTCGGTGAATAGTTACTGTAAAAATTGCATTGTATGCTTGTGCGCAGAGACATTGGGAGTTACAGAATCATCCCTGTTGCCTGTTGATGCAAAATCGTCACTAGGAAGTGACTGTGTGGTCAAATACCACTTTCGCCAGTTTTGCAGATTTTCCCTTGTGAGGGTGAAACTGTGGTTTTTGCAGTGACAGAATTTTTTGCAGTCTTCTGTAATGGCATCTGATTCTCTTTCACAGATTGTCACTGAAAAGCTTGACAAGAACAACTTCCAAGCATGGAAGTTTAGAATGACGAATTTCCTTATGGGAAAAGGATATTGGGAATTTGTTGCAGGAAATGAAGAAGAACCAGTTCTTCCTGATGTTCCCAATCAACAACAAATGCAGGCATTTAAAGCATGGCATGAGAGAGCCAGGAAAGTTATGTACTGGCTGTCTATCAGCATTTCAGACTCTATGATTGTGCATATTCAGGATGCAAGTACGCCAAAGGAGGCATGGGATACTTTGTCAAAAATGTATAGCACAAATACGCAAGCCAGGAAAATGCAGCTCAAGCAAGAGTTGCATAATGTGCAAAGAGAAAATATGAGCATCAATGACTACCACATGAAGGTGAAGAAGATTGCAAATGCACTTGCTTCCATTGGGTCGCCAGTGGAAGATGATGATTTAGTTTCTGTGACCTTGAATGGTCTAGGAAAGGATTATGCACAGTTTCGGACATCCATTTCAGTTCGTGAAAGATTTCCTGATTTTGAGGAGTTGATTGCTCTTCTAATTTCTGAGGAGCAAAGAAATGGTGGTGCATCTTCTTCAGGAGGAACTTCAAAAGAAGCTGTCTTCTACTCAAATGTTGGAAGAGGTAGAGGCAGAGGTAGAGGAGGCCGATTTGGAGGCCGTGGTAGAAATCAAAATATGCAGCAAACTCAGGAAAACCAGTCCTATGGAGGAGGACGTGGTAACTCTAGAGGCAGGGGGAGCCAAAGAGGTCGTGGTGGATGGCAAAGAGGTCAAAATGCAAACAGTAATGTTGAATGCTACTACTATGGTAAAATGGGTCATATGGCTAAAGACTGCTATAAAAAGCAGAATGACATCATGAATGGAAAACTGCAACAAGGGAATTATGCATCTTCTAGCAGACAAGGTGATGACAGAAATGAGCATTTGTTCATGGTGCAGCACATGAACAATTCTGTGACAAGTGCAGAAGAAAGCAATGATGTATGGTATGTTGACTCAGGTGCATCAAACCACATGACAGGTCATGCAGAATGGATGGAGGATGCAAGGAAAATGGAAAAACCAGGATTTGTGGAGACTGGTGATGATACTGCACATCCTATTGTGCAGATTGGAAAAATTCCCTTGTCTATGCAGGATGGGAAAAAGAAATACATGTCCGATGTATTTCATGTCCCGAATATCACCAAGAATTTCGTTTCTGTCGGTCAAATGGTTGAGCAGGGCTTGCAGGTCAGATTTAATCCTCATGGATGCTTTGTTGAGGATATGAAAAATAAAGGTCACTTGATAGCAAAAGGAAAGAAGAAGGGCAGAATGTTTACGTTGGATGCAGACATGTCTAAATTGAGTGCAGCAATGTTTGCACATGGGACCAGTGTAGTTGCAGATATTGATATCTGGCATAAACGCATTGGTCATGTTAATGTACAGCGACTTAAATCAATGCAGGCCCAAAATATTGTTGCAGGTTTGCCGAAATTCAAGGTTGTAGAAATGCATAAGGTATGTGAAGCCTGTCAGTTTGGAAAACAGGCAAGGAAACCATTTCCTAGACATGTTCAAGAGAGTAAGAAGCCATTGGAATTAATCCACTCTGATGTGTGGACAACTAAAGCTGCATCTCTTGGAGGCTGACATTATTTTGTCAATTTTATTGATGACTATAGCAGAAAATTTTGGGTGTATTTTATGAAAAAGAAAAGTGAAGTTTTTGGGCATTTCAAAACCCTTAAAGCTATGGCTAAAAAAGAAACAGGTCTGCAAATAAAATGCCTAAGGTCAGATGGAGGGGGAGAGTACCTCTCAAATGAGTTTGCAAGGTTCCTGTAGGAGCATGGCATAAAAGCAGCAATATTCATGCAGTCATACCCCACAACAAAATGGAATTGCAGAAAGGAAAAACAGGCATATTGGAGAGGTATCTCATGCCATGCTCAATGAAAAAGACTTGCCAGATTTTTATTGGGCTGAAGCAGTTGCTACAGCAGTCTACATAATGAATAGGACTCCCACTACAGCAATACATGGAATGACTCCAGAGGAGAGGTATACTGGTAGGAAACCAGATATTTCTCATTTGAAAATTTTTGGTTGCATTGCCTATGTACATGTGCCAGATGAGTTGAGATCCAAGTTGGATCCAAAAGCTGAGAAGTGCATCTTTATTGGTTACTCTCTGCAGCAAAAGGGGTATAGATGCTATAACCCTTCTACTCGTAAGTTTACAGTGAGCAGAGATGTTGTTTTTGATGAGATGAGTAGCTGGTATAAACCAGTAAATGTGATTGATAATGTAGATGCACAAAATGGTAATGCTGCACAAAATTCACAGCAGCAGTCACAAAATATTAGTGGACCTGGAGCGTCCTCTAGTAGTGGTTCACATTCTTCGCCATGGACAGGCAGATTGAGATCAGGAGAATCTTCTCAAAGTAATGCAAATAGTGGTATGCATGTATCACGAAAAGGAAAAGAGAAGGTTGATCAGCCCATGTTTGATGTGAATGTAGGTCACTCTTATGTGGATGGTGAATCCAGTGGCTCAGAACAGAGCATTGATGATGAGTTGGGTATTCCTTCTATTGTTACACCTGGAGTAAGAAAGACCAGGGATGTTTTGAGAGCACCTGGGAGTGAACCTACTTTGCGCAGGTCTACGAGAGCTAGGTATCCTGTGGATAGGCTGAAATATGATGGATTTACAGCCATTCACTATGCATATATGGTTAAAGTGATACAGGAACCAGAACCCACTTCTTTTGAGGAAGCCATGGGAAAAGAAAAATGGGAGAAAGCCATGGATGAAGAAATGGATGCCTTGGAAGCAAATGCTACATGGGAATTGGTACCTTTGCCTAAAGGTAAAAATGCAATTGGCTGTAAGTGGGTTTATAAGGTGAAGCACAATGCAGATGGTTCTGTGAATAGATACAAGGCAAGATTAGTAGTCAAGGGGTATGCACAAACATATGGCATTGACTATGAAGAAACATTCAGTCCGGTTGCAAGGATGGCAACCGTAAGAGCAGTCATTGCTATGGCTGCATCAAAGGGATGGTCTTTACATCAGATGGATGTAAAGAATGCCTTCTTGCATGGTGATTTGCAAGAAGAGGTCTATATGGAGCAGCCACCAGGTTATGTGCATGCTGTTCATCCTGAGTTTGTTTGCAGGTTGAAGAAAGCCTTGTATGGCTTGAAGCAAGCACCTAGAGCATGGTCTGACAAGATAGGACAGTATCTTGTCACTATTGGCTTTCAGATTTCCAAGGCAGATTTCTCACTTTATGTGAGAAAAACAGAGAAAGGTATTATGCTACTTGTCATTTATGTTGATGATTTGATTATGACAGGTGACAGTGATGAAGATATCCTTCATGTGAAAATGCTATTGAAGCAAAAGTTTGAGATGAAGGATTTAGGAGAGCTGCATTATTTCTTGGGCATTGAGGTGATTAGATCACCAAGTGGGATACAGCTCTTGCAAAGGCAGTATGGATTGGACATGCTGTCCAAATATGGGATGACAGGCTGTAAGTCTATTTCAGTTCCTTTGGAGCAGAATGTGAAGCTGAGCACAGATGCAGGTGAGCTTCTAGAAGACCCTACTATGTACAGACGCATAGTAGGAAGTTTGATTTATATGACTATTACTAGGCCAGATTTGAGCTATGCTGTTGGATTGGTAAGTCAGTTTATGCAGGCTCCAAGGAAACCACATTTGGATGCGGCTAGACGCATACTCAGGTATGTGAAGTCCACATTGCAGTATGGACTATTTTATGAGACTGGGGTTCAGATACAGTTGCATGGATACACTGATGCTGATTGGGCTGGTAGTATTTCTGATAGACGATCTACCAGTGGATATGTGTTCTCTTTTGGGAGTGCTGCAGTCACTTGGAGCAGCAAGAAACAGCCTACAGTTGCCTTGTCGAGCACAGAGGCTGAGTACAGGGGTGCAGCAATGGCTGCATGTGAGGTAGCTTGGTTGCATAAGCTACTTTATGATATGCATCAGTCTACAGATGGACCAGTTGTCATTTATTGTGACAACATGAGTAGTATACACTTGGCAAATAACCCAGTCTATCATGCTAGAACAAAGCACATTGAGGTGCATTATCACTATGTGCGAGAGAGGATTTTACTAGGTCTTATTGATCTAGTTTATGTCAGCACAGAGGATCAGGTAGCTGACATATTCACGAAGGCATTGGGCGCAGAGAAGCTGCGCAAGTTTAGAGACCTGCTTGGTGTGTAGGAATTGGGATTGAGCTCGAGGGGGAGTGTTGAGATATCGAGCTCCACTCGTGATACGCCAGGGTGACCGTTGTGTATTTATGTCACCGACTTGTCAGTTGCAGACGCGGTTGGTACACCGCCCATGAATAATAGCTACATGATAGCTATCCTTATCTACTCTAGTTCGTGGCTCAGTTAGTATGCCACCTTAGTTAGTTGAGTTTGGTTTGAGACCCATATAGAGGGTTCTTCTATTTCTTTGTACTTGAGTTCTTTTTGGCTTACACAACTAAGAAGAGGAAAACTGTTTTCAGCCTCCACCCTTGTGTGTCTTCCCCCATTGTGCAAGCAAGAAAGCTTCAAGCGAGACTCCTTCCTTCTCTCCCACAATCTTGACACCAGGAATATTCAAACCATGAGAAGTATGAGAAGTATCCACCTTCTTGTTGAGAGTGGAAAAAGATTGAATCTTTGATTGATTTTTGTTGTTTTTGAGGTCTGAATGGTTGATTTTTGATGGATTTAGAGTGATGTATGGTTGTTAATGGAAGTGTTTGAGAGTGTTTTGGATGATATTGATTATGTTTTAGAAGCTCATGATGATTCTTAGTAGACATATGAGGCTTTGTGATGTTCTGATAGGTTCTGTTGAGGTTCTAATTGGTTTTGATACCTTCTGTATAGCCTCTGTTTTGTTCTGATTTTCTTCTATATGAAGCATGGATTGATGATTGATGAAGGTTGAAATATTTTGAAGGTTTATTGAATAGTTTTTAATAGTTTGGAATGGTTTTAGTATGAGTTATGAGGATTTGATGTTCTCTGATGACCTTCTATAACCCTCTATAGACCTTCTATAGAGCCTCTATCTCTGTTCTGTATCTGCTCTGTTCCTGTTCTGTTCTGTTCTGTTCTATAGATCTTCTATAAGTGTTATGTAGAATGTATGTGTGATTTTGGAAAATTTTTCTTACTTTTGGAAAGGATGAATCTAAGTTCAAAGAGCTAAAACAAATAGAAGAAGCAGCTGCTGAAGACTGAAGAGAAGACTGGAGTGACAATGACAGTAGTGAGCTATGAAGAGACACTGTAGTGGCTCTGGTGCCTCTTCACATCATACATACCTCTTGGGAGGTGTATCCAAGACCTAAGAAGGATTATTGAGATTCATTATTGAGTATTTTAGTGAGGAGATGATGTACTATTGATAGAGAGAGAGAGAGAGAGAGAGAGCCAGAGATAGCCAATTCTATCAAAATAGTGTAACTGTATATGAGAGATTGAGAGA
Source organism: Lygodium microphyllum (assembly GCF_053477565.2). Taxonomy (NCBI): domain Eukaryota; kingdom Viridiplantae; phylum Streptophyta; class Polypodiopsida; order Schizaeales; family Lygodiaceae; genus Lygodium; species Lygodium microphyllum. The sequence continues at coordinate 146,659,219 of NC_141141.1, forward strand.
GAGAACTATAAAGACATTGAAGACGAATACTATGTGATTGATTTCCATTCAAAAATGGTGTATTCCTTTATGTTCCTTGTTCTATTGATGGATTCTGTGAAGATGTTGAAGATTATGATTGATTCTATCAAATCCGTGGGAGATATCTACTATGATGTTGTGTGAAGATTTGTTATTTTCTTTGTTTTGGTCATCAAAAGAATGAAATAAAAGCTTGTTGATATTACAAGATATATTTTCTTGCAGTAGAATCTCCTTTTCATTGGTGTTCCTCTTAGGGCTCCATGTTTTTGGTGCGCAGTCGGGGAAACTTGCCATCAACAAGCATCAAAAGAGGATGAAAATGAAAGAAATGGCATTGCCAAGAAGAAAAGAATTCAATGGATGTTTGCAAAGTTCCTTCTTCCACTAAAGAGTTGGAGATTCTCATTATCAAAGCCACTTTCCACAAGAAGTTCATCCCACAATGGTGGAAACATATTACATCATGATGCATGCTCTATGTGGTGGACTATTTCCTCTTCCTGTTGAAGCAGCAGAAACTTGCATCTTGGTGGCAAATTGTTTGGAAAGAAACTAAAGAGTAGAAGCAGAGAGAATGACTATCCATGGAAGATTTGGTATTCAATGAGAAGTTTCCAGACATCATCAAGTGGGAGATCGTGAAGAAGCTTCAGGAGTCATGGTCATGGCACAACAACGATCCTAAGAAGAATGAGTTTTGATACTTTCAAAATGGAATATCTCCCCCTCTGTAGTGGTTTGAAAGTCGAATTCAGAGATGTTGAAAAGAGGAAGTAGAAGAGATACTGGCCAAAGAATCCCCTAGAGACTGAAGCCCCTCTCTAATTCTATTATGTTGAGTACTAACCAACTAGTTGGAGGCAACCCCCTAATGAATGACACAATTAAGAGGCAAGCATTAGAACGAGTCCAGAGATACGGGAGAAGGGAGAAGGCAAAAATCAAAGCTGAGAACGAGCTCGCAGCAGAAGCCTCCTTTGACGCCCTAAAAGCACTCTTTACAGAAGTCCCCATGGCAACTCAAGGTCCCCTTTTTAGTCAGATTCGTCCTGGAAATATTGATGATGGGCTAGCAAATGTAGTCCCATTGCCAATTTTTATGGGAGAGTACAATGAAGACCCTGATCTTCATGTAGCAAAATTTATGGTAGCATGTGTGGCTAACAATGCTAGAACCCCTGAGCATTGGTTAGCAATATTCCCCGCCACTTTCAAGGGCATGTCTTTTAGTGGTATGAGAGACAAGTATCAGGAACTTTTGGCACTTGGGATGACTTGAAGTTGGTCTTCCTCACTAAATTCAAGCATGAAGGTTTTGAAGAGCGGATGCGAGAGGAGTTCATGAACCTACGTCAGTCCTCTGGAGAAAGAATAGAAGCTTATGTCTCGCGAATGGAATCCATCCTGAAGAGATGGACTAACCATCATTTGGATGAAGGCATTCAGAAATGAGTGTTCCTTAGAGGCCTACAACCAGAAGTTTGCAAGTTCGTGGATTGGAGAAGACCAGTCAATCAACAAGCTGCAGTGGAAGGTGCAAGATTGTATGATGAAGTTGAAGCAAGGTTGTCAATGACTCCAGGAAGAGGAATCTTACCTCCTCCCATGCCAAGAATGGTATACCCACCAAATGCAGTTCCAGCGATAGTTCCCTACCCCTATCCCCAGATGCAAACAGTGCCGCAGTATAATGCACCTAATCCACTATGGTCACCACAGATGATAGTGCCTCAAATGATGGTTCAACCACAACAACAGTGGCCTCAAACAGTTCCTCCAATGGCGACTCAACAACAGTTGGAATCAACAATCCCAAGTCTCAGCAAGAGCTCTGAATCAGAACCATAACAGAGGACCCTCTGGATCGACCCAACCAATGTATGCAGTAATTATATAAGTTTTCCAAAACCCTACTACAAGCACTTCAAGAGGTGAAAATCTGAAGGACTACTTATCTAACTCAGTTGCAAGTATCAAGAAAGACCTTAGAGATGTGATTACAGAGCAGCTACAAATGCTAAAGGTGAATACCTCCAATATATCCACTCTTGCGGGAGCTGGGAGAGATGTGATGCACTCTAATACATGGTGCAGAAAGTGTCATTAAGCGGGACATTTAGCCACTGAATGTACCCAAAAACCAACCATTCCTAGAGCCTTATGTTCCTACTATTTGTGGAAGAACCATACATAGGATATTTGCTCTCTGAAAGAGATGCACGAACGAAGACAGAAGGATGAAAATGCAAGATTCAACTTGCTAGAGTCCAAAATGACAACACAAGATATTGGACCAAAGCCTAGGGAGTTTGGTCCTAATTTCGATCCAAGGAGGTTTCCCTCTCAAAGTTATAGAGGACGACAGTCTGGCGGTGGTTCGAGATTAGAGGTGCAATGTTATAGGTGTGGAGAAAAGGGTCATATCTTCCTAAATTGTCCAAACCCTAGACGATCTGTAGATTGCAAGCCCTTATCCAATCGATGCAAAGGAGAAGGCCACACTGCAAAGGACTGTCCAAGTCCAGCCCCTGTCAAGGCTAATGCTACTGATAGCCAACAGAAGGCACAAGAGCCTGTCTCCAATTTGGTAGAGTTGGAAGTTGCCACTATCACGCGTACCAAGAAGAAGGAATCAGTTGTTTAGAATGAAAATAATTTCCATGCCAAGACTATGAAGTTTAACCTGCCAACAGAGGGACAGAGCAGTATAGGATAGAACAGTGCAGTATAGAGCACTGTTGTGCCACAGAGAGTCACAAAGATAGTCCCAGAAATAGGACCAGAGGTCCAAGAGATAGACGATACAGAAGCAGCTCTAGAAACAAAGAAAGTGCCGATGATTTCATTGCTAGAAGAAAAAGGAAAGATGAAAATGGGTGTAGCCCCATTCCCCAGCAGGCTGGAGAAGCCTATGGATCCTATCAAAGATTATGACTTGGTAAACGACCTAGACACTTTTAAACCTAACTTAACATTCCATCAGTTTGCTGATGTTGTTTCCCAGCTATCAAAAGAAATTCAAAAGCATCTTGACAAGAAGACACGGACTAAAGATTGCTTCCCCAATAACAATAAAGTCCAACAGAGCCATAGAACGTGCAAAGGAAGTAGATGTGGCTAACGCCTTCCTAGATCCTGGAACCCTAAAGATTAGTGTATGGATAGAAGGATGCTTTTATTTCAGATGCATTGATTGATGGATACTCATTAGTAAACATAATGACGGATGTGACAATGAAGGACTTAGGGTTGTAAGGAATTCAACCTACACAGTGGCTTATCAGATTGGCAGACCAAAGCAGAATTAAACCGTTGGACATCCTTCCATACGTAAAAACAACCCTTGCAGGAAAATATTATTGGCTGACCTATCTGGTGGTTAAACCAAATTCTTATGGGACCTCATACCCTCTGTTGTTGGGAAGACCTTGGCTTTTTGAAGCGAGGGCCAGGACGGACTAGTTCAAAGGAACCCTAACCCTAGGCAGAGGACCCAACGAAGTGATATTGAAATTGTATGGATTGCAAAAAGGTAATGGATCCACATCCATCGAAGTCCTAATTGACTCCTCCAACGAAGTAACAGATGGTACATCAGGAGAGGAAGAGGCTGTTAAGTAGATCTTTCCCAAGAAACCAAAGGCACATTCCCTAACAGTAGGCACTGTAAGCCAACTACCAAGGGAAGCAAAGTCCTTGTCCATGGGAGAATACCTATTGCCTCAACTAGAATTCACTTTTGAAATCACCTCTGACAGCGAGATAGAAGCATAGATGTACTGTTCTCCCTGTTACATGGTAGTAACAAAGACAGAGCCAAAGACAGTCAAAGAGACAGCCAGAGACAGTCACAGAGACAGTAACAGAGACAGAGACAGAGACAGAGACAAAAGCAGAAGTAGACGCAGAGGCAGAGGATGTATTCTTCTCCAACAGAGCCTCTATAGAAGCAGAGACAAAACCTCCAGAGGAAGAGGATAAAAATGATGAGGAAGAAAACAAAGCAGGTTATGAAAGTGCAGATGAAGAAGATCCTTTGATAGTGGATGATCTTGATGTTGAGATGACAAGCTCAATACATGCCGACATTGATGATGGACCGCCTGGTTAGATGGGTCCACACGTCTACACTTAGCATGTCAGTGGTCATTATGACTCTCACATGGCCACTGGCTCATTACTTATTATATTCAGGTTGTTACACCTATTTACAGCTAGCATAGTTATAGCGCCAGTCGACTATTGTAGTCGGTTATGCATTGTTTGACTTAGTAGGCCACTTTCCTTTATGTTGTATCTTATCTATACTTTGTGTACATTGTAAAAAAGTGTGTGGAAGAAGAAGAAGAAACCAGCAAGAAAACTTTTTGGCCTCCATCTCTCTTCTTATCTCTTGAGTGAGCTTCTCCTTGTGCATTCTGTGTGTGTTCGGCGCAGCATCTTGAGCAAGTCCCCCCACCACGCGATTCTTGACATGGTATCAGAGCCGCGCCACTGAGAGAGGCTGATTTTGAATGTTGAAGTGAAGGAGAAGAAGCAAGGTTCGAGCAAGCAAGCCACGAGTAAGAAGCTCTCCCATCCTTCCACTCTCTCTCTTGGATAGTGCCTGTGGAGGCACCGGAAGCAGGGTCGAGTAAAAAATCTCAGATTGCTGTGAGATTTGATATGCGAGCAAAGCATTGTATATTTTGTAGATTAGCTCTTTAGAGCTGTTTCGCAGTTATTTTGGGCATCTGAGGCCGTTTCAGGCCCCGTTTTAGAGCCGCAAGATTACGGACAGTGGTTTCAGAGTATTCTGTGATTTCGGTTGTATTGACCGAAAGTGGGTGCACAGGTTACAGATTGCGAATCTGTAATTTTTGAATGTTTGTAGGAAGAAAATATAAGGTTTATCTGTAAACAGGTTGCAGATTACATGTACTATTGAGCAATCAGTGAAAAAGGTTGCTTGGTGTATTACTATGCACGTGTTGTGGAAGATTGCAGAAGACTAGCTTGCTGTGCTATATCCTTGTTTGTGATAATGGCAAAGAATAGTGGAAATCCCATTATTGAGAAGCTTGACAATAACAACTACCCTTCATGGAAGTTCCGTGTGACGAACTTCCTCATTGGAAAGGGCCTTTATGAGTTTGTCTCAGGTGAAGAAAAGGAGCTAGAGCTGGGTATCCCTCCAATTGCAGATGAGTTAAAAGCATGGAAAGAGTGGAATGCAAAAGACAAAAAGGTGATGTACTGGCTATCTGTAGTAATTGATAATACTATGCTGGGACATATCAGGAATGCAGAAACTTCACATGCAGCTTGGACAATTTTTGAGAGTATGTTTTCAGTAAACACAAAGGCACGAAAGATTCAACTCAACCAAGAGTTGAATGCCTTGAAGAAAGGGAAAATGTCTGTCAATGAGTATGTGTTGAAGGTGAGGAGCATTGCAGTTGCTTTAGCAGTGATTGATGCAATGCTGGATGATGATGATTTGGTTTCACCCACTCTGAGTGGCCTTAATAATGAGAAAGCATGGAAATCATTTGTTACTTCAGTATATGTACGAAAGCCATTTCCAAATTTTGATGAGCTGAGTTCTCTCATGATTACTGAAGAGATCAATATGCAGGGTGATTTGTCCAAAAGAAATGGTGAACAGCTCCAAGCATTATACTTGAGTTTAGAAAGGGGACGTGGTAGATCCTCTTCAAGAGGCCGTGGTACAGGACATGGTAGTGATAACCAGCAAAACAGATTAAATCAGCAATTTGGCGATATGCAGGTTTTAGGAGGTCGTGGTAACTTTAGAGGCAAGGGGAGCTTTAGAGGAAGAGGTGGATGGCAGAACAGAGTTTTTAACAACTTTGGTATTGTGTGTCACTACTGTGGCAAAACAGATCATATTACAGCCCAATGTTATGCTAAGAAAGATGATATTCGCAGTGGTAAGTTGCAGCAAGGAAACTATGCATCATCTTCACGACATAATGAAGACAAAAATGAACTTCTATTTGTTATGCACCATATGCTGAATGTTGTTATAGGAAAGGGAACACATGATGATGTTTGGCATGTTGATTTAGGTGCATCCAATCATATGACCAGCCATGCAGAATGGTTTGGAGAGATGTAGGATTTACAAAATATAGGTTATTTGCAGACGGGTGATGATTCATGCCACCCAATTTCACACATTGGAAAAGTTCCCTTGTCCTTGCATGATGGTAAGACAAAGAGTCTTTCAAATGTATTACATGTGCCATCTATTACAAAGAACTTGGTGTCAGTTGGTCAAATGGTAGAGCAAGGGCTACAAGTCAGATTTAATGCAAAAGGCTGCTTTGTAGAAGACTTCAATGACAAGTGCAGGTTGGTTGCAAAGGAAAGTAGAGTTGGACGTATGTTTACTCTAGATGCTGGAATTCCTACTATGAATGCTACTATGTATGCTAAAGGAAAAGGTGTTGTTGCAGATATTGAAATTTGGCACAAACGCATTGGACATGCAAATGTACAAAGGCTGAAATTAATGCAGTCCAAAGGGTTGGTTATAGGTTTGCCTACATTTAGAATTGTAGAATTTCATAAGGTATGCGAAGCATGTTAGTTTGGTAAGCAGGCAAGACAACCCTTTTCACATGACAAAGATGTAAGCAGAAATATCCTTGATGTTGTGCATACAGATATTTGGGGGCCTACACAAAATGTATCTCTTGGAGGCAATTCATACTTTGTCACATTCATTGATGATTGTTCTAGAAAGCTGTGGGTATATTTTATGAAGGAAAAGAGTGAAGCATTTGAGCACTTTAGAACTTTCAAGGCTGCAGTTGAAAGAGAAATAGGCTTGAAAGTAAAGTGCTTGAGGTCAGATGGAGGGGGAGAGTACCTATTGAATGAGTTCAGTGATTTTCTTAGGTCTCATGGGATAAAGAGACAGTTCACATGCAGGAAAGACAGGCATATTGCAGAAGTTGCATATGCCTTGATGGCTGAAAAGAATATGCCTAAGCATTTTTTGTCTGAGGCTGTTCATACTACTGTTTATATTATGAACAGAACTCCCACAGCTGCAGTTCATGGTATGACTCCTAAAGAATGCTTTACTGGCAAGAAGCATGATGTATCACACTTGAAGGTATTTGGCTGTGTTGCATACGTTCATGTGCCAGATGAGCTACAAAAGAAGCTTGATCTAAAGGTAGAAAAATGTATTTTTATTGAATACTCTTTAGAGCAGAAAGGGTATCGTTGTTATAACCCTGTCACATGTAAGTTTAGAGTGAGTAGGGATGTCATCTTTCATGAAATGAGCAGTTGGTATGCATCTAGTGGTGATGCATTGGATGATGATGATGATCATGACACTCATATGCAGGCTGAAAAGCAAGAATCATGGACTCTTAGTGGACCAGAGACATCATCTAGTAGTCCTTAGTCTTGGAGACTAAGGAGTAGCTCTACATCTTCAGGTGCATCTAGTAGCACTACAGGTAAAGACAAAGGAAAGAATAAAGTGTCAGATGGCATTGATGCAGTTCTTGATGGAGACTCCAGTGGCTCAAAGAGCTTGGATGATGAGCTTGGCATTCCTTCAATGAGAGGACTCCAGGTGTGTAGAGAACACACGTTAATGCAAAGGCTCCATTGAGTGATCCAGTGGTACGTAGATCTAGCAAGGTGAGATACCCTATTAACAGATTTGGTTTTGAAGGTTATACAACTCACCGTTATGCTTATATGGTGAAAGTGATTGAGGATGTTGAGCCCACATGTTTTGAGGAGGCTGTTGGTCATGCTCATTGGGATGCAGCAATGGATGAGGAGATGGCTGCATTAAAGGCCAATAAGACTTGGGATCTAGTATCATTGCCAAAGAGCAAGAAAGCTATTGGATGTAAGTGGGTTTATAAGATTAAACACAATGCAGATGGTTCTATTAGTAGGTACAAAGCTAGGCTGGCTGCAAAAGGCTATGCCCAGACATATGGCATGGATTATGAAGAAACCTTCAGTCCAATTATTGGATTTTATGTTTTCGATGTTGATCACTCACTTTATGTGAGAAAGGGAGATGCAGGTTTGGTCATCATAGTCATCTATGTGGATGACTTGATTATTATAGGTGATAGTGATAGTGGGATTGCTGAAGTCAAGGACTTTTCGAAGAAGAAGTTTGAGATGAAGGATTTAGGTGAGCTAAGGTACTTCCTTGGCATTGAGGTGATCAGATGTGATGATGGTATATGGATGTCCCAAAGACAGCATGGCTTGGATATGTTGTCCAAGTATGGTATGATAGCATGCAAACCACTTTCAGTCCCGTTGGAGCAAAATGTAAAGTTGAGTGCTGATGTTGGGGATGAGATAGAAGACCCTACTATGTTCAGGAGGATAGTGGGGAGTTTGATCTACATGACCATTACAAGGCCAGACTTGAGCTACGCTGTTGGTCTTGTGAGTCAGTTTATGCAAGTACCTAGAAAGCCACATTTGGATGCAGTCAGACGCATATTGGGATATGTGAAGTCCACATTACATTATGGACTTTTCTATGAGGTAGGTACAGATGTATAGGTGTTTGGATACATAGATGCAGATTGGGCTAGTAGTATGTCTGATAGAAGATCTACCAATGGATATATGTTCTCTCTTGGTAGTGCAGCAATTACTTGGAGTAGCAAAAAGCAATCTACAGTTGCTTTGTCGAGTACAGAGGCTAAGTATAGAGGTGCTGCTGTTGCAGCATGTGAGGTAGTATGGTTGCAAAAGTTATTGGCTAATTTAGATGTGCAGGTGGAAGGTCCAATTGTCATTTATTGTGACAGCATGAGCAATATACAGTTGGCTAGGAACCCTATGTTCCATGCTAGGACAAAACATATTGAGGTACACCACCACTTTGTGAGAGAGAAGGTACTAGCAGGTGAGATTGACTTGGTGTATGTCAACACACAGGATCAGATAGCTGACATCTTCACGAAGGCATTGGATACAGAGAAGCTTCAAAAGTTTCGAAGCTTACTTGGAGTTGAAGAGATGCAGTTGAGCTTGAGGGGGAGTGTTGAGATGAAAAGCTCAACACATGCGGACATTGATGATGGACCACCTGGTTAGATGGATCCACACGTCTACACTTAGCACATCGGTGGTTATTATGACTCTCACATGGCCCACTGACTCATTACTTATTATATTCAGGTTATTACATCTATTTACAGCTGGCATAGTTATAGTGCAAGTCGACTAGTGTAGTCGGTTATGCATTGTTTGACTTAGTAGGCCACTTTTCTTTATATTGTATCTTATCTATACTTTGTGTACATTGTAAAAAAATGTGTGAAAGAAGAAGAAGAAACCAACAAGAAAACGTTTTGGCCTCCATCTCTCTTCTTGTCTCTTGAGTGAGCTTCTCCTTGTGCATTCTGTGTGTGTTCGGCACAGCATCTTGAGCAAGTCCCCCCACCATGTGATTCTTGATACTTGTTGATGTCCCTACCAAGACCTCAGAGTCTAAAGATATCAGGAAGTTGGATGGAATGACCATGGTTCCATTTGGGTTAACCAGTGGACCATAAAGTATGTAGAATCTGCATAAGCAATGGATCAAAGGCATAAAGTATGACCCTTCAGTCCGGAGAAAAGATGATGATGATGCCCCTTGCCAACAGAAGCCAGAGCTATCAAAGCCTCGGCTTCTAAAAGGTCTGTGCTATGTGACATTTCTGGACGCATCCTCTAAAGATGAATCCCTAAGTCCAAAAGAAATCATCACTCATACAGATGCAAACAAAGCTTTGATAGCCTTCCAGCAATCTCAATAGCCGAATATGTCATTTGTTCAAAAGGAGGACACTCGTTCTAGTGGAACATCAGACGAGGACACTGCTCCTTTGAAAGAGTCGGACCTCTATCCAGAATCAATCCGTGGGATATTTATCCACTATTAATCCCAACACGAAGAAAGCAAAATTGAATAAAAAAGACGCAGGGCAAAGGCAGAAAAAAGATAGCCCAAGTGAAGAAAGAAGGGGAGAAAAGGCCAAAAGCGCAAGGGCAACCTTAAAAAGTCCAAGGTAAATGCAAAAGGGAAAGGGTGCATTTAAAATACAAAGGTGCACCTTGAAATCTTGTAAAAGTGTGCCATGCAATGGAAAATTCGAAAAGCTAAAACAGAAGACAAAGACAAAGGCCAAGACAAGGAGAAACAGAAGACAAGGGCGCACAAGGAAAAACGCAAGTCAAAGCTTTTGTAAAAGAGCGCAAGCGCATCATGGTTTAATTCAAAGAGCGCCCGGACTCTCACCCGTGCAATTTGTAAATATAGACGGGTTGTGGAAAGAAAGCTAGGAAGACAGAAGGACAATGGGAAAAAGGGCCTAGGCTACGGCCGGCCGTGTAAAAAATGAGAAAAGGGGATGACCACCCAAAATGGGATTTAGGGTTTTGTATATAAAGTTGAAAAGTGAATGAGAAGCTCATTCTTGTGTGTGGAAAAAAGTGGCTCTCCTCTTCTTCTTCTTCTTGGTTGCTTGAGCTTCTGCTTGAGAGAGGGAATGTGAGAGTGTGAGGGAGTAAGTGTGTGAGGGTGAGGGACTGTGGGGTGGAGAAGCTCTCCATCTTCTCCTCTCTTCTTCTCTTCTCCTCTCTTCTCTTCCCTTGCTCGCAATGATGGAGCTTGGAGCGTGGAGCTTGAGGATGGAGCTTGCTTGAAGCTTGCACTTGGATCGTGGAGCTATCGGAGTGTGCGGGAGAGGAGGTAACTCGAACGGCATGGAGGTAAGCTCACTACACCCATAGATATGGATGGCGCGTCAGCTATGTGAGAGGTAGCCATTAGTGCTCGGCTTTGAACGCTTGAAACAATAAGCAGTCCGTGGATTGTGATGGTTGAGCGAAGGCTCCCACATTTTGGTTCTGTTGCCAGGACCTACGGATTCAAGCCTTGAGTGCTTGCGCGCTTCGAATCGAGCATCCAAGTAAGGGCTTTCCCCGAACAGGTGCTTGAGATAGGTAGGAAGTGAGGGGGGTTGAAGATGGTATTCGATCTCCTTGGCAAGTAGGTTTTTTGCTTTTTGGAGATTTATGTTGTCAGATGGAGTAGTATAGGTATTTTTCTTATAATTTTTTTTGCATTTAAGAAGGATAGGAAACAAAATTTTGGCTTAAATGTTAGTAAAGGAGGCAATGTTGAGGTGAGTGCAGGCCTGAACAGGGTGATAAGGGGCCAAGAGTGGCAAGAAAGGCCACATTGTGCATTGCAGGGTTTGAGGAGAGTAGGAGAGAAGAAGAAAGCTTCATGAGTGGATCCGCTTCGATCTTGTTATCTGAGAGATATTTGCCCAGCCCAGATAATTCTACACCTTCTCCTACATGAGTAGGTTGGATCTGGAGCTGCTTGACTACGGGGAAGGCCTCCAATGCTCGGCACGACGAATCTTGTAAGGTCCGGTGAAAAACCGCGCCGTGCTCGGTGTATCCGAGTGATGGAGATTCTAGGCCGAGTCCCAGAATCCGCCCTCAAACCACTCAACTCAGCCCTCGGCCACTTGGTCCTCAGACCATTCGGCCCACTACCACTCGGACACCCACCGCTCGGCCCGTTTGAATTGAGCATTCAAACTAACTTTGAAATTCCGCCCTTGGACCACTCTATTCGGCCCTCCTGACTAGGCCCTCGGCCCACTCAGCCCTCGACCATCTAGGCTCGGACTGGCCAAATTTGACATTCAGACCAGTTACATATGGCCCCTTCTACTCGGCTCCAAATCGGCCATTCGGCCCTTGTAATTTGGACCTATTGGGCCTAACTTAGATTTCCTCAAATTTTAACCTAAAGACAGTGAGATTGACCAAGAGACCACATAGAGCCGAAACCATATCATAGATCAAGCATTGGGTCGAACCTGAGAGCAAGTAGTCCAAAATTTGGCTATAAACGGTCTCTCAAATCACGTATGGCATTTACCGTAATAGCCCTGCGGGCCCGGGGGGGACTGCCCCCGGACCCCCGCAGAGAGGGCTCTACCCCCTCCGCACCTTCCCCAGGTAGGTTGGAGAGAAAACGCGCGTCGTGACAGGTCCTCCAAATTAGACCCTAGTGTAGTAATGGCTCTACACGAACATAGATTCTCACTAACAAAAGGGAAACCAAAAGCCCATGACCGAACCAAGAGAAACAGAGACCCTAGAACCTCAATGGGCCAAACTAGCTAACAAGGGCAAGAAGGCCACACTACAAAAACACATACGTGTTGCATTTGGACTGCATCTAGTCAAAGCGAAAAGCAACAACATCAAGCTACAATGGCGAGAGTGACTAGATATGACAGTCCTGACAATAGATGCTTCTTGAGCAGCGCTGCACAGAGGACCCAAGACCTCAGTAGAGAATCCACGTCTGACTGTGCAATTAGGGACTCAAAGGCATGTATCAGAAGGCTCGAAGCTGTAAACCAAGACCCGGAAGATGAAGACATAGTGCCACCTGCTTATCTTAGGGTCAAACTCTGGTGCGCAGATCGGTCGCAGATAGCTCACGTAGTGAATCCCCGAAGGTCCCCAAGAACAATGAACTCTACTTTTTTGCACAAAAAACAATGTAAAAGCATGCACGACAAGAGGCAAGAGACAAATTGGGTTCAATCTCCCCCATGCCTTGTGTGAGCGCTTCACAAAGCATGTATTTTATGTATATTTCCAATCTTCATGCTCAATAATAGCCCAATTACAAAAATATGACAAGCTTTTAGCTTTTGAGTTTGCTTTCTACAAAAATAGGAAAATAAAGCTAATGGACGGTGCCCATAGAGTCTGGCACGCCCAATCTCAATGTCCAAATAGAAATAACATATCCGGGCGCATAGGCGCATACAAAATAATAATCAATAATCAATGTCTCAATAGACATAACAAAATACAAGCGTGGCGCCTATCAAAATATAATCCAAAGGTCGAATACTCGCTAGACTCCAATGCTTTCCTCCGCCATTGCTGCTATCTCTACACATCAACTGAAGCATTCACAATCGTTAGTAAAATAATACAATTAAACCGACAAAAGTGAATACCTAGCAGTCTTCAGCTACATAAATAAATCAACTGGTTAGAAATAAATCCTAACCTTAATTTATTACGAGTGCGCACTCTAAACTCATAAACGTTTATTAATTTAATATGCATTTTGCGGAATCACCCGCTATGGAATCACCCATGTACACACTAAATTAATGAACCGCCCGAAAAGGACAGGCGTCCCCATCAACTTCTCGCACAAAGAATCCTCTTTGTGTATGAGCCCCGGTCATCTAAGTTTACGGAATCCACCGTAAAACCTCACGGAATCCACCATGGCACGGAATCCACCGTGGAATATGCCTCCTGGCATCAAACTCACTGCAAAAAGAGAGCATAGTATTGATGCTCTCGTTGATGAAGGAGCAGATTTCAATATCTTGACTTACGAAGCATGGACTCTACTAGGTCAACCAGAGCTCAAACCAACTGATGCAACTCTTAATCCTTACGGGGAACACCCACAAGCACTTCTAGGGAAGTGCAGAATCCTTGTAACTATTGAAACAGAAATCTTGCCAGTCTTGTTCTATGTTTCTCCGAATAGCGAGAATTGTGGAAAGGAAATCCTCCTAGGAAGGGCCTTCAGAAAGGCAATGAAGTGTGAAGTCGACTATATAGCACAGAGGATACACCTAACACTACTAGGTGTGAGGATAATCACGACTTTTAGCAAGGGTGACCTCACCAAACCTCAAGGGAAGGGCAAGGAGAATTTTGATATACCAAGCAAGCCTAGTAATGAGAGCAAGGAGTTGTTGAAAGAGTTGATACAAGCGCAGGTTGAACGGAGAGAACCAGTGAGTGAGGCCAAACTTGAAACAAAAAGGTTAGGAGGCAAGGCTAAGGATAGGGTTTGGACTTACAAATATCGTAGAAGACCACAAAAGAAGCCCAAGCCTTATAGACAAAGGCATCGATGGAGAGCTAGCACAACGCCACAATGGATATCCAAGCCTTTGCTTTGTGGTCAAGGGTATTATGCAGGCAACTGATGGATTTGGGTACCAAAACCCCCTGCTAAACCACCTCGATCAGAAGCCCAAATTATGTCAAAAGCAAAGAGGCGTAGGAGGAAACTTGAACAAAAATCCAAGTCTCTAACCAAAAATATGGGAGTGATTGAGCCCCTCATGATTGAAATCGAGAAACCAAACATGACCTATCAAAAATTAGATCCTCAGCCTAGCGTGCTTAGCAAGCAAATATCAGAGGTAACTATCGAGCATGCACAAAAGCCATTAGGGACCAAAGAGCCTTTGATTTCCCAAGAGAAAAACAGTCATCATAGGCACAACATTGCTCATGGCAAGGCTGATTGCTCAACAAAGCAAATGGCACAATTGCCTAGTAGCCTCGAGCAAATCATTCAGCCAGTGCCAAGTTCACCTAAGAGTCCTAGCTCTCCTACATCCTCTTTTTCCAAACGGACACAGGAAGCACAATAGCAGTCGTCAATGGCGGCTGTTCACTCCCTACCTCTATCTCCATCAAAGCTTCCAGATGTCCAAGAGGTAGGACACAACACCACCCTTAGCTCTCAACCTAAGGATATGCCCGTGCAATCCACCGTGGCTAGCTCAACTGATACTCGATCTACGCAAGTGAATTCTCTAAGGGCAACAAAAGACATGACCACTTCCAATTGCCCTAAGGACTTGACACCTCAATCCACCAATAGTAGCAAGTCCACTGAACTAGATGCTAGTACTTCAAATAAGGGATCACAGCAGTCACAGCCCTTGGCCGTGACAATGCCCCTTGCTGAACGTGTCCTTAGTAGTTTACCTGTGAAGGAGGTGTCGCAACCATCTTCATTAACAACTCTAGCACTTCCAAAGCGCCCAAAGCCTAGGCTAGAGGAGTTAAACACATGGGAATTGGCTGAAGAGCTAGACTCTTCCACAAGGGAGACAGTTGTACCCCCACAACCTGGCGAGACTAATCAGCAAGCCACGGCTATGTCCCATGAGGGCACACTAGAGAAAGAAAATGCTAAGGCCCAACCAAGCACAACAACGGTTGACCTAGCCCAAGGTCCTGAGTTGTTGAGAGATGCACCTTCACTAACCAAGAAAAAGAGAAGAAAATAGCAAAAACAACAACAGTTGCAAGTGGTTGTGGATCCGAAGAACTCTGAGACAAAGAGTGCTGAAGAGCTGATGAATAAAGCATCGAGTCCATCCACCAATGAACCCATTGATGCCTCCCCTAATAGTGGTGAAACCTCAGACACATCCGTGTGCTCTGAAAAATCAAAGCAGTCGTTGCCATCAATGGCTACTTGCAACGCTCAATCCACCGACAATGGAACTTGCATTGACCAATCAAAAGTGGATATAACGCTGTCACAACAAGGTGACAAGCCTCTACCAGTCACAACCAAGGAGAAGCATGATGCAATAACGAAGCCTCAAGAGACACATGGAAACCCTAAGAGCATAAGAAATCCTAGCATTGGCCAAACTTGCGCATCCAGGCCTGAGCCCCTAGCTGCGCTAAAGCCTAGGCAAACCCCTAGAACCTTGCAAGCGATAGCAATCGAGCAAGCCCTCGTCGAGCATAGAGTATCACAGAATGCTTAACTAAGTTGGATGCTAAGCTCATAGTGTTTGCACGTGTCTACATCCTGGCAGACATGTGCGCATTCCCTAAAGAGCAACTCGAAGAGTACTTGCCATTCCCCTTATCTTGGGAAGAGCAAGAACATCTTAACAAGCACTATAACATGCTCCTATATGAACAATGCGACTCATCTCTGGCGAGAAAGCCGACGAATTGCGCTTAACGGTCACATTCAATGATATACTCTGCCAACTAAATCTCTTAGAGATAGAGCAACTAAAGCAACTATTAGAGGGCCGACATCAATTTGAACAGCGTTGATGTGAAAACCGCGTTGCAATGGCCAAACTAGGAGCCCAGATCATGACCATTCAGGGTACAGACTTAGCTGAACCTAGCCAAGAGAACCCTCTATGTGATAAGGTTCTCAGTGAGGAGGAGTTACATATTGCCAGTAGACTCAGACAAGGTTCCATGCTACTTGATGTTGCAAAATATCTATCGGTATTAAGTAAGCTGCCACGAGTACTGGATGTGTGTGCCACGCTCCAGTACAATCCGGAGTTTTATAATTGGTTTTTATCCTCATAAAGTGACATGGATTCATGGATATGTATGTAAATAAACAATGGCTTTTGTGACCCTGTATAGACACTATCAACACACACAAGCAATAATAGTCAAGTGTAGCGAGAAGAGTTGGGATCAACAGGCTAAAATCGCCCAGTCCTCCTCTCACCACATATTTAGAAGTTGTGTGACCATTTCCACCTCCGGGCAAATGGCACGCACCCCTCATTGCCACCATGGGAAGCCCTGACCAACATCTCTGATGGTGTAGGCAGGGTGCAGTCCCTTCCTATACACCTTTCCCTTTTCGGTCTATCCTTTCGAGGATGAACCCTACCCCAATCCATGACCACCCGTCCATGTAACTCAGCGTGAGCCAAGATCTGCTAATGGCTGGAGGCTAAATGAACATCATCACGGGGGCCATCCCTCTACAACAAGCACTGCACATCTCACCCCTCCTCTTCTCGGCATATGCGCTTGATAACCCACATTATAACCCCTTTCATGCGAATGGTCTTATCCTATGTCAAGGCCTAATCCCTGGTTCACATCTTGCAGGTCCCCCTATGAGAAAAACATGGAGAACCTAGGGCAGCTGGCTTGCAGAGATGCTCTTCGCGGACGATGGGAACATGCAGCACACGCCCCTCCTCCGCTGGTGTGCTACGTGCCCACCCTCAAAAGGTATGCAAAGAAACGAGGTCCCAAGTGACACCACCCCGGACGAAGGCCGAAGAATCCCCAGGCCAGGGGAGTTGAAGCTCAAAGAAGCACACAAGACGTGGCAATTGCACAAACCCCCAACGGACGCTCGAGCACCAGGTGCTCAAGGGCAGACAGGGCAGCTCGGGACAGGGAAGAATTCAATGAATTGTTCAAAGGCATTTTGGAAACAGTGGCAGCCAGAGATTACACCATTCATGTCCCGACCCACATATCCGTTGCCCAATCTCACGAGAGCCCTACACCAGCAGAGCCTCAGTCACCTGACCACCCGGACTCACCCTGCCTTGTGCAAATCGACTAAGCCCCTATGATGTACAAGCAACTTGACAAGTCATCATGCCATAACTTTTTGTCTTTTGATAAGTAAAGGAGCAAGCTCCCCACTTGTACACACTTCCTTTACCTATCATTAATGTATGTCACATCTTTGTCACGTCTTTAACAAGCAATGGAATAGGCATTGCAATTAACATCATAGCATTTTGAAAAGTTATGTCTTAACATGATTGTATTTGTTCGATGTACTTAACGCAAGCAAGCATATACTCTCATGAAGTGATAAGTGGATGCAGGATGACATAGGTCTTCGTGCAAACGTGTTCAATGCACAGGTCATCGCAAGACCACCAACCGCACAAAGAACCGCAACAAAGCCACGCTGCTGAATGCGAAAAATCACCCTTGCGAGTGCCCACATTGCAAGAACCAAAGCATAGTCATGGGCTAGACTCTCTTCTTAGGTCAAGCTCTACAGTGAGCTTACGACGGGTGTCATCTCAATTGTACCAATATCGCAACAACGGCTCCTCTAACAACGAGGCTAAAGCACAATCATCACTGTCATATCCATTTCCTGAGCCTTCGAAGCTTGATATTTCCTAACCCATTGAAAGGCTCATAGCCTCAACATATTGCAATGGTTGTACTTAGGCAAAAAAAAAAAAAAACGAAACGATAAAAAGCACCACGATCACAGCACCGCACCTAAGGGTCCTCAAACTAGGTGCATCCAGTGACCTTGGTCGGTTGGCTCCATCCCTAGTCCCCTAGCCCCCTAGCATCCCCCACAATAATTCAAGGCACATCAAGGGCAGGAGAGACCTAAGTGAGCTCTTCTCACCTATGGTTAGACCTGTCACCCTGACCCATTCTCACAATTCCCTCTTGCAATCTGCCTTAATACCATTGCCATCAATTGTGGTAAGCACTGCATGAATGGCCATGAACAGTACACTGTCCTCATCGCACAGGCCCAATGCATACTAGCTACCGATAGTACAATATCTCTGCATCCTATTCTGTTACGTCATGCAATCACAATGCACAAGATGTCGCTTATACCTTCACGTGTACTTCCTCCCACCATGGATGACTTTGCTTCATCCACACATCGTTATGAGAAACCAGCCCAGAGTCTTCTACCTACGTAATATCTAAGTATACACAAGCACTCACATAATATCTGCACCGAAGTATATATACCGTTTGGGTCCTCAAGTGCAGGAAATTACTCTCAACTTGCTTAGAGTTCGACTTGTCTCCCAAACTAATTGAACTATGTCTTGTGCACGATAAAGAAGACTAGCACTTCCCCTAGGGAGAAATCACCTATGAGAGGTTTTTAATTGCAGGTATAGAAGACTCCAACGAGAGTGTCGTTCGCTCTTCATCAACACTCAACTCCGAATTCCTATCCGTATCACCCTGTAAGCCTGCCATTGTACTCCATCAGTGCAAGCCCCCCCCCCCCCCCCCCCGAGCACAGCCCTACCACCAACTCACATTGCCCTACCACCTACCACGTCTTCTGTGCATGCTAAACGCCTGCTACCTACGATGGTGAGTGCCATGGGACTGGCACTCGTCTAGGAGGGGGGGTAATGTTAACCCCAACACGAAGAAAGCAAAATGAAATAAAAAAGACGTAGGGAAAAGGTGGAAAAAAGATAGCCCGACTGAAGAAAGAAGGGGAGAAAAGGCCAAAAGCACAAGGGCAACCTTAAAAAGTCCAAGATAAATGCAAAAGGGGAAGGGTGCATTTTAAAATACAAAGGCACACCTTGAAATCTTGTAAAAGTGTGCCAGGCGGTGGAAAATCCGAAAAGCTAAAATAGAAGACAAAGACAAAGGCCAAGACAATGAGAAACGGAAAATAAGGGCGCATAAGGAAAAGCGCAAGTCAAAACTTTTGTAAAAGAGTGCAAG
Source organism: Lygodium microphyllum (assembly GCF_053477565.2). Classification (NCBI taxonomy): domain Eukaryota; kingdom Viridiplantae; phylum Streptophyta; class Polypodiopsida; order Schizaeales; family Lygodiaceae; genus Lygodium; species Lygodium microphyllum. The sequence goes on from NC_141141.1 coordinate 146,678,374, forward strand.
CGCATTATGGTTTAATTCAAGGAGCGCCGGGGCTCTCACTCGTGCAATTTGTAAATATAGATGGGCGGTGGAAAGAAAGCTAGGAAGACAGAAGGACAATGGGAAAAAGGGCCTAGGCTACGGCCAACCGTGTAAAAAAGGGGAAAAGGGGATGACCGCCCAAAAAGGGATTTAGGGTTTTATATATAAAGTTGAAAAGTGAATGAGAATCTCATTCTTGTGTGTGGAAAAAAGTGGCTCTCCTCTTCTTCTTCTTCTTCTTGTTCTTGCTTGCTTGAGCTTGTGCTTGAGGGAGGGAGTGTGAGAGTGTGAGGGAGTAAGTGTATGAGGGTGAGGGACCGTGGGGTGGAGAAGCTCTCCATATTCTCCTCTCTTCTTCTCTTCTCTTCTCTTCTCTTCCCTTGCTCGCGGTGATGGAGCTTGGAGCGTGGAGTTTGAGAATGGAGCTTGCTTGAAGCTTGCACTCGGATCATGGAGCTACCGGAGTGTGCGGGAGAGGAGGTAACTCGAATGGCATGGAGGTAAGCTCACTACTCCCGTAGATATGGATGACGCATCGGCTATGTGAGAGGTAGCCATTAGTGCTCGGCTTGGAACGCTTGAAACAATAAGCGGTCGTGGGTCGTGGCAGTTGAGCGAAGGCTCCCACATCCACGAAAAGGAAGGTGAAAGACAAGTGACATTTCTAGATACTAATGGTACTAAACATCATCTAAAAGTGGGTCTCAATCTTCCAGAAGAAGAACTAGTGGTCTTGCGAGAACGTCATCTAAAAGTGGGTCTCAATCTTCCAGAAGAAGAACTAGTGGTCTTGCGAGAACGTCATCTAAAAGTGGGTCTCAATCTTCCAGAAGAAGAACTAGTGGTCCTTCGAGACCTACTCAAAGAGAACTTAGACGTGTTTGCTTGGTCATATAAAGACCTAAAGGGGATTGATCCCATAGTATGCCAACATCACATTGACCTAGAGCCTGATGCCAAACCTGTAAGGCAAAGACAAAGGCGTATAAATCCTAATTATTGTGCTCTAGTGAAGGCTGAATTATTGAAACTTCTTGAATCCGAGTTCGTTTATCCCATGGCTAATAGTGAATGGGTTTCGCCCATTGTGGTTGTACCCAAGAAGAACGGGAAACTTTGAATATGTGTGGACTTTCGAAAGCTAAACTCGAAGACAAAGAAGAATCATTTCCCTATCCCTTTTACAAACCAACTGTTGGACACAGTGATAGGCCATAAGCTCTATTCCCTCTTGGATGGATTTAGTGGATATAACCAAGTCCAAATTGCAGAAGAGGACCAATCCAAAACAATCTTCACCACAGAATGGGGGACTTATGCCTATAGAGTGATACCATTTGGGATCTGTAATGCTCCTGCCACCTTCCAATGCATAATGATAGCTGCCTTCTAGAATCATTTGCAAGATTTCATTGAGGTGTATCTTGATGACTTTTGTATCTATATTTTGATCCAAGAGCATTGGGGACACCTAGAGCAATGTTTTGACAGATTCCAAGAGTATGAGATTTCTTTCAACCCTGACAAATGTGTGTTTGGCATCCCATCGGGAGTTCTTCTGGGCCATATTGTCTATGCACAAGGAATTGCAACAGACCCAGCAAAGATTGAGAAGATTGCCACCTTGACAGCACCAACAAACCTCAAGCAATTGAGAGGATTTCTTAGCCATGTGGGCTACTACAGAAGATAGATTTATTGCACATTTTGCAACTAAGGCAACCCCTCTACACAAGCTCATAAGGAAAGAAGTAGATTTTCTTTGGACTAATGACTGTGAAGAAGCCTTTAATACCCTAAAACATTGCCTTATCCAAGCACCTATCTTACAACCTCCTGATTGGACGAAGGAGTTCCATGTGCACACAGATGCATCAGTCGAAGGGCTAGGTGTTGTTTTATGTCAAAAGGGCCTCTCTAAATTAGATCAACCAATATATTATGCAAGCCCGAAGGTCTTTGATAGGGAACGAAACTACACAGTGACAAAGCTTGAGTGCTTGGCAATGGTGTTTGCACTAGAGAAGTTTCGACACTATTTATTGTCAATGCATTTTAAGTTCTACATGGATCATGAAGCCTTGTCCTTCCTGATGAACAAAGCAGATGTTAAAGGATGACTGATGAGATGGTTGCTCCTATTCCAAGAGTTCAATTTTGAAGTGATCATTAAGCCTGGCCGTTCCCATGTCCTAGCCGACGAACATCTCTCACGGATCCCTCAAACTACAAAAGAGGAACAGGAAGATCCAGACCTTCCTAATGCTTCCTTGTTTCTAGTTGAAACAATTTCTCCCTGGTATGCAGACATAGCCAAGCTCCTGGAAACTCAACGGTATCCTCCTGGCATCTCAAGCCATGAGAAGCAGAAGCTTCTGTTAGAATCAACCCCCTACACCTTGCTAGTCAATGCACTGTATAAGAGAGGCAAAGATGAAGTGCTGCAAAGATGTGTTGCAGGGGATGAAATCGACATAGTATTGAAAGTATGCCATGATGAACCATGTGGTAGACACTTCGCAGGAGAAGCAACAGCCAGGAAGGCTCTGTTAGCAGGATACTGGTGGCTGACCCTCCACAAGGATGCATATGACTACTATAAGAGATTATCAGTGAATGGGGAAACCCACCAAAATAAGTGCCATGCCACTGCAACCTATTCTTCCCCTAAAGCCATTCAAGAAGTGGGAGATTGATTTCGTGGGTCCCATTGATCCACCCACCAGACGGAAGCAGAACAGATACATCTTAATATGTACGGATTATGTCACAAAGTGGTGTGAAGCTAAAGCCTTGAAGTAGGACGATGGTAATAGTGTAGCCTTGTTTATGTACGAGAATATTATCACCCATTTTGGTAGTCCCTTCGAGCTGGTAAGTGATAGAGGTACTCATTTCCTTAACAAAATCATGGAGGAGCTAACGAAGCTGTATAAGATCTGCCATCGCAAGTCCACGCCCTATTATCCCAGAGTCAATGGCTAAGTTGAAGTCACCAATCGTATCATCTGCTCGATCTTGACAAGAATGATTGCTCACATAGTCACGACTGGGACGATCTACTTATAGAGGCCCTCTAGACATACAGAGCCTCCCATAAGGCAGCTACAGGACAGACCCCTTTCCAGTTAGTATATGGTACAAAAGCCATCTACCCTGTTGAACTGGAATTTCCCTCTTTGTGAGTAGCAGTTAAAGAATGCTTGGGACATGATGAGTCACTGCAACACTGCCTCCTACACTTGGAATGTTTGGATGAGATATGGCGGATGGCCCTACAGTATATGGAAATCACTCAAGCGTGATGCAAGGCCTATCATGATAGTTTTATCAAGCACAAGGAGTTCAAAGAAGGTGATCTTGTCCTAGCCTATGATTTGAGATTTGGCAAGTTTCATGACAAGCTTCAACAACGGTGGATGGGCCCGTACAAGGTACTTGCTGTCAATCCTAATGGCTCTCTTCAGGTGCAAACCGTTGATGCCTCTAATGATCCTTTCCTGATCAATGGCTATCGTCTGAAGAAGTACTTCCCTCCTTGGGGATCTTGATAATCATAGTTAACCTACCCTCTCCCTTTTGGGCGTCACACCGTCCTTCTCTTCATGCTTCTGATAGCCCTTATGATTCTCCTCATGAGGCACTCTTGTTTTGCTAGCCCCTCACAGATACCTCTCAACCCGACCTTGTTCTCTTCTCGTTTGATCCAACAACGGTGGCGACGTTGGTTGACACATGGTATTTCTACCATTCTCTTTCTTAGCGATAAAAAATCTATCAGCGAGTGAGATAGAGAGTGGAGTGAGTGACAATTCTTTCCCTTCAAATCAAATGAGAGGTGAGATGTATGAACGGAGTGTTGCACACACAGGATGGGCCTCTCAATACACAACGCACGATTTGTTCCTGTGCACTGCACTAGAAGGCTCCCTAGCCTTCCTTCTTGCATTGTATGTCAACATAGGACGGGATGCACTGTTGCACCATCAAAAGTGCACAAGGCATACAACCTCTGCACAAGTGACAGCGAGGATTACATCAATGGATTTCAGGAATGGGTTGCCCTTTGTATCTTTCAACAGAGTATGAGATAGAGGGTGGATTGAGTATGACGGATGTTTCTTCAATCAATTATTGAGAGGTGAGGATTGAGGGACATTACGACAATCGGAGTCAGGTATGTTTCTGTTTCCCTATGCACCCATGGTGTCATGATGTTATGAGGACAGAGGTATGTTTCTATTTCCCTATGCACCCACGGTGTCATGATGTTATGAGGACACAATGTGAATAAGTATGGAATGCATCATCATCCAACTTATTTATTGATCTAGAGAGTCCATGTGATCTGAGCCATTAGTACTAGTGTGAGTTGCATGGATTATCCAAAAATACTAGATTTTTGGATAATTTTAATCTATTTTTTATATTATTTATTGTAAAAATCCAAAAAACTTAGAAAAAGCTTCTAGATTAGGATGGCATGCAAAAAGCTAGTTGCTTTTTCAACCAATTAGGGGATTTTCACAAGAAGGACAGATTGATGAAATGAGCGCATCACGATCGCTATAAACAGGCTGAAAACTCCAGATTGAACTGAAAAAAGAGGAAGCAGTGATCTGGGAGATCCGTGATCACGTGTCCTAGGGTTTTTCCCTCTTTCGAAGCCAACGGAGCCATCAAATTTGGGTTCTGAGCAGCAGAGAAAGAGCTGTAATTTTTATGCACGTTTTGTTCTACGAAGAAGCTCTAGGAGATATAATGCCTGGAGATTGCTTCTGAGTAGTGCAAAGATTCCAGGTTCTTTCAATACATATTGATTCAATTCATTGTGATTTGTTTTTGTAGTGTTTACCACTTGGGTATTCTCTATCTTCTCTTCCATCTTCCATCTCCTATCTCTACTTCCTTCTACTTCTGATCCCCGATAGATTCGACCTTTCGACAAAAACCCCTTCGACATTGGTGAACCCGACCTGAAAGGTCATCACAAAAGAAGGAAAGATAAGATGGGATAACCTTCGAATAGAATCTACAGTGATGTTTTGCAACAGTTGGTGCAAAATATGAATATGCTTATGCAGGTGCAACAACAACAACAAGTGATGCAAGCTTCTGCTCAAACAGAAAGTGTTGTGATGAATGCTTTGCAAGCAGTTGAGCGTGAGGTAAAGTTATTCAATGGGAGGAATGTATCTACATATGTACATACATATGCTTAGAAGATGGAATTCTTTGAAGTGACTCAATTTGCATGGAGTTGGTATTTTGTACGTGTTACTGTTCATGAACTAAAAGCACAGATTATTGAATTATACTGGCAAGATGCAGACTGGGTAGTCTTCAAGAAGACACTCAGGGAAGAATTTTACATTGAGGACACCACTTTGATTACCCGCAAGACTTTTCAGGAGTGGGTTATACAATCCAATAAGGGTCTTATGGCTACAGAATTGTTAAGAGAATTTGAATGTCGATTTGAGCAGTTCGATATCGCAGAACAACAAGCTCTTGCAAGTCAAAAAATTGAATTATCTCTACATGCAGCTAATCCTGAGCTTCAAGAGAAGCTTGATGATTTGCTAGAGGATCAGACCACAGAGACAGGTTTGAAAACAGAGTGGAGACATGTCAAGGAAGCTATTATTGCGCGTGTGAAGAAGCATAGAAGAAGATATAGATTGCATGTCTCTAGCTTGCCCACTGTTAGGAAAAACAGTTGAAGTATCCAATAAGCCACCCACTTCTGTGGCTAACCCTATGGTTATACCTGCTATTCTTCCCTCTGTTAGGGAAGATGTCTTGGATGAATTGGTCAAAGGGATGCGGAATCTTCAATTGAAGGTTGCAAAATTGGATGAAAAAGGACAAGAGGAAAGGGGACGAGCAGTAGCCCCTAAACTTGGAAAAAGATGTATGTGTTGTGATAGTTTGCAACATGAGAGGTGTGGTGTGATAGTTTGTAGCATGAGAGAAAGGATTGTGCTACCTATCAGGAGGCCTTGGCACAACAACTCATCTTTTGAAAATATGGCAAGATCCATGCACAAGAAACAGGATTGCCTCTTGCTTTGAATTTTGGAAAGGGAGGTATGCAGAAGTTGTTGAAAGACTTGGCTATCTGAAATGCTTATGCGACGGTACATGCTTCTACTTTTGGTCTAAAGTTGGATAGAATGCATGGCCAGTCCAAAGGCTGAAATATGGACACATGCGTTACATGCAACCGAAAAGAGACATGTCATTGATAGTGAAATGTCTCATGCATGGCAAGACATCCATGGCATAACTGGTTGGGAATCACCGTTAGATGCATATTCAATGTATGCATATTTAGCAAAGGTACAAAACACGGATGTACTTGTGGAAGAAAAACAAAAAAGAGATGAAGATATTGCATGGGCATCTAAAAGAATGACAAGAAGAAGTGTGGATCAGCCTAAAGCTGCAAATCAGCCACCTCCTGAGCATGTTACGGAAGAGGTCAGTCAAGAGCAAAAAGAGGATAACAAACAAGACAGCAAAAAGAAGGGCAAGAAGCCAGGATATAAGTTGCAATCTGACATTGAAACAGCCACAAATCTTAAGAAGGTTCTTGAAGAACGGATCTTAAACACTCAAGTGGAATTTACCTTGGGAGAGGTGCTTGGCATTGCCAAGCAAGAATTTCATGATGAGATCATTGTCATAATTAAAAGGAAGCATCAGTTTCTTGGTGATACCACTAGTGCATTGCTGCAATTTAAAGAGGAAACTGGTTTGTTGGGTATTCGGGCTAAATATGAGCATAAAGTAAGTAGAAGATTGTCTATGCAGGATGCTACTAATCAATAGATAGCATGTGGAAAAGAGAAGAAAGTGGCTAAAATGCATTGTCTTGTAGCAATATGCATGGTGGAGTAAGGAAAATGTAACAATATGGAGAAGAGACTTGAGGATTTATTACTCGAAGTCACTACACAAGAAATCATTGGGCTAGAGCTACCACTGAAATGGTAGTGAAAATAGGGGAGCATGAAACTCCTTGTGTTGCTTTACTTGACCATGGGTCTGAGATAAATGTCATTGAGCATGGATTATATGAAAATGGTGCATGGCCTGTAGACACTGATCATGGTTGGCATATGAGGGCTACAAATAATTCTTTAGGGGAGCTCTATGCTGCATGTCCTAATGTAAAAGTGATGATTGGTGATGTATAGGAAGAGCAACACTTCTTTGTGCAAGATAATTCCTCATATGCAGTGATTTTGGAACAGCCCTATATTACAAATGTGTGTATGGAAACAAAGGTGCTTGATGATGGTTCTACTTATGCAAGAGTCAAAAGTAAGGATGGGAGAAACACAGTCCAATTTCTTACTGTTTGTGTTAATCATCCTAGAAATCGGGATACGCTTCGAGAGTCTCCTTTGGTTCCAAATGCAAGGGAATTCAAAGACCTGGATTTTCATTAAGCATTGATGTAATGCGGGGTTACAGTAATGCTGTTCAGTGGGTGCACTTGCCTCTTAATGAAATGAAGCATGTATTTACTATTGGTAATTCTCAGTTTACAGCAAACAGTTCATGTTAGTTTAAGCCTATGGAAGCTATGTGTAGGGCTAAACGCATATCTATGAAATGGGCTACTAAGAAACTGAGAGCATTGGGGTTGTTAGCTGAAAATGATGGCATTTCAGGCATCTTTTATGGGCTGAATATTAATGACACTATGGCTGAAATTTCAACAACTATACATACAGAAAATGAGGCTGAAAACAGAGTGTTGTCAGTATGTTATTTGGATATGTATGATGTTATAGCACTATTTGCTCAGCAAGAAGGATTACAATGGATTGAAGCACTTGTGGAGACAAAGTACAAGACAGTTGACAAAAAGGTGAAACCAATTGCTTTGCCACTTCCACCAGAGAGTAAGGGTATGTATGAAAAAGTGTCAAGGCAGCCAAGCTTATGGGATCCTAAGGATATAGGTCATCAGTTTACATCTAAAACATTACAGGAATTGAAAGTTGGTGCAGAAGGGTTTCTTTTGCCTTCTGAGAGAGACTGTTTTATGCGGATCTTGGCTAGACATGGGAAGGCATTTGCATTTTAGTTAAGTGAAATAGGCTGTGTGGATCCAAATGTTGTCTCTTCTATTGTCATATTTACTGTGCCACATGTACCATGGAACTTCAGGCCTATTCCAGTGCCTAAAGCTTACTTGCCAAAGCTGATGGATTTGCTAAATGAAAAGATTCGCGTGAAGATCTTGGAGCCTTCTTCAGCCCCGTACTCAAATCGTTGCTTTACTTTGCCCAAAAGAATGGCGCTTTGAGATTTATTCAAGACATGCAATCGGTCAATAAAGTGACCATAAGAAATGTGGTTGCAGGTCCAGTGGTTGATGAATTTGTAGAGGCTTTTGCAGGGAGAGCGATCTATTCTTTGGGTGACCTTTCCTCGGGTTATGATCAATTTCAGCTTGCAATAGAAAGGCTGACTATTCACATGGAAAGCCCATCATTATTACTGTTGATACAAGCCCAATCGGGATTGGATGGGCAATTGGGCAAGATGATGAGGAAGGGCAAAGATATGCAATTCGCTTTGGTGCTAAAGTATTGACTGAACGACAAAGAAGATATCCACAAGTTAAAAGAGAATTATGGGGAATTGTGACAGCCCTTAAATGTGATAAGGAGTATTTTATGGGTGCTCATGTAGTCATTGAGACCGATTGTTGTCGGTATTGGATATGATTACTACTTGTGCTACTCCGGACATTGCTATGCTCCGATGGATTGCATACATCAAATCTTTGAACTCTAAATTTCAGCATATTGCAGGAAGAGATAACCCAGTGGTAGACATGTTATCTCGTGCACGTTATGAGAATGAAGATGGGATGATGGATGAGGAGGAAGAAGATGGCTTTCTTATGGCTGAAAATGATGTTGCAAGAGTGAATTTAGCAATGCAAGGTGTTGCTACAGCATTAACAAAAGCTTGGACAACAAAGAGAAAACACTTTAGATGTTTTGTATCTTGTGTAGAAGTGTTTTTGGAAGACAAATATATAGGAGAGTGGCTGAGAATCAGTCAATGCCTCAGTACACTAATAAAGAGAGATGAATGCTCAAATGAGAAGTTTAAGAAAATCAAGAGGAAAGAGTATGGGTTTTTTTTAAAAGATGGATACTTATGGAAACATGCTAAAAAGAAACATGGTATGCCATTGTGAGTTTTGGGTGACAGAGCTTCATAAGTAAAAGTAATGCAAGAATTTCACGAAAGCTTGTGGGCTGGTCATAGAGGTGTTTGGGGTACTTTTACAGAGATCAAAGAAAGATATTAGTGGCAGGGTATGTATAAGGATCTTGCTCACTTTGTGGAAACATGTATGACATGTCAAATGCATTCATCTGTGAGACATCAGGATGGATTGCAACCCACATATCCATTGTCTCTTCATTTTAAGTGGGTGGTGGATTTGGTCACAATGCCTACAGGTCTTTGGCAAATGAGGTGTCTTGTGCTTGCTCATGAAGACTTGACTAATCAAGTGGAAGGGAAAGCTTTACGTACTAAGACAACAAATGTTGTGTGTAATTTTCTCTTAGAAGAGATCTTTTGTCGGTATGGCTGTGTGGGAAAAATTACAGCAGATAGGGGTGAGTTGGATGCAGATGAAGCTCATGATTCTTTGCACGGTTGGGGATAAAGCTTGCTTTAACTTCAGCCTATAACCCTGAAGGAAATGGAAATAGTGAAAGAGGTCACCCACCTATTGTCGAGGCATTGTCAAAAGCATGTGGAGAGAAGGTAAAAGAGTGGCCACGATTGCTCCCTTACGCTTTGTGGGCCGACAGAACAACTCATAGTGTTGTTACAGGATATATGCCTGCAGAATGGATGTATGGTCAAAAATCTATCATGCCGATAGAAGAGATGATAGTCACATGGAGTGTGCTACCTTGGGAGGAAGAGTTGAATCGAGAGGAGTTGTTGGCCTTACGCATTAGACAGTTGGAAAGAAAGTCAAAAGACATAGAGATAACAACTACAAAGTTAAGGGTAGCAAGAATACAGAACAAGAAACGGTTTGACAAAAGACATAGACTGAGACCAAGAACCATACAAGATGGGGATTGAGTATTGGTTTATGATAGCAGTTTAGATAAGTAGCATAGTGCCATGGTAAAGTTTTCAAAAGATGGTTTGGACCCTATGTGGTAAGACAAGTGTTTGATAATGCTACTTATGCATTAAATGAGCTGGATGGGACAGCCATCAAACTTTCGGTAGCAGGGAAAAGAGTCCAATTATTCAAAAGGCGAGAATCTACTACCTATGAGTTGCCAGAATTGGAAGAAAATAGTGGTCCTAGTACAAGGGCTAGCCAAGAAGATATGGAAGATAAAGAAGTAGAGAATATGGTTGCAGAGGATGAGGAGGACTCAAAATCCGGTGACAACTAGGATTTTGGCACATACCGGAGGATGGCCAGGTTCAGAGGGGGTGGATATCGTGATGTTATGAGGACACCATGTGAAAAAGTATGGAATGCATCATCATCCAACTTCTTTATTGATCTAGAGAGTCAATGTGATCTGAGCCATTAGTCCTAGTGTGAGTTGCATGGATTATCTGAAATACTAGATTTTTGGATAATTTTAGTCTATTTTTTATATTATTTATTGTAAAAATCCAAAAAATTTAGAAAAAGCTTCTAGATTAGGATGGCATGCAAAAAGCTAGTTACTTTTTCAACCAATTAGGGGATTTTCACAAGAAGGACAGATTGACAAAATTGTGCACGTTGCGATCGCTGTAAACAGGCTGAAAATTGCAAATTGAACTGAAAGAAAAGGAAGGAGTGATCTGGGAGATCCGTGAGTAGGTGTCCTGCCGTTTTACCTCCCTTTCGAAGCCAACGGAGCCATCAGATTTGGGTTCCGAGCAGCAAAGAATAAGCTATAATTTTTATGCATGTTTTGTTCTACGAAGAAGCTCTAGGAGATCTAATGCCTGGAGATTGCTTCTGAGTAGTGCGAAGATTCCAGGTTCTTTCAATACATATTGATTCAATACATTGTGATTTGTTTTTGTAGTGTTTACCACTTGGGTATTCTCTATCTTCTCTTCCATCTCCTATCTCTACTTCCTTCTAGTTCTGATCCCCGATGGATTCGACCTTTCAACAAAAACCCCTCCGACAACAGGATGGGTCTCTGCCATTAGCACAGGACACGTCACTTTGTTTTGTACACTGCACTGCAGGCTCCCTGGCCTTCCTCCTTGCACCTATTTGCCAAATGGGTTGGATACACTGATGTACCATCAATTGTGCACCCTAGCATACTCCCCCTACACCACCCCCTTGCCGATTCCTAAGCTGGGTGTGAGATCTGGGTTTCCATCAATATTACCTCAAGTGATGTAAGTTATGGGGTGAGTGACTATTCTCTCATTTCATTTGAGTGCCCGTGAGTTGAGTGACTATCTTTCGTCAACGACACCTCCCTCAACAGGCTTTATCAACCAGTTACCTCCCTAGGTGTTGCTACATGGTCCCTGCCATGCTGCCTGAATGCTGGAGCGAGCCGTGGTACCTCTCCTGTAGCCGACTCCAACCCTTCTGTAGTAGTGACGGTTCCTTCGACCATCCGCAAAATAGGCCAAGTGTTTCTAACCCTACTTTTCTGTTTGCAAGTGTGTGTGATGTCTTAAGTGTGGGGATGCTAGTGTCTAGTCGGTTGACAAGTCTGTGGCCGTGTCGATCAATCTACTCTGTCCGTTATGGTTTTAAGTGTGGGGACACGTCCCTACGCGCTTCATGTGCATATCCCCTGCATATGCCTCAAGTCGATCATGCATGTATGCCATGACCTATTTCTGCCCTCATGGGGTTCCTTTCCCACCCACCCATCTAACTTTACTCCACCCCTTGGGCCGTTCCTTCCCTCTTTTCCTTTCTCCCTTGTTTTGACGTTTTGCATATGAACACATCCTACGTTCATTGGAATCCAAATCCAACCTTACAGCCCTATTTGTCCCTTTGAATTGCCCATTTTTCCTTCTTACCAACCCCTATTCCGACCGATGGTTCTTGAGTTATTAATTTTTGAAGCCATTCTCGTAAATTGGACGGTTTTCCATGTGAATGCGCCTTTATTACTTCAGAACTGTGATTCAACATGACCGCCCTGACAACCCCCTTCCCCTTGATATTTTTTTCTTTTACTCTATATCCTTCCAATGTGCGGTTGGTCCGCTATTAATTTTTGCAGGTTTTCGGGACCTTTTCGTGCATAATTTCCACATTTTTCCCATGTGCACATATCCTGTTTGCACCGGATGTCCCATTTAATTTGATAGTCGTGTCTGGACAACCTTTCCTCCACTTTTTTCTTTTTCCTCCCCCCTCTTCCGGCTGTCGGATTTTTAATTATTAATTTTTCCATATATTTTTGGGTGTCTTTTTTGTGTTTTTTTGCATGTGAATACCTCCTCACTCCACCAACAGTGCATTTTGACGTGACAGTCCTATGCATTCCTTCCTCCAAACATTTTTCATTTTTACTGTCCTCTATTCCGGCACTTGGTTCATTCCATATTAGTTTTCGAATCCCTTTTCGGGTATGATTTTTGGATTTTTTCCATGTGAACACATCCTATCTCGATCGGAACTGTGTTTTGATGTGTTAGGTTTGTCGGTAGCCACATTATTCGGCACATTTTTCCTTCTTTCTGCCTTGCGCTTCGATGAGCGGATTTTTCCATATTAATCCTCGTATGTATTTTTGGAGCTGTTTTTCGTGTTTTTTCCATGTGAACACCTTGATTTTGCCTCGGAACCCATGTTGCATTTTTCTATCGTCTTACTCGTTTTCGATCCAATGTATGGTTTGGGTTTTATTAATTTTTCTTTCTTTTGCCGTGTGGCCGCGTTTCTCGTGTCGCACGTTGTCATGATGTTATGAGGACAATGTGAAAAAATATTGAATGCATCATCATCTGACTTCTTATTAATCAAGAGAGTCAATGTGATCTGAGTCATTAGTATTAGTATGAGTTGCATGGATTACCCAAAAATACTAGATTTTTGGATAATTTTAGCCTATATTTGATGTTATTTATTGTAAAAATTCGAAAAAGTTAAAAAAGCTTCTCTATTAGGATGGCATGCAAAAAGCAAGTTGCTTTTTTAGCCAGTTAGGGGATTTTCACAAAAATAACAGATTGACGAAATCACGCGCGTCGCGATCGCTGTAAACAGGGTGAAAACTCTAGATTGAACTGAAAGAAGAAGAAGGAGTGATCTGGGAGATCCGTGAGCAAGCGTCCTAGAGTTTTACCTCCCTTTCGGAGCCAACAGAGCCATCAGATTTGGGTTCCGAGCAGCAGAGAAGGAGGTGTAATTTTTATGCACATTTTGTCATATGAAGAAGCTCTAGGAGATCTAATGCCTGGAGATTGCTTCTGAGTAGTGCGAAGATTCCAGGTTCTTTCAATACATATTGATTCAATTCATTGTGATTTGTTTTTGTAGTGTTTACCACTTGGGTATTCTCTATCTTCTCTTCCATCTCCTATCTCTACTTCCTTCTACCTCTGATCCCCGGTGGATTCGACTTTTCGACAAAAATCCCTCCGACATTAGTGAACCCGACGTGAAAGGTCGTCTCACAGAAGAAGGAAAGATAAGATGGGAGAGCCTTCGAATACATTCTCCAGTGATGTTTTGCAACAATTGGTGCAAAATATGAATATGCTTATGCAGTTACAACAACAACAACAGGTGATCCAAGCTTCAGCTCAAACAGAAAGTGTTGTGATGAATGCTTTGCAAGCAGTTGAGCATGAGGTGAAGTTATTCAATGGCAGGAATGTATCTGCATACCTATGCTCAGAAGATGGAATTCTTTTGGGTGGCTCAATCTGCATGGAGCAGGTATTTTGTACGTGTTACTGTTCATGAACTGAAAGCACGGATTACTGAATTATACTTGCAGGAAGCAGACTGGGTAGCCTTCAAGAAGACACTCAGGGAAGAATTTTACATTGAGGACAGTAGTTTGATAATGCACAAGACTTTTCAGGAGTGTGTTATACAACCCAATAAGGGTCTTGTGGCTATAGAATTGTTAAGAGATTTTGAAAGTCGATTTGAGCAGTTGGATCTCGTAGAACAGCAAGCTCTTGCAAGTTAGAAAATTGAATTGTTTCTACAGGCAATTGATCCTGAGCTTCAAGAGAAGCTTGATGATTTGCTGGAGGATCAGTCTACAGAGACAGGTTTGAAAACAGAGTGGAGACATGTCAAGGAAGCTATTACTACACTTGTGAAGAAGCATAGAAGAAGAGATAGATTGCATGTCTCTAGCTTGCCCACTGTTACAGGCAAAATAGTTGAAGTATCCAGTAAGCCACCCGCTTCTCTGGCTAACCCTATGGCTATACATGCTATTGTTCCCTCTGTTAGGGAAGATGTCTTGGATGAATTGGTCAAAGGGATGCAGGATCTTCAATTGAAGGTTGCAAAATTGGATAAAAAAGGACAAGAGGAAAGGGGACGAGCAACAGCCCCTAAACTTGGAAAAAGATGTATGTGGTGTGACAGTTTGCAACATGAGAGAAAGGATTGTGCTACCTATCAGGAGGCCTTGGCACAATAGCTCATCTCTTGGAAATATGGCAAGATCCATGCACAAGAAACGGGATCGCCTCTTGCTTTGAATTTTGGAAAGGGATGTATGCAGAAGTTATTAAAAGACTTGGCTGTCCGAAATTCTTATGCGACAGTACATGCTTCTACTTTTGGTCTACAGTTGGATAGAATGCATGGCCAAGTGATGGTTGGTCCAAAGGCTGAAATATGGACACATGCGTTACATGCAACTGAAAAGAGACAGGTCACTAATAGTGCAATGTCTCATGCAAGGCAAGACATTCATGGCATAATTGGTTGGGAATAACCGGTAGATGCATATTCAATGTATGCATATTTAGCAAAGGTACAAAACACGTATGTACTTGTGGAAGAAAAATGAAAAAGAGATAAAGATATTGCAGGGGCATCTAAAAGAATGACAAGAAGAAGTGTGGATCAGTCTAAAGCTGCAAATCAGCCACCTCCCGAGCATGTTATGGAAGAGGTCAGTCAAAAGAAAAAACAACATAACAAACAAGACGGCAAAAAGAAGGGCAAGCAACCAAGATATAAGTTGCAATCTAATATTGAGACAGGCCCATATCTTAAGAAGGTTCTTAAAGAAGGGATCTTAAACAGTCAGGTTGAATTTACCTTGGGAGAGGTGCTTGGCATTGCCAAGCGAGAATTTTATGATGATATCGTTGGCATAATTAAAAGGAAGCATCAGTTTTTTGGTGATACCACTAGTACATTGCTACAATTTAAAGAGGAAATTGGTTTGTTGGGTATTCAGGCTAAATATGAGCATGAAGTAAGCAGAGGATTGTCTATGCAGGATGGTACGAATCAATGGACAACATGTGGAAAAGAGAAGAAAGTGGCTCAAAATGCATTGTCTTGTAGCAATATGCATGGTGGAGTAAGGCAAATGCAACAATATGGAGAAGAGACTCTAGGATTTATTCCTCGAAGTCACTACATAAGAAATCATTGGGCTAGAGCTACCACTACAATGGTAGTGAAAATAGGGGAGCATGAAACTCCTTGTGTTGTTTTACTTGACCATGGGTCTAAGATAAATGTCATTGAGCAGGGATTGTATGAAAATGGTGCATGGCCTGTGGACACTGATCATGGTTGGCATATGAGGGCTACAAATAATTCTTCAGGGGAGCTCTATGTTATATGTCCTAATGTAAAAGTGACGATTGGTTATGTACAGGAAGAGCAACCCTTCTTTGTGCAAGATAATTCCTCATATGCAATGATTTTGGGACAGCCCTATATTACAGATGTGCATATGGAAACAAAGGTGCTTGTTGATGGTTCTACTTATGCAAGAGTCAGAAGCAAGGATGGGAGAAAAGCAGTCCAATTTCTTACTATTTGTGTTTATCATCCTAGAAATCGTGATACACTTCGAGAGTCTCATTTGGTTCCAAATGCAAGGGAATTCAAAGACCTGGATTTTCATTAAGCACTACTGTAATGCGGGGCTACAGTAGTGCTGTTCAGAGGTTGTACTCGCCTCTTGATAAAATGAAGCATGCATTTAATAGTGTTCATTCTCAATTTACAGCAAATAGTTCATGTTGGTTTAAGCCTATGGAAGCTATGTGTAGGGCTGAACGCATATCTATGAAACGGGCTACTAAGAAACTGAGAGCATTGGGGTTGTTAGCTGAAAATGATGGCATTTCAGGCATCTTTTATGGGCTGAATATTACTGACACTATGGCTGAAATTTCAGCAACTATACGTGCAAAAAATGAGGCTAAAACTAGAGTGTTGTTAGTATGTTCTTTGGATATGTATGATGTTATAGCATTGTTAGCTCAGTAGGAAGGATTACAATGGACTGAAGCACTTGTGAAGACAAAGTATAAGACAGTTGACAAAAAGGTGAAACTTTGCCACTTCTACCAGAGAGTGAGGGAATGTATGAAAACCAAGCTTACGAGATGCTAAAGATATAGGTCATCAATTTACATCTGAAACATTATAGGAATTGAAAGTTGGTGCAGAAGGATTTCTTTTGCCTGCTGAGAGAGACTGTTTTATGCGGATGTTGGCTAGACATGGGAAGGCATTTACATTTCAGCCAAGTGAAGTAGGTTGTGTGGATCCAAATGTCCTCTCTCCTATGGTCATATTTACTGTGCCACATGTACCATGGAACTTTAGGCCTATTCCAGTGCCTAAAGCTTACTTGCCAAAGCTGATGGATTTGCTAAATGAAAAGATGAAGATCTTGGAGCCTTCTTCAGCCCCGTACTCAAATCATTGGTTTACTGTGCCCAAAAAGAATGGGGCTTTGAGATTTATTCAAGACATGCAACCGATCAATAAAGTGACCATAAGAAATGTGGGTGCAGGTCTTGTGGTTGATGAATTTGCAGAGGCTTTTCCAGCCAGAGTGATATATTCTTTGGGTGATCTTTACTCGGTGTATGATCAGTTTTAGCTTGCAATTGAAAGCAGGGATATCACAACCATGAAGACTCCCTTAGGGTTAGTACGGATGTGTACTCTCCCGCAGGGTGCAACAAATTTAGTGGCACACATGACAAATTCTTTATAGGATACTGAGGGATTTTATACCAAAATTGACAGTGCCCTTCTTGGATGATGTTCCAATCAAAGGGTGTGCAGTGGATGAAAATAATGAAGAGATGGATGCTCATGGATGTAGACAGTTTGTTGCAGACCATATTGTGGATTGTGAGAGGATTTTGACATGTCTAGAAGAGGTGCATTTAACTCTTTCTGGACAAAAGTCTGTCTTTGGAGTTGAAGAGGTTTTGATTGTTGGGCATATGTGTGGACCTGGGCGAAGGCCATCACTAGCAAAATTAGATGGGATTGATAGAATGCGCGATGTATGCACGAATGTATCAGAGCGTAGATTCTTGGGTGCATGTGTGTTCTATTTGATATGGATTCCTCACTTTGGACATGTAGCAGATGCTCTATATCAGCTTCTGAGAAAAGGTCAAATTTTTCATTGGGAAAAAAAGCATCAGAAAACAATAAAGAAATTGAAGCAGCTCTTAAAATCTGCTCCTACATTGAGAAAGGCTGACTATTCACATGGAAAGCCCATCATTATTACTGTTGATACAAGCCCAATCGGGATTGGATGGGCAATTGGGCAAGATGATGAGGAAGGGCAAAGATATGCAATTCGCTTTGGTGCTAAAGTATTGACTGAACGACAAAGAAGATATCCACAAGTTAAAAGAGAATTATGGGGAATTGTGACAGCCCTTAAATGTGATAAGGAGTATTTTATGGGTGCTCATGTAGTCATTGAGACCGATTGTTGTCGGTATTGGGTATGATTACTAGTTGTGCTACTCCGGACATTGCTATGCTCCGATGGATTGCATACATCAAATCTTTGAACTCTAAATTTCAGCATATTGCAGGAAGAGATAACCCAGTGGTAGACATGTTATCTCGTGCACGTTATGAGAATGAAGATGGGATGATGGATGAGGAGGAAGAAGATGGCTTTCTTATGGCTGAAAATGATGTTGCAAGAGTGAATTTAGCAATGCAAGGTGTTGCTACAGCATTAACAAAAGCTTGGACAACAAAGAGAAAACACTTTAGATGTTTTGTATCTTGTGTAGAAGTGTTTTTGGAAGACAAATATATAGGAGAGTGGCTGAGAATCAGTCAATGCCTCAGTACATTAATAAAGAGAGATGAATGCTCAAATGAGAAGTTTAAGAAAATCAAGAGGAAAGAGTATGGGTTTTTTTTAAAAGATGGATACTTATGGAAACATGCTAAAAAGAAACAGGGTATGCCATTGCGAGTTTTGGGTGACAGAGCTTCACAAGTAAAAGTAATGCAAGAATTTCATGAAAGCTTGTGGGCTGGTCATAGAGGTGTTTGGGGTACTTTTACAAAGATCAAAGAAAGATATTAGTGGCAGGGTATGTATAAGGATCTTGCTCACTTTGTGGAAACATGTATGACATGTCAAATGTATTCATCTGTGAGACATCAGGATGGATTGCAACCCACATATCCATTGTCTCTTCATTTTAAGTGGGTGGTGGATTTGGTCACAATGCCTACAGGTCTTTGGCAAATGAGGTATCTTGTGTTTTGTGGCAGCTTTCGCTCAACCGCCAAGACCCACAGACCACTTATTGTTTCAAGCATTCCAAGCTGAGCACTAGTGGCTACCTCTCACATAGCCGACGCGCCATCCATATCTACGGGTGTAGTGAGCTTACCTCCATGCCAATCGAGTTACCTTCTCCCCTGCGCACTCCAGTAGCTCCACAATCCAAGTGCAAGCTCCATCCTCAAGCTCCATGCTCCAAGCTCCATAGCCGCGAGCAAGACAAGAGAAGAGAAGAGAAGAGAAGGAGAGAGGAGAAGATGGAGAGCTTCTCCTCCCCGGTCCCTCACCCTCACACACTCACTCCCTCACACCCTCACACTCCCTCTCTTAAGCACCCTCACACTCCCTCTCTCAAGCACAAGCTCAAGCAAGCAAGAACAAGAAGAAGAAGAAGAAGAAGAGAGTCACTTTTGACCACACACAAGAATGAGCTTCTCATTCACTTTTCAACTTTATATACAAAACCCTAAATCCCTTTTGGGCGGTCATCCCCTTATCCCCTTTTTTACATGGCCGGCCGTGGCCTAGGCCCTTTTTCCCATTGTCCTTCTATCTTCCTAGCTTCCTTTCCACCGCCCGTCTACATTTACAAATTGCACGGGTGAGAGCCCGGCACTCCTTAAATTAAATCATGATGTGCTTGTGCTCTTTTACAAAAGTTTTGACTTACGCTTTTCCTTGTGCATCTTTTTCCCTTATTTAAGACTTTTCTGCGCTTCTTGTGTTTCCAGATTTTTCTTAGCGTGCCTTCATCTTTCATTTCACTTTGTCTTGGCCTTTGTCTTCTGCTTTAGCTTTTTCAAAATTTCCACCTTGTTTGTCTGATAGTTAACGGTTAACATTACCCCCTCCTAGACAAGTGCCAATCCCATGGCACTCACCGTCATAGGTAGCAGGCTGTGGCATGCACCGAAGAGGTGGGTGGAAGGGACATCAGTGGTTGCCGTGGAGGAGTGTTGGTGGTGATGTGGAGGAAGGTCGTTGGGGGCCCGTTGGTAGCCTAGGTGGCTAGTGGGAGGGTTGTTGGAGTTGGTGGTAGGACTCTTCTTTGTTGGGGATTGTACTGATGGCCAGCACAAGTATTGGTTTGTTGGGGATTCTACATAGTACGATTCTTGGTGGGCTTGCAGGATCATAAAGGATAAGAATTCAGAGTTGGGTGTCGATGAAGAGTGAACGACACTTTCGTTGGAGTCTTCAATACCTGCAATTGAAAACCTCTCGTAGGTGGTCTCTCCCTAGGGGTAGTGCCAGTCTTCTCTATTGTGCACAAGACATAGTTCAATTAGTTTGGAGACAGGTCGAACTCTAAGCAAGCTGAGAGTATTGTCCTGCACTTAGCTAGGAGCTAGTGGACTTGCTTGATGAGGATGGTGTACTTTTCATGGCCATTCGTGTGGTGCTTACCACAATTGATTGCAATGGTATTAAGGCAGAGTGCAAGAGGGAATCGCGCGAATGGGTCAGGGTGACAGGTCTAACCATAGGCGAGATAAGCTCCCTAGGTATGTCTTGCCCTTGATGTGCCCTGAACAATTGTGGGTGATGCTAAAGGGCTAGGGGACTAGGGATGGAGCCAGCCGACCAAGGTCACTAGATGTACCTAATTTGAGGACCCCTAGGTGTTGTGCTGTGATTGTGGGTGCTTCATATCTTTTCATTTTTTTTTCTTTTCTTTTGTCATTTTCTGTTTTCTTTTTCGTTTCCTTTTCTTGTTCTTCTTTCTTTCTTTCTTTCTTTCTTTTTTCTTTTTCTTTTCTTTTTTTTTCATTTTTTTGGACTTGCCTGCATTGCAATATGTTGAGGCTATCAGCCTTTCAATGGGTTGGGAAATGTCAAGCTTCGAAGGCTCATAAATGGATTACAGTGATCATTTCGCCCTAGCCTCGTTGTTAGAGAAGCAGTCGTTGAGATGGGGAGATACACTTGAGATATTGCAACCCTCTTTGGAACATGCGGTGTTGGTACAATTGGGGTAACAGCTGCCGTGAGCGCTCGGTGCAGAGTGTAACCCAGAAAGAGGAAGTGGTTAAGATCATGCTTTGGGCCATGCGACGTGGGCACACACACGGGTGATTTTTGCTTTCGGCAGCATGGCTTTGTCATGGCTCTTTCTGGGGTCGGTGGTCTTGCAGTGACTTGGGTATTGAACACTTTCACACAAAGACCTGTGTCATCCTGCATCCACTTATCACTTCATGAGAGTACATGCACGGCATATGTTGCAACTATAATAAACCAATGTAATGCAAGGAGATGTCACTTATCTGAATTCCATGGTGTTGGCTTAGATGCTTTTCACCTATACTTGATTAGCTTTTTCTTTTGCTAAAGACGTGAAATATATTAAACACAAATATGAAAAGTTTGTACAATTGGGAAACATGTCAACACTTAACCATTTAAAGACAAAAAGTCATGGCCACGTAGCATTTGATAAGCCTTTTATACAACATGGGGCTACTCTATTTGTACGAGGCAGGGCGAGTCTGGGTGGTCAGGCAACTGAGGCTTTGCTGGTGAGGGGCTCCTATGAGGCTAGATGGGGAAAATGTATGTCGGACCTGAATGATGTAGTCCCTGGCCGTAACTATTTCTAGAATACTTTTAAACAATGCATTAAATTCTTGCTTGTCTCAAGCTACCCTCTCCTCTTTTGAGCACCTGGTGCCTTTTTTATCTGGTGGGAGCCTGCACAACTAATGTTGCCATGCTCCATGTGCTCCCTTGAGCTTCTATTCCCCTGGCCTGGGGATTTTTTGGCCTACATCTGGGGTAGTGTTGCTTGGGGCCTTGTTTCTTTGCATGCCTTTTAAGGGTAGGTACATAGCGTTCTGGCAGAGGAGCTTGTGTTACATGCTCCCTTCGACGGCGAATAGTGTCCTTGCAAGCCAACTACATTGGGTGATCCATGCCGGCTACCGTAGGGGGACCTGCAAAATGCAAACCAAGGATTAGGCCTTGAGGCAGGATAAAAATATTAGCATGGAAGGGATTATATAGTGGGTTATCAAGTGCATATGATGAGGAGGGGAGAGGTAGGCATGCAGTGTTTATTGTAAAGGGATGGCCCCCATGATGATGTTCATTTTTCCTCCAGCCATTAGTAGATCTCGGCTTATGCTAATTTGCGTGGATTGGTTGTCATGGAGTGGAGTAGGGCTCATCCCTGGAAGGATAGACTGAAAAAGGGAAAAGGTATATAGAAAGGAACGGTGCCCCATCTACACCATCAAAGATGTTGGTTAGAGCTTCGTATGGTGATAATGAGGGTTACATGCCCTCGTCCTGGAGGTGAAAATGGTCACACGACTTCTCAATGTGTGGTGAGAGGAGGACCTGAGGAGCTCAGCTTGTCAAACCCAACTCTTCTCCTCCCTGCACTTGACTATCATTGCTTGTGTGTGTTGATCTTATCTATACAGGGTCACAAAAGTCATTGTTTATTTATATACATATTTACAAATACATGTCACTTCACGAGGATAAAAACCAATTGTAGAACTCGGGATTGTACTGGAGTGTGGCACATGCATCCAGTACTCATGGTAGCCTTCTTAATAACATCAGGTATTTCGCAACATCAAGTATCATGGTACCTTGTCTGAGTCTACTTGCAACATGTAGCTCCTCCTCAGTGAGAACCTTATCAGCTAGAGAGTTCTCTTGGGTAGTTCCAGCTAAGTTCGTACCTCGAATGGCAGTAAGCACTCGAAAGGAAGTTGGTGCCACATAGGTTGGGTCTCTTTGAAACCGCCATTTGACCAATCGCTCCTCTGAGACTATCATAATCTAGGCTCCTAGTTCAACCATTGCAACGCGGCTTTCAAACCAACGTTTTTCAAATTGACTTCGATCCTTTGATTGTCGCTTAAGCTGCTCTATCTCTAAGAAATTTGGTTAGCAAAGCACATCATTGAATGTTACAATTTTTCAGCTTCCTCGTTAGAGGTGAGTCGCATGCGTTCATGCAGGAGCCTATCATAGTGCTCACTAAGATGTTCTTGCTCTTCCCAGGATAGGAAAAATGGCAAGTATTCTCCAAGCTGCTCCTTAGGGAATGCGCCCATGTCCGCAAGGATATAGACACATGCGAACACCTTGAGCTTAACATCCAACTCAGTTAAGCACTCTGCGACACTTCTATGCTCAATGAGGGCTTGCTCGGTTGCTATCTCATGCAAGGTTCTAGGAGTTTGCCTAGGCTTTAGCATAGCTAGGGGCTTAGGCGGCCTAAATGAGCAAGATTGGTCAACTCTAGGATTTCTTATGCTCTCGGGGTTTCCATGTTTCTCCTGAGGGTTTGTTATTGCGTCATGGTTCTCCTTGGATGTGACTAGTATAAATTTGTCACCCTCTTGTGACAGCGTTGTATCCACTCTTGATTGGTCAATATGAGTTCTATTGTCAGTGGATTGAGTGTTGAAAGAAACCATTGATGGTAACGGCTGCTTTGATTTTTCAGAGCACACGGATGTGTCTGAGGTTTCACTGCTATTAGGAGAGACATCAATGCAATGCTTTATTCCTCAGCTCTTCGGCACTCTCAGTTTCAATCTTCTTGGGGTCTACAGCCACTTGCAACTGCCATTGTTGTTTTCTTTCTTTTCCCTTCTTTTTCTTAGGCAATCGAGGTGTATCCCTTGAAGACTCGAGACCTTGAACTAGGTCAGTCACCATTGATGTGCTTGGCTGGGCCTCAGCATTCTCTTTCTCTAGTGTGTCCTCATGGGGCATAGCCGTGGCTTGTTGAATAGCCTCACTAGGTTGTGAGGGTACAACTGCCTCTCTTTTTGGAGAGTCTAGCTCTTTAGTCAATTTCCTTCTATTTAATTCCTCCAACTTAGGCTCTAAGCACTTTGGAAGTGTTGGAGTTGTCAAGGATGCTGGTTGCGGCACCTCCTCCACAGGTGAACTGCTAAGGACATGTTCCGCAAGGGGCATTGTCACGGCCAGGGGTTGTGACTGCGGTGATCCCTGATTGGAAATAGTAACAGCTATTTCAGTGGACTGGCTACTGTTAGTAGATTGCAGTGTCAAGTTCCTAGGGCGATCGGAAGTGGTCGTGTCTTTTGTTTCCCTTTGAGCATTCACTTGTGTAGATCGAGCATGAATTGATCTAGCCACATTAGGTTGCACAGGAATATCCCTGGGCCGGGAGCTACGGATCGTGTCATGTCCCACCTCTTGGACATTTGGAAGCTTAGATGGAGATAGAGATTGGGATTGAGTAGCTAGACTTGATGACTGTTGTTGTGCTTTATGTGTTTGTTTAGGGAAAGAGGGTGTAGGAGACTTGGAACTCAAAAGTGGCTCCGACATTGGCTGGAAGATTTGCTCGTGGTTGTTAGACGATTTTATCATTTGCTTTATTGAGCATTTAACCTTGCCATGAGCAATGTTGTGCCTATGATGCTTGTTATCCTCTTGGGGAATCAAAGGCTCCTTGGGCACTAGTGGCTTTTGCGTATCCTCAACGATTACATCTTATATCTGCTTGTCAAGCACGCTAGGTTGAGGATCTACCCTCCGATTGGTCCTGTTTGGTTTCTTGATTTTGACCGTGAGGGGCTCGGTCACTCCAATGATTTTGACTCAAGACTTGGTTTTTCGTTTAGATCTCCTCCTACGCTTCTTTACTCGATATGATCTGGCCTTCAATCAACAAAGGAGGTTTAGCATGGGGTTTGGGACCCAAATCCATCAATTACCTGCGTAATACCCTTGAGCACATAGCAACACTTTGGATATCCATGGCAGCGCTGTGCTGACCCTCCATCGATGCCTTTGTCTATAAGGCTTGGCTTCTTTTGGGGTCTTCTACGATATTTGTAAGTCCAAAGCCCATCCTTGGCATTGTCTCCTGACCATCTTGTTTCAGACATGGCCTCACTCACACTGGTCCTCGTTGTTCGACCTGTGCTTGTATCAACTCAGTCCTTGCCCTCGTTAGTAGGCTTGATTGTTATGTCAGCACCTTCCTTGCCTTTCCCTCGAGGTTCGATGAGATCACCCTTGCTAAAGGTTGTGACTATCCTCACACCTGGTAGTGTCAGGTGTATCCTCCGTGCTACATAGTCAGCCTCACACTTGGTCGTCCTTTTGAAGGGTCTTCCTAGGAGGCTTTCCTTCCCGTAATTAGCACTATTTGGAGGAACATGAAATAGGATAGGCAAGCTTTCAGTTTCAATTGTCGTAAGGATTTTGCACTTCCCTATGAGTGCTTGTGGGTGTTCCCCGTAAGGGCTAAGAGTTGCATTAGTCGATGTGAGCTCTGGTTGGCCTAGTAGGGTCCATGATTCATAGGTCAAGATATTAAAATCTGCTCCTTCATCAATCAGAGCATCGATAGTATGCTCTCTTTTCGCGGTGAGTTTGACCCTAAGATAAGCAGGTGGTACTATGTCTCCGTCTTACGGGTCTTGGCTTGTAAATTTAAGCCTTTTGACAAAAGCCCTTGAGTCCCCAACTGCATGACCAAATGTGGATTCTCCACTGATGTCTTGCATCGCCTGTGTAGTGCTATTCAAGGTGCATCTATCGTTAGGACTATCGTACCTAGTCATCCTCGCTGTTGTAGCTTGATGTTGTTGATTTCTGCTTTGACTAGATGCAGTCCGAATGTAACACATATGTGTTTTTGTATTGTAGCCTTTTTGCCCTTATTGGCTAGATTGGCCCATTGAGGTTCTAGGGTCTCTGTTTGTCTCTGTTCTGGTATGGGCTTTTGGTCGCTCTTTTGCAAGTGAGAATCCATGCTCATGTAGAGCCATTACTACACTAGGGTCTATTTTGGAGGACCTGTCACAGCGTCCGTTTTCTCTCCAACCTACTTGGGGATTGTGCGGAGGGGGCAGAGGCAGTCCCCCCAGCCCGCAGGGCCGTTACGGTAGATGCCATACGTGATTTGAAAGACCGTTTATAGCCAAATTTTAAACTACTTGCTCTAAGTTTCAGCCCAGTGTGATTGATCTACGATATGGTTTCGGCTCTATATGGTCTCTCGGTCAATTTCACTGTCTTCAGGCTAAAATTTGAAAAAAAACTAAATTCGGCCCAATAGGTCTGAATTGCAAGGGCCAACTGCCCGATTCGGCCCGTCCGAGGACCTAGTAGAAAGGGCCGAAGGTAACTGGTCCGAGTGGGATTGTCTGAGGTCTGAGTGGCCGTGTGGATCGAGGGCCGAGGGCCGAATTCGGTGGGCCGAGGGTAGAATTTGGTGGGTTGAGTCAAGTGGCCCGAGGGCCGAATTTCAAAGTTGGTCCGAAAGCTCAATTCGGACGGGCCGAGCGGTGGGTGTCCGAGTTGAGTGGGCCGAGTCAAGTGGTCCGAGTGGTAGTGGGCTGAGGGCTGGCCGATTCTGGGACTCGGCCCAGAATCACTGTCACTCGGACATGCCGAGCGTGGCGGGTTTTTTGCCAGTGCAATGATAAATCGCCCGAATCACACGATTTAGGTCACGGCCTATCATACACACCTCCAGATCAAAGCTATGGATGGAGGGGAAGAGTTGTATATACCTGGAATAGCCAATAAACTCCAAAATGCAAATCGGCCACCGAATCAAACCCTCATGCCCTATTATGATAGCAAAAACCTTGATGCTTGTTTTTCTTTGTTTTTTCCTACCCTAATGCACCCAAATCACAAAGCAAATATCTACCCTACTCCAACATGCTTTTCCAAATCCAAAAAACCAAAAACCTACTTGCTAAGGAGATCGAATACCTCTTCAAACTCCCTCGTTTCCTACCTATCTATCTCAAGCACACTGGTTCGGGGAAAACCCTACTTCCATGCTCGATTCGAAGCATGCAAGCGCTCAAGGCTTGAATCCATAGGTCTTGGCAACGGAACCAAAAATGTGGGAGCTTTCGCTCAACCACCAAGACCCACGGGTCGCTTATTGTTTCAAGCTTCCAAGCCGAGCACTAATGGCTACCTCTCACATAGCCGATGCGCCATCCATATCTACAGGTATAGTGAGCTTACCTCTATGCCGATCGAGTTACCTGTTCCCCCGCGCACTCTGGTAGCTCCACGATCCAAGTGCAAGCTTCAAGTAAGCTCCATCCTCAAGCTCCACGCTCCAAGCTCCATAGCCGCGAGCAAGACAAGAGAAGAGAAGAGAAGAGAAGGAGAGAGGAGAAGATGGAGAGCTTCTCCTCCCCGGTCCCTCACCCTCACACACTCACTCCCTCACACCCTCACACTCCCTTTCTCAAGCACAAGCTCAAGCAAGCAGGAACAAGAAGAAGAAGAAGAAGAGGAGAGCCACTTTTGGCCACACACAAGAATGAGCTTCTCATTCACTTTTCAACTTTATATACAAAACCCTAAATCCCTTTTGGGCGATCATCCCCTTATCCCCTTTTTTACATGGCCTAGGCCCTTTTTCCCATTGTCCTTCTATCTTCCTAGCTTCCTTTCCACCGCCCGTCTACATTTACAAATTGCACAGGTGAGAGCCCGGCACTCCTTAAATTAAATCATGATGTGCTTGCGCTCTTTTACAAAAGTATTGACTTACGCTTTTCCTTGTGCGCCTTTTTCCCTTATTTAAGTCTTTTCTATGCTTCTTGTGTTTCCATATTTTTCTTAGCGTGCCTTCATCTTCCGTTCCACTTTGCCTTGGCCTTTGTCTTCTGCTTTAGCTTTTCCAAATTATCCACCTTGTTCGTGTGACGGTTAACGGTTAACATGCTTGCTTGTGAAGACTAATCAAGTGAAAGGGAGAGCTCTACATACTAAGACGACAAATGCCATATGTACTTTTCTCTTAGAAGAGATCTTTTGTCGATATGACTGTGTGGGAAAAATTACAGCAGATAGGGGTGAGTTGGATGTAGATGAAGCTCATGATTTCTTTGCACGGTTGGGGATAAAGCTTGCTTTAACATCAGCTTATAACCTTTATTGAAATGGCAAAAGTGAAAGAGGTCATCCACCTATTGTGAAGGCATTGGCAAAAGCATGTGGAAAGAAGATAAAAGAGTGGCCACGATTGCTCCCTTATGCTTTGTGGGCTGACTGAGCAACTCATAATGCTATTACAGGAGGATATATGCTTGCAGAATTGATGTATAGTCAAAAACCTATCATGCCGATAGAAGAGATGACAGTCACCTAGAGTGTGTTACCTTGGGAGGAGGAGTTGAATCGAGAGGAGTTGTTGGCCTTACGCATTAGATAGTTGGAAAGAAAGTCAAAATACATAGAGGCAGCAATTGCAAAGTTAAGGGCAGCAAGGATACAGAACAAGAAACAGTTTGACAAAAGACATAGACTAAGACCAAGAACCATACAAGATGGGGATTGGGTATTGGTTTATGATAGTAGTTTAGATAACCAGCATAGTGCCATGCGTAAAGTTTCCAAAAGATGGTTTGGACCCTATGTGGTAAGACAGGTGTTTGATAATGCTACTTATGCATTAAATGAGCTAGATGGGACAACCATCAAACTTCTGCTAGCAAGGAAAATAATCAAATGATTCAAAAGGAGAGAATCTACTACCTATGAGTTGCCAGAAGTGGAAGAAAATAGTAGTCCTGATACAGGGGCTAGCCAGGAAGATATGGAAGATGAAGAAGTAAAGGATATGGTTGCAAAGGATGAGGAGGACTCTAAAAAGGATTGTAAGCAAGACATTTTGTACAGAGGTGATATTGGGGCACCTTGAGATCATATTACCATGGAGGGAGAGTGTATAAGGCATGGTTTCTAATTAAAAAAACCAAAGTCTAGATGGACAAAGGCTAAGGAACCTTGAGGTCATCATGGACTTGGCTTGATAGCATAAAGGTTGAATTGGATGGCATGTAGGATCTTGTGGTGGCTTTCAAAGGATTGGAGCCAATACATTTTGTATGGAGGTACTACTTAGGTACCGTAACATCATAATATAATGGAGGGAGAGTGTGGATAAAGGTTAAGGAACATAGGGTCATTAGAGAAATATGAACAAGGGTGTGAATGTAAAAGCACAAAGCTAAATATATAAGCTTTTTCTTTATGAACTTTTGGTCAATGGCTTTCTGATGGTTACTATTGGTAAAGGATTTTTAAAAGCTTTTGAAGCTTAGACTTTATTGAGTAACTTTGTAATGTGTTTTGGTATTCTAAGTAAGTTCATGGAGGTGGCAATAATCATGGCATTGACATAATAGAAAAGCAAGATTTTCGAGATTGAGGAAGCTTTAAGCTTGCATAGAGAACATATTTAAGGGGTTTTGATTAATTAGACATTTGGGGGGGGGGGGGGGGGCATGGATTATAGATAGAGGTTGAGAGAAGGCTTAGTGTGGTGAAGCTATATAGCTAAAGGTGGTTGAGGCTTGGAGGTGCAAAAGGAGTTCATAGGTATAGAGAAGTTTTTGGGAGAAGGAAAAAGTAGTAGACACAATCTATGGTGCATTAATGTCATGTGGAGAGAGAGTTCGTGGATTGAAATCATGGACAAGGACAAGAAGACTAATAAATCTATAAATGCTCGTGTTAAAGACCTAACAATCTTGATAGTTTTTTCATGGAGGTGGGAAGGCACCTTTTGGATTGGAGAAATCCTTGCAACTTAACGAAACTTTAGATTTGAGGTCTCCCTAATAGATTAAATTAAGAGCTTCTACATGCCTACTACTTTGGAAGATTGCAAAGGATTGTGATGCTGGTGCTATTGACTTGTGAGGCTTGGGTTGAGAGTATAATATACTTGCAAGAAGACTATGAGTGTAAAGAAGCTCTCATATTTAAAGAAGAGAGTTGCTTTGTGCTTATAGTGCATGAGATGATGCCGTACTTAGGATTTTTCCTCCTGGAGTTTCTACATCAAGTTCATGTTTGAGGGAGTTGTATTGTGGAGATGTTGTTATATGCTATATTTCACTTGCTTGTGCCCTAGAGATTCTGATGTTGTATCCTTATCTTGAGCTACATGCAGGTTGCATTTTCTATTCTATATGAGCATCAACCCTTTTCAATTCTTTACTAAATTGTAGCATGGTGTGTTATCTTTGATCTTTTGTGTAGGTTGTACTTTGTAGTGTCATTGGGTAGAGATCTAGAGTAGGTTGCAATTAATAATGTCACTAGGTTGTGCTCCAATTGTTATTCCTTTTATATGACAAACACACTACTAGGTTGAGATCTAGAGTAGGTTGCAGTTGATACCATCATTAGATTGTGTTTTGGTCATTATTCATTTTATGCATCACAACATTGAACAAACTAGTTCTATATGACATGATCCAAATGAATGACAATAGTTCAACATATGCTATTTACTCCATGGGATAATCAAGGTTTGTAGTAAATGCCCCGATCATACCATTGAAAATAAAGCTAAAGCATTGTAAAGCTCTTGATCAATGCAATTTCAACCACCATTCACAACTAGCACATGCTTTACAAGTCCATGGCAAGAAGGAATTTGGGGTGTGCAAGATACCTTAGCACCATCTTGTTGAAGCTCTTGATGAGACTTAAGATGAGTGCATGCTTGTTGATTAGGCCTTGAAGTAAAGAAGGGGCCATCTATTAATGTTTCTTTATTGGCTACATGAGGGCCATGTCTTCGAGGATGGTCTTGTTATTTGCTAGCATACTAGAGCACACCACCTATTTGTCGTGAATCTTTTATGTACACGACTATTCATGCTTTTTATTTTGAAGAAGTTGCACAATATAATGGATGAACAAGTATTGACATAGAATTAAGTTCATGAGCATGTACTTAAACTTTGAAGAGAAGATGGAGAAGTTACATAATATTGTGGAAAAACAAGTGTTTGCAAAGGTTTGTGAGCTAGTACTTAGGTCAACAAGGGAGGGAATGACACCCCTCTTTTAAAAACTTTGGAGAGCAGTTTGGTAACTCTCCACCGTACTTTACACATTGTATATAAATAGAAAGGTATTCTTTTTCATTATATTTACCAAATGATCTAATTGCTCATTATAACACCATATGCAACAATGTCAAGCAATGATCTTCAACATCACAAGTACTCGCCTATTCAAACAAAGTTCATGCATGCTCCCCATTCTATGTGAATTGGGTTTTTAAAAATGTCTTTCATATTAATTAAACTCGAAGAGAAGTTCTTTCATGTCATTTTAGTATCCTTAAAATGTTTTCATTCAATCTTAGGGCCTACTCACACCTAGGTTTAGTGGGGGGAGAGTGAAATGCCACTCCCCTCCACTAACCTCATGGTCGCACTTGCCAAGGCTAGTGGGTTTAAGGGTTAGGCTAGACTTAGTTTTGTTCACCAAAACTATTGTAGAGTTGGAATCTCATGTAAGGAGCTATCCAGTCGATTGACAACACATTCATCGACTTGACCTCAACATCTTCTACTACTACACCTAGAGTGCAACAGCTCTTTTTGTGGGTTAAAGATAAATTTAATACAGGTCCCCCAAGTAGCGCAATGTCTTGTACTACTACCCCTAGAGTGCAATCGCTCTTTTTGTGGGTTAAAGATAAATTTAATACAAGGCCCAAGTAGCACTAGCGTGACGGGTCTCTTAAGGGCAACAATTAGGCTATTTAGAACTTACACTATACTCAAATTGTCTCAACGAGCTTGAGATGTTTTAGTCATGAAAGAGCGGCAATAGTCCCGAAATCAAACCAAAGGGAGTTGGTCTGATTCGCCAAATGCATTCGATTGCGACGTTTGTCTCTTCAATTGGGTATAAAGGCAACATCATCTACAGTATGCCCTGGCAAGCCAACTTCAACCCAAAGGAAGTGTTGTAGATTGAATGTCATGTGTGGGTTAGCTTCCCCGAGCTTCCTGCATGGCTCGATGGAGAGGTGGCAATACTAGTAGAGGCCCTTGCCAAGACCTTGTATGTTTGTCAGTGGTTGGCAGTGGCGAGGGGTGCTATCAAGGCCGAGAAGTGTAATTGCATCTTGTGGGATCGAAAGAAGAAAATACTAGAAGTCCTTGACCTCATTGACCTGAACGGTATGGACCTACTGGTCAATGTACGATTTGGCTCCTTTCATGATACTTGCTTTTATTGTAGGGAAGCTAGATACTATGCCAAAGAGTGCCCCAAGAAGGAGAGTACTACCCCAAGAATGGGCAACCCAATAATGAGAAACAACAACAATCAAAGTTTGATCAAGGTACTAGCTCTGAAGTGGGGGAGAAGAAGCAGCCTAGTCAGATCGAAGACATTAAGGGCAAAAAAGGGAAGGAAAAAAGAGAAGAGCCAAGCGGCAACCAGCAAGATGCGACATGTAAGAAGTCGAGTAAGAGTGCTACAGACATGAAGGAGAACCTTGCACTTGAGAAACATAAAGATGCGAAGACTAAGAGGAAAAAGCCATCTCTCAAGAAACTTGCACGCAAACTGCTTGTGGATAGAAACATCTTCACCATAGTGGATGAAGAAGAAGAGAATGAGGATACCGAGATCATCATTTATGAATAGCCCAATGCAAAGATTCACAATGGTTACTTGGAACATCAAAGGCATGGGGAGTGACTCCAAAAAGGATGCAATTAGACATATGCTAAAACAGAGGAAACCTACACACTTGCTCTGCAAGAGGTCAAGTTGGGGGGGGATGAGGCAAGGAAACTCATCTTTAAGGGGTATCGTGTGTTGGGGGACTATTGCCAACATGGTCAAAGAGGCACCTTAGTGATCATCAAGGAGACTCTAATGCCCAAGGTAGCCTTTGCAGGAGGTGATGGAAGCATGCTTACAGTAATGGTTGGATCAGGGGGGGATAAAATCTTGCTGGTCTCCATCTATGGCCCTAATGCCTCCGTTGAGAGGGCAACCTTATGGAAGTGCTTGGTTGTTATTGCGGGAGATGAGAATGCAATACTATTAGGTGACTAGAGTATGACCTCGCAGGAAGCAGATTAGTCCCATGCCAAAGGTATGATGATGGTGCAAGAAAGAGAAAATTGGAATGACCTGGAGGCAGAGCAAGAATTAGTTGATGTAGCCATAGTCTTCATAGGGATAGCCCCCCTCCTTTTACATGGCACAACAAACAAATGGGAGACGACTGGTGAGTTGCAAGGCTTGACAAGATTTACCTTAATTGGGGTGGGTGGTGGGAAATGCCAGGCCCGACTCAAAAAATGCTCTCTGACCACACACCCCTCCTCTGCACTCTAAGGCAAGCCACTGTGCAATAAGATGGGGAGGGCCCACCATTATTCAAGTTCAACACCTCTTTCTTGCATAGCAGAAAGAAGCATTTTGTGAGCAGCTCCTCAGGCCTGCATGGATTGAGAATAGGAGTGTTACGAAGAGTCCTACACAAAAGTGGGCATGGAACATGAGAACTTTTACAAACCTTGCCAGCAGCATGGCAGAAAATAGGCTGTAGTGAGATGTGAAAGATGGGAACATGGCAGTCATGCTAGAGAATGCATATTGCGCTCACAGCGCAGTATGCATTCTACGCTCACAGTGCATGCAGTTGGATGGCAGTCATGCTAGAGAATGCATACTGCGCTCACAGCACATGCAGTTGGATGACCCGATCTTACAATATTTGTTAATGGAGGTGGAAGAATTCCTAGAAACTCTACAGAAGCATAAGGTAGAGGCAACTAATATCCAACTAAAGATCATGGGGTGTGTCTTGGAGATGCACCTAATGCAGCATGCTTTAGAGCAATTAAAATCAAGAAGCAAAGAAAGTTGATCTCCATGATTGACAAAGGCAACTGATGCCAGGAGGCATATTCCACGGTGGATTCCGTGAGGTTTTACGGTGGATTCCGTAAACTTAGATGACCGGGGCTCATACGCAAAGAGGATTCTTTGTGCGAGAAGTTGATGGGGACGCCTGTCCTTTTCGGGCGTTTCATTAATTTAGTGTGTACATGGGTGATTCCATAGCGGGTGATTCCGCAAAATGCATATTAAATTAATAAGCGTTTATGAGTTTAGAGTGCGCACTCGTAATAAATTAAGGTTAGGATTTATTTCTAACCAGTTGATTTATTTATGTAGCTGAAGACTGCTAGGTATTCACTTTTGTCGGTTTAATTGTGTTATTTTACTAACGATTGTGAATGCTTCAGTTGATGTGTAGAGATAACAGCAGTGCGGAGGAAAGCATTGGAGTCTAGCGGGTTTTCGACCTTTGGACTATATTTTGATAGGCGCCACGCCTATATTTTGTTATGTCTATAGAGACATCGATTATTTATTATTATTTTGTATGCGCTTATGCGCCTGGATATGTTATTTTTATTTCCACATTGAGCTAATAGCAATTGAGGTCAATTGCTATCCCACCCCGGGGGTATGATGCCAGGAGGCATATTCCACGGTGGATTCCGTGAGGTTTTACGGTGGATTCCGTAAACTTAGATGACCGGGGCTCATACGCAAAGAGGATTCTTTGTGCGAGAAGTTGATGGGGACGCCTGTCCTTTTCGGGCGTTTCATTAATTTAGTGTGTACATGGGTGATTCCATAGCGGGTGATTCCGCAAAATGCATATTAAATTAATAAGCGTTTATGAGTTTAGAGTGCGCACTCGTAATAAATTAAGGTTAGGATTTATTTCTAACCAGTTGATTTATTTATGTAGCTGAAGACTGCTAGGTATTCACTTTTGTCGGTTTAATTGTGTTATTTTACTAACGATTGTGAATGCTTCAGTTGATGTGTAGAGATAACAGCAGTGCGGAGGAAAGCATTGGAGTCTAGCGGGTTTTCGACCTTTGGACTATATTTTGATAGGCGCCACGCCTATATTTTGTTATGTCTATAGAGACATCGATTATTTATTATTATTTTGTATGCGCTTATGCGCCTGGATATGTTATTTTTATTTGGACATTGAGATTGGGCGTGCCAGACTCTTTGGGCACCGTCCATTAGCTTTATTTTCCTATTTTTGGTAGAAAGCAAATTCAAAAGCTAAAAGCTTGTCATATTTTTGTAATTGGGCTATTTTTGAGCAAAAAGATTGGAAATATATATTAAATACATGCTTTGTGAAGCGCTCACACAAGGCATGGGGGAGATTCAACCCAATTTGTCTCTTGTCTCATGTCGTGCTTGCTTTTACATTGGTCTTTGTGCTAAAAAGTAGAGTATTTTGTTCTTGGGGACCTTTGGGAATTCACTACGTGAGCTACCTGCGTCCGATCTGCGCACCAGCAACGGGAAGATCTTAAAGAATAGTATAGAGATTGCCCAAGCTTTCACTAAAGACCTTTCCTCTATTGTAGGCTTGGAGGTTTATGTTCCTCATGACTATGATGCCAAGCTGGAAGCATTCCTATAACTAAGTAGGGACTTGCTCTCTCAGGGGGAGGCTGTTATGCTGGGTCACCCTTTCTCTAAAGAAGAGCTAAAGTATGTGGTTGAAATTTTGGCTAGGGGGAAGTCACCAGGAATTGATGGCATTCCGATGGAAGTGATTCGATCACTGTGGAGTGTATGCTCCTTAGATCCCTGCAACTTGATGAACAAGATCAGAAAGGAGGGGAAGTTCCCAGCATCCATGGACCGAGGCTTAATTAAGCTAGTCCCAAAATCGGTTGACATGGCCAAATTGGGTAGTTGGAGGCCGCTCATGATGCTGGGAGTAGGTTATAAGATCTATGCAAAAGCACTGGCATTTAGGATTAAGTTTATACTTGGGAGGATACTTCATCCACAACAACATGGATTTCAGGGTCGACGGATCCATGATGAGATTTTAAACTTGATCCTATCAATAGATCATGCATTAAGCTTGGGGTTTGACTTTGTAATTATTAATATGGATTATGACAAAGCATATGATCAGATAGGATGGCGATTTATCGTGGAGGTTCTTAAAGCTATGGGCTTTAGGAAGATGTTCCTGCAAATGGTGGGTGCCTTATTCACCAATGTCTCTATTGTTGTACAGGTCAATGGCATTCTGTCTCCCCCTTTCAACATCAAGAGGTTAGTTAGACATGGATGCCCAATTGCCCCGCTGCTCTTTGCTATCATTATGGACCCATTGTTGAGGAATCTAGAGCTGAAGGTTCAGCATGGCATAATCAATGCTCTTCTAATACTTGGTAGCAAGCACTTTGTTGCACAATTTTTCACAAATGAAGTAGAGGAGCAATGAGTTAATGCATTACTACATGTACATGCTAGGTTTTCAGATATGTCAGGCTCTCCCATAAGTCAAACAACTGGTTTTTATTGGTTACAATGAACCCCCCCCTTGGCTACAGAACCTAGGCTTCAAACTGATAAAGCATGGGCAAGTTTTCATATATTTAGGCTACCCTCTAGGGGTAGGCCTAACCATGAAACAAAGGGCAGAGTGGATGGAATCAAAGGTCAAGGCCAAAGTTGAGGCATGGAGAGGAATGCAACTCTCCTTTCTTGGGAAGCTATTGGTGATTAAGACAATGCTGGCGCCCACAATCACCTTCTGGCCACGGTCCTCCATTTTGGCAAAGCTACATGGATGAGAATTGAGAGGCTTTTCTATGTAGCCTTGTGGGTAAGGAGACTGGTCAACATGCTTGGAGAGCTATTGCTTGGCCTTTGATTGCAGCTAAAGAATCTGAAGGTGGACTCGGCATTCCAAGCTTTGCTCCTAAAGTGAGATCCCTTCTGTTCAGTCTCACCAAGAGGATGGAAGGGAGCCAACCGTGGGTGCTCCTCATCAAGCACTGGCTAGCACTAAAACAAAAGAAAGAGCCTTGGGATCCCCAACCTCTCCTGGATTGACACCCTGCTAGTGGGAAAGAAGGCAACCATCCCATAGTCAGAGGTTGCACAAGGTTTAACATAGGCATGGTAAGAGGTGCTCAGTATAGCCAGCTAGATAGGGACACAAGATCGAAGGGGTGACTCCTCTCTTAAGCAAGTAATCTGGACTTTCAAGGAGGCATTTGATCCTCCACATAGACCTCTCCAAGAAAGGCCCTTGCTCTACGACAACTAGCCAATAAAGGTATGAACAAATGGGAGGATCTATGGGTCCTAGGTAGAATGGAAATTCATGAGCATCGCTGATGTGGTAGAGAAGTTTGCCCTCTCTAGTACTAAAAGAGACTTTGTTGTAGGCATAATGGGCAAGCGCAGTCTAGCCTACCTATAAGATGGTGCTAGAGGGTAACATAACCAAGTTTATGGCTAGCCCAACAAGTGAGGCATTGTGAAAATGTAAAATTAGTAGGGACTTTGTCAAGAAGGATCCCTCCCACATACTCTGTGTCACAGAGTATTGGAAGAAATGGCATCCACGTGCTAAGAAAAGGACTTGGGTCCACCGCGTCCTAAGAACAAGGTGGACCACACCTTCAAAGAGGCTGAATTTTTTCCTCTGGAAGATTGTAATGAACAAGCTCCCCACCACTAGAGAGAGGATGAGCACATCCATTGATGTCTTGCCTCTTTGTGGGTTGTGCAAGCGTGAGAAAGAAACAATAATACATATTTTTTGGGAATGTAGGGAGGTACGGGGAGTTTGGAGACAACTATAGACTTGGATTAGAAGAGCGGGCTTCATTGAGCAAATTCATGCCAAGGTTGTGCTCTTTGGTGACCGGGGCAACAAAGATGACCAGATGATGAAAATGTGAAATGTAGTTAGAGTGGTGACTCTCCAAGAGATATGGAGAATGAGAAATGAGAAAGTTTTTGGTAGGAATAGAAATACTTTATGCCCTAATGATCATTGAGCTAGACTCAAGGGGGAAGTCTTGATAGCACTTAATGTAGGGGATGCAATGGCAGTGGAGAAGGAGAAGAGGAAGATGCGGGAGAGAAGAGCACATACAATGTAGGTGCTATCCAACTGAATTGATAGCCTTATTGCACTATCATATTATATATGAATAAAGAATGGGTGGTCGCAATGTACATGGGCAGGCCCAGAGGCCTTTTACACCAACAACCTCCCACTGAAAGGCCAATGTGGCTGGGGAGTGAAAACAAAGAAAAGAAAAGAAAAGACAAGGTGAGGAATCATGACATCTCACCCAATGCCCAATTGGAAAGCGAGCTGTGCAAGAAGCGTCGGGAATCTTTGCAAAAGAAGAGTCAAGCATCCACGAGTCCATGACATCCATGAGATAAGCAATCCCGTAGCTCCATACAATGGAGCAATCCAAGAATGCTTCTCATGAAGCAAGCACAACTCATCAGTGTACGGTTGTAAAGCATCAGAGTCGCGCATAGCATCACCATGGCGCATACAAGATAGAGGAGAGCAGTCAAACTCTCCAGAGTCAATCACTGAAAGAGAGCCAACATCCCAACGGGGTCTCAAGACTACATGTAGCCTCAGCGAAGCGGAAGACTGACATATGGCTAGTTGTCTAGCCTGCAAAACTACAAGAAAATGGCTCTCATGAGCCTGCAAGGGGTCTAGCAACTGACCATCAACATCCTAACCTTGTCTGCTATGCAAAGCCATTTGGGCCAATAAGTGCCTCATTTTCAGCATAAACAACTTGCTGTAATGGCATTATAGCTGCTGTAAAATCATCCATAAAGCATATTGAATGCTTATCAAGAGGCCTGAGAGGTGTCTGTGTCTCATAGAACACAACATGATGGCTGTGTATGACCTATTGGGCATCCAAATCCCATAATCTGTAGGCCTTAAAGTCACCATCTCCATAACCAAGGAGGATACATCTACATGACATAGGCTCATGTGGCGTACGTACAGATGCCTGGCAGCCAAACAGTCAAGTAATCATACGAGGGTTGCATGCCACTTCATGCCTCATGGGGTGTAATGCCATCCAAGGTCAAGCACGGTGTCATGTTAACCAAATAGATTGCCATCATAAGGGCCTCAGTCCAAAAGCATAAGAAAACCCAACTATGGTAAGCATAGAAGCAACCTTTGTATGTAAGGTTAGGCACATGCCATGAGCAATCCCATAATACCATGGGCACAAGAAATCAATGCCATACTGTTGACAAGAGGTCTGAAAGCTCGGAGAGAGAGCATGACTCTCATAATCCATCTGAGCACCTAGGCTTGCTACTAGTAGAATCCATAAACCTGTCAAGCATAACTGCAGCATCCTCAATCTACACCAAGGGAAAAGCCCAAACATGGTGGGTAGCATGATCAACAAAGATCACAAAGTACGACACTCCACCAAGTGACTGAGAAGGCATAGGTCCATATACTACACAATGGACAAGATCTAGAGGAGCATGCCTTGTACGATTGCCATAAGCCAAGGGGGCTCTGCAAGGACCAAGAGTACAATCAGGGCAAGCATCAAGATATGTAAGTGAGATAGGAGGCAACAATGAGTCTAAACAAGAAAAGATCTCCATCTCTCTATGGTGTGTATGGCCTAGGCAATAATGCCATAATAATGCATATGGTATCTGAATAACTGCAACCATAGAATCTTCCACATGAGAGACATGCACTGGGTAATGAGAATTAACTCTAGAACCTCTCGCCAAAACCAAGTAACCACGACAGATCTTCCATGACCTATCCTGAAGAGAAATAGTATATCCTGCATTATGCAACAGATTGACACAAATCAAGCTCTTACTGAGCATGGGAATATGTAAAATATCCCTGAGTATAAGAGAAGTCCCATTAGGCAAAGCTAGGTGTATATCCCTTGTACCAACAATAGCATAAGACTACTCAATGCGCAAATCAATACATCCATCAACCTCCATGTAAGAAGAGAACCATGCTCTATGAGGGGTAACATGAAAAGATGCCATAAAATCCAAAAGCCAATCAAACGCATAGGCCTGATCTCACTGAGCAAGTAAGATGTAGGGAAACAAGATGATAGGAGTATATGCTCAACTGCATCATCATAGGTAACTGCATGTACCTCACCACTAGTAAGAGTGGTAACACCTGTTGCATCTATTGTATCTCCGACTCTCTGCTCATGTCGAGTTCGTCTCTGTCTCTGCTGCTCTCTAATCCGTCTAAAGCATTTTCTTTGAACATGCCCAAGCTTCTCACAATGGAAGCAAACAACATTTGAAGTAGAAGAACTTGTAGAAGACGACAATGAATCCAAGTCATCATGAATAGATCTGTCCATAGCATCCACGGAGCTCAAGCAATCAAGGGCTATCCCAATGGAGGGAACTTGCTCATACAGACAATCATCTGCAAGTACATCAGTGGTAGAAGCATGCTACCAAGGCTCATGAAACCTCAGATGGGAGGACATAAAGGCATCAACCAAGGATGCAAAAGCTCCCACATGAAGAAGAGTTGTAGCCAACTGCATGACATAACCAACCACAGTATGGTAAATCATAAGATATCTGTCATAAGAGCATATGGTATTCAGCCGTGAAATCAGCCCATAACCATAATGGCAAATATGACTCTGCAGTACATCATACCACATAGTAGCATCCAAGTCAATGCAAGATCGGTAAGTGGCATAAGATCCTGCAATGGCCAAGCTCCAGAAGAAGCCTAAGTATCTGTACAACAACATCCAAATAAGTGGCTCTATAAAGTACATGATAGTAGACAAAGTGCATAGCCGGGTAAGCATCAAGAGCAACTATTCTTTGACCTACATGGGCAAAAGCAACCCTACTAGCATAGAAGCTAGGCAACACAGAATCAACAAAGCCATAACTGTTAAACCCAAGCACCGTCAAGAAGTTTAGTGATCAAGGAGTAACCTGCAAAGAACCAAGCATCAATGAGCAATGAAATCTCAATAACCAACTGCCAAGACAATAGAGTAAGCACTACTCAAAACATGTATCTATATCCAAGTAAATTCAAGATCCATAATTGGGGCATTAAGGGCCAAATAGCATCCAAGCTGCATAAGTGATAAGCCAACCAAATGCAATCTGCTTCACAAAATTCTCAAATGCAAGTCGATTCAAGCCCAAACATCTGCCATATTGCAGCCGAACCCAAAAGCATCCACATCAGATATCAATCCCATAATGGGTAGCACGGGGCATAAACCTTGTCAAATGAAATGACAGCTACAAAGAAAATGACAGTGAACTAAGAATTGAGCTCTACTCTTTGCTCAAGAAGTATCCGGGAGCATAAACATCAAAGTGCATAATCCAAATACATCAACATATCATCACGAGTAGTCGGGAGTACCCATAGACCATAGGCATAACTAAATTGGAGGTAAAATAACTTGTCAACCAAGGTAGCATAATTCCCAACTAACAACAAAGTGTCCGAATCCAAATCAAGGCTCAATAACTCTCAAATAGTATATCTGGGCATAAACCATGATGACCAAGCATCAATACATCCAATAGGACACCTGAATGTCAACAAAGAGCATTATGCATAAGCCGTTCCTGATAAAACCTTGCTGCCCAAATAATATACAGCAATAAATCCCTGCATAAATCAAGCTATGGAAGCTCAAACCAAGTCCCAAAGCATTGCAAAACATTGGGCAAATATCCCCAAAGCATTTGGGCATTAAATACCAAGCCTTGAGAGCATCACATAAGCTAAGAGTATGACATTTTCTTGATGTAAATCAACTCAGATCTGTTACAGAAAATTTTGTAATCATAATTTGGCAGATCTGACATCACCATTGCATCCGAGTGTGCCAAAACCCCAAGTTAAACTCTTACCTTGCCTAAATTGGGTTCCGGATGCCCAAGATGTAAGAAAAAATGGGATTTTTGAGCCAGATTTTGAAAACATGCGCAAAAAACATGAGCTGCTATTGTGGGGTATGCTGGTTATGCTAAGGATAAGGGGGCAAATGGGGGCATACAAGGTACTCAATGAAGCTAAGGAACACTTGCAAAGAGCCTATGAGGGCCGGGGAGAGGCAGGAGATGAAATCTTACTTCGGGGGGAAGAAGCTATGGCTGGCATTGAAGCTTCAAGCTCTAGGTCTTTAATCCGGGCTGAAGTAATGTCAGGCCAAACTCCACGATCAAGCTCTGATACCAGTTGAAGGGGATGCAATGGCAGTGGAGAAGGAGAAGAATAAGATTCGGGAGAGAATAGCACACACAATGTAGGTGCTGTCCAACTGAATTGACAGTTTAATTGTATTATCATATTATATATAAATAAAGAATAGACAATCACAGTGTATACAGGCAAGCCCAAAGGCCTTTTACCCTAACACTTAAAGGCTATCGGACCACAAATAAGGTTTTTAGAGTATTCAATAGAGCCTTATCAAAGACTTAAGATTGTTGTCTTGAAATTGGCCTAACTGTAAGCTTTGTATATACCTATTTTTTTCTGATATTAATAATATTATTCTACCAAAGCATCAAGAAAAAACAATTAGGCTATCTAATTTCGAGAACCGTAATTGCCAAATGCCTGTCCAGTCCCACCGCCAAGCGCCCCCCCCCCCCCACAAAAGAAAAACAAAAAGATACAAAGTAAGGTTTATCATTTCGAAACTGCAAGACGTGGTTGCGATGGTCACTCTTGTTCGGCGTGGACTCTGTATAATAGAGCTATTACGTGAAGGAATACAGCAGCAGCAGGGTAGTAGGAGGCACCGTAAAAAGCTCCACATGTCTTGTGCAGCAACAGCAGAGGAGCTCCAGATAACGAAGGAAGAAGGAAAGAGGAGGCTCATCGGCAGGCGGGTGGCATTCAGCACACCTGCCCTTTATGCTTCTCGCCTGCAGGAACTCCTGCACAGGGAAGGAGCTTCAACCATCTGGTGCCCTTCGGTCATGGTGGAGAGCACCCCTCAGACCAGGCAAGCTGGCATTGATTGCCTTTCTAGCACGTCTTTTCCACTTGGGTCGTACTCTGGCATAGCTTTCACCTCGCGCGCCGGTATAAATGCTCTGGAAGAGGTGCTGCGAGATCATCCTCATCTGGGGAATCATCTTGGAGATGAGTTTTTCGTGGCTGCTCTCGGACGAGACGCTGAGCTCTTGCAGGAATTGGACTTGCTGGGAGTCAGGACACAGAGGGTCAAGATGATGGTTCCATCTGTTGCCACGCCTCAAGCCCTGGTTGAAGAGCTTGGAGAGGGTCATGGGAAGCACATCCTCTGCCCTGTTCCATTTGTGGATGGGCTTCAAGAGCCTCGCATAATTCCAGATTTTCTGCACTGTCTCAATGGCAAAGGCTGGAAAGCAAAGAGGCTGAATGCCTATGTCACCAGATGGGCTGGTCCAGATTGTGCTAAGCCTCTTCTGTCATTTTTACAAGGAAGGGCAACTTCTGCAGAGATGGAGTGTTCATCATCCTCATCTTTGCCTATGTCATGTTCATCGCAGTTGCCATCAGCTTCTTTGGAAAACCTAGATGCTTTGGTGTTCACAAGCACAGCCGAAGTTGAAGGCTTGCTCAAAAGTCTCAAAGCTTTTGGAATCACCTCATTACAAGGGGGCAATCCTATTATTACAGCCCATGGTCCTGTAACTGCTGCAGGTGCAGCTCACTTAGGGGTTGATGTAGATGTGATAAGCCGAAACTTTCACAGCTTTGATGGTATAGTTGATGCTCTTGTCTCATATTGGGCATCAGAAGTTCAATGAAGATGTGATTCCTTGTTTTTGGCTGGTATTATCCCTTCCAATAATTTTGTGAATTAACATGTTGACTATTTGTCTGTACAAAAAGTGCAATAGTGGCATTCAAGCTCAGTAAGTTCTACCAGGGTGTCATCATGCCAGAGGCTGGAGGCAAGGAAGCATCAGAGCTCTGCAAAAGATGATGACAAGAACTCTGAACTTGGGTTGAGTTTCAATAGCCCCAAGCCAACTGCCCGGAAACTGGGCAAACACTAATCTAGTGAACTGCTGTTGCAAACCTGTTGGCCTGCCAATGCAGCACGCTGGTCACTGGGTGTGCCAGGATCCTCGGTGTATGCCTGTTACAAGAGCACATTATCCAGCAAAAAGCAGATTACACCAGGGATACTTGGGATATCCAGTTTTCACAAGCTGCATTTACTAGCAGTTGATACAGATCAAAACTGAGCAAGAAGATGTCCAAATACTACACTTTGAATCAGAGCAGCAATGTTTCCCAATTCGGGATCAAATGAGAATTCTACATTCATGTCCCAACATTCCTTCAAGATAGGAGACATTGAGAAATATGACTGGAATATAGAAGATGGTGCTTCTTGCATGGAACTTCTCAACAACAACCTATTCAATGGTTGCTGTTTTCCATTTGGAGGGACCACGTATGTTGTCAAATAGTAGTTTTACTGCTGTACTTTAGACGGCCATTGGTGGTGGGGAGGTTTCTCCGCTACCCTTAGTACAAAGTTTTCCAGATTTGTGAACGACCTCTAGGTCCACTCTTGCCTGGCAAGACACCTTGAAAGAGTTCGACTAGTCTTCGAGGGAAGCGATGTTGGTAGTTCGACCTATCTTTGAATTCCTTGAAGTGTCAATTTTGAGTTAAACATGGCATCGTTTTGAGCCGTGTGGTATCTAGGAATGGCATTGCAATAGGTATAACAAAGTTCAAGGTAATAATAGATCTCGCACCACCCACCAACCACAAAGGCATTCCAATGTCCTCAAACATATTGTCTATTATCATTGCTGTGTGCTGAACTATGCTTCTATAGCATGGCCCTTATACAAGTTGCTAGTTGTTTGGGAATGGAGGGAGGAATGCCAGACTTAGTGTGAAGCTCTAAAGAAGGCTCTTATGACTACACCTATTTTATGAGTCTCGCATTGGACAATAACTTTTCACGTGCATATCGATGCATCTAAAAGTACAGTTAGAGCTCTGTTGTGCCAACTTGGTGAGCATAACATGGACTTTCTAGTGACCTTTTCTAGTAGACAGATCATTGAAGTCAAATGAATTACTCCACAATAGAACATTATCGGGGAGGTGAAGTGTTAGGCTTTAAACCATTGGGGTCTTGAGATTGAGTTTATTATGAGAGACAAGAAATTGTAGGTAAGAAAAGTACATAAGAGAATTCAGATTGTATATTGTATTTTTTGCAAAACGAACCTTTTGTTCAATCTCTATTCAACTTCACTATTTCTTTTAGACTTACAACCGTGTGACCAAGACGATAGCTCAATCAAATAACACTTTTGAGATAATAGCTTAGATCCAAACACTCTAATCGAAAAGGTTTAATGATAGTATTACATCAATCT
Source organism: Lygodium microphyllum (assembly GCF_053477565.2). NCBI lineage: Eukaryota > Viridiplantae > Streptophyta > Polypodiopsida > Schizaeales > Lygodiaceae > Lygodium > Lygodium microphyllum. The sequence continues at coordinate 146,723,259 of NC_141141.1, forward strand.
ATGCACAAATAATGCAAGTAGAGCCTTAAAGTAGCTGAGGTGTAGCCCAAAGACACACTAGAATCAAATCAGTGCAAATAATAGTATATTTCTTGAGAAAAAGCATCCAGATCCTTGTATATTTAGTATCAAATCCATAATCTCTTTCATGATCTATTGTAGTAGTAAAAGAGATTTGAATTTGTCCACAAAAGCTCTCTTTTTGAGTGCTCAGTATGTAAGAGACAACACTCAAATCAAGGCTAAGCTTCTTATGCAAGCTATGAATAGTAGTGAATAGCTTATTTACTCTGCTTAGATTAGTCAGCAACAGTCCAAATACACCTTGATTTGTCATTCTTCATGCATCCATAAGCATTTATATGTTATTTACTGTTTACTCTTTGTTATCTCTAGCTTTTTCCTTGAGTTTAAGCAACTCAAAAAGCTTGCTTTTCTTGCCAAGTTGCCCTACTATGTAGGTCTCTATAATCAATTTGAAATTTATACCAAAATTTATGGGGCTACTCCTTCGAACAAGGATCACATTATTCAACACTTTTGGACACTTAAAAGGGCCACTCAAATGTGTGACAAGGATACATGGCATGTTTTCCTTCAATTGGCATACGATATGACTTTAAAAGTAGTCAATATACTTTGGCGGATCAAGTATAACTTTTGGACACTAATAAACACATTCCATAAACATACATATAAATCTTGGTAGGAATAGAAATTTTATAAGATTTCAACCTATAGACACGGAGTATCATGACATTCACCCCCTCAACTTGCACATCCTTTAGGATGTGCCACCCTATCTTACTCTTCTATAGGTTCAAGATATTTCTTGTCTTTCACAATATCATCATCCTCATCCTCTTCAATGCTTCCATGTGGAGATTATTTTTAAAGCTCTTCCTCCTCATAGGTGTTTAACTTTGTTCTCTTAAAAAACTTGATCCTCTTCTTTGCAACCATTTTTAAATCCATCCCATCTAATAAATATAGACCATTTGTGGCATTATCATAGGCTTGTTTCAAACATATAGTCTAAACTATCTTTTAGAATCTTTATGCTAGTACTATGTTGATTATCAAGAGTGCTATCATACACTAGTACCCACTCACCTTTCTCAATGGCTCTTGGTCTCAACCTGTGTCTTTTGTCAAATCTCTCTTTGTTTGGTAGTCTAGCCTATTTCAATCTCTGCAATGCAATCTCTATGTCCTCATCACTTCTTTCTAACTGGTGCATTCTAAGATGTAAGAGCTCTTCCTTGCTTATTTGTTCCTCCCATGGTAAAACATTCCATGTAATACCTACTATCTCTATAGGCATAATTGGCTTTTTTTCAAATATAAGCTTTGCTGGCATGTAACTTGTAGTACTGTGTGGTTCAATCAACCCATAAAGCATAAGAAAGCAAACATGGCCACTCTCGTACTCTGCCTCCACATGCTTTTGCTAAAGCTTTGACAATAGGAGAATGCCCTCCTTCACTTTTATTGTTACCGTCCAGATTAGATGTTCATGTCAATGCTAGTTTAATCTCCAATCTAGAGAAGAAGTCTCTAGCTTCATCAACATTGAGCTCTATTTGTAGTGACTTTTTCGACACATTTGTACCTGCAAAATATATCCTTCAGAAGAAACTTGCAAACTACATTGGTGGTTTTTGTTCTTAATGTTGGAGGATCTATCTTAAAATGGATCTTAAGAAAAGAGGGGTAAGAGTCATCTTGAGACTTGATTTTGAAATTGAGGATCACACTCTTAGAAGCTGAAACTAAGCCTTCTGATCTCTTAGAGGCTCTATTTTTGAATGGAGCCTATGAATAGAGGGACAAGAGCCATCTTAAGGCCCATTTTTGAAATTAAGTCTCCGGCCTCTTAGAGACTCAATTTTAAATATTGATCTTCTTAGTCTCTTAAAGTATCTATTTTAAAATCAATCCAAGAAAAGAGAGGTAAGAGCCATAACAACCCACTTATATTGCATGGAAAGTAGGTATGTAGGATGTAAACTGTCTTTATGCCTCACTGAAGAGTATGTTTGGCATGTCTTTGAAGATTCCACAAATCGAGCTACATCCTTGTATATAACCTTCCACTAGTAATGCTCCTTGATCTTCTTAAATGTTACCCTTACACCCCTATGACTAGCCATAAGATGCCATGAAAGTCCTTCATGATTTGCAGTTGCATAGCCATGTCACAAACTATTCCCATAGTGGGAAACCTCTCTTCTTCTTTGGATGCTTCCATAGGAAACCATTCTTTAAAAAGTAACCATACATTTTTCTTTTGATTCTTTTAAATTTAGCATATGTCCAATCATTTCTTTTAGCCAAAGTACTCAAATACTGGCCAACAAGTAACCATTCTCCTTCATATAGTTCTTTTGCAAAGGTCTCCATTGAAGATACATGACACATGATCAATTGAAGTAGCTGGAATTTTAGTTTCATCATCATCTCTAACAAACTCTCTTCATCCTGGTACCTGGCTTTGGATGATGTGTTTTTCATTGGATTTCCTTTCCTTGTGATTTGATGTATGCAATCCATCTTAGCGTTGTTATAGCTTAGAGTTGAATAACGTGTAATTATCTCTAATAGAGAAGTAATTTCTCTTCACTATTTGAATTGGTGCTCCAATTAAATATTCTTTATCACATTGCAAGGTTGTCACAATTTCCTCAAACTCTATCTTTTTCTGTGGGTATCTTCTCTTTCATTCATTCAATACCTTTGCTCCAAACCTGATTGCATACTTGTTACCCTCATCATTATCCTGTCCAATAGCCACCAATACCAATCAAATTAGTATCAATAAGAATGATAATAGGTATTCCACCTATATAATTTTCTTTCCTTAGAGTAGGCACAATCATCAATAGCATCTTTAACTTTCTCACAGTTTTCTTGTGTTTCTTATCCCAATAGAACTTCTGACCCTTTCTTTGCAACTGGTTTAAATCATCTACAATATGAGCAAAGTGGAGTATCCAAATCAAGTAAAACATACAATCACGTAATAACTTTCTTACTTCTAGACACAAAAGAACAAGTCTCCTCAATCTTTTCTAGGGTATCCACTTTGGCTAGGGATGGGCTTCTTCAATAAGGCCCACACATATGAATAACTATTGGTACTTCATTTAGTCCAAAAATTGATTTCTGCCCTGAAAGTGTCATATTCACCTCTTCAATCTTAGTCAATATCTTTTCATAGTTAGGAATATGAGATGCTACAAACTTCCTATATCCTTGTCATTCACTTCTTCATTCTTCTTTTCTTTTGTACACCCTTTGATATGTACATCATCCAAGAAAGGTGTAGTCAAATGTGGGATATAGTCTCTGATTGAGCACTTTGTTCATCGCATTCATCATGTGGGCCACAAAGTTTCTAGCCCCTTATACCAAGGTACACATGCAAACCAAACCTAATGGAGTCTTCATCATAGTAAGATCTCTTCTCTCAAGTGAATACATAGCTCTCCCTACAAAAGCTTTAGCAAACTAATCTACAATAGTCTTACTCCCACATTTGCAGAACTGTGAACCACTTGTTGGAATATGGAGTTGAAGAGGGGTATAGAGTTCCCATCCTTATCTTCTTATTTCATAGACCACATAGTATAGGAAAGTGTGCCATTGAAATTGGACTAGGCCATAAGTTTGAGGACAATCTAATCAATTCCTCACTATGAGGCAATGACACTACAACTAGTTTCACCTTCTTGTCCATTATCTTATACTTTGTATCCACTCTAGCTTTAGTCTTGTCTTTCAAACATCTCTTCTTGCATCATGAAATCATCAATAATATGAAACATACCAAAAAAAATTAATGTATAATACTAGACTCAAAACTTTACTCACATCCTAGTATGGATACAATTTTTGATTCTATATATGCATAAGAAACTCCATCATATATTCTGGAAATACATTCATTCTACAACAGTCCATGCTCTCTCATGCTTTTCTCAATCCTACATACATATTGTCTCGCTGCCTTGTTCATGTATGCACATCCTCCATCTATGCCCAAGATTGGTCACTTTCCATTTTCATAAAAAATTCTAACCATGAAACATTAATATTGGACCCATGGTTTATGAGAGTAACACATGGAGTTTTTAGCTCCTCAAATTTCACTACTATCTCTATAGTAGCATGGGCCCAATGACTATGGGAATAGTGACTTCGAGATGTCAAACTTGAAGCCTCAATATTTGCATAATGCATAGGCTATACACCCTTTATTGTACTACAAAAACTCACCACCTTCTTAGCCACATGTATACCCTAGAAACTTGTTTCCTCTTCACTCTGTATTGTAGCTATGATGGCTATCTAACAAACAATCTCTTCTTTTTGATAATATCTATTATCTCCTCATGAAAATCCCTCTTGATGATGCCAAGTATTTCTCCTGATGTAAATTCAACTTTACTATTCAGAATGTGCTCCTCTAAAATCTTCTTCAAAGTTATAGCAATCTCTATCTTAGAAAGCAACTTGTATTGTGATTGTTTGCCCCTTGGCTTTTGATCTTGATTTTTCCCTTTTACCTTTTTTTGAGTATTCTCCATGAAATGTTCTAGTGTAGACCTAGCAGGAGGCCTAGACTACTCAGGATTAGTCCTTCCATCCCCTCTAGTTACCCTCTTGGAAGTCCTTGCATTGCCGTCTTCTCTTTTCCTCTTCTCTTCAACAGTAACATATGTGTTGTATACCTTTTCAAATATGCATAAACGAAATAATAATTCATAGGTGAATTCCATCTAGTCTATTTCTTGGTATTCGACTAGCAATTTTTTTTGGAATTCTTTCTATCATGAGCCTATAGGTTGTAGCATCCACTACTGCATAGGCACTCCACACAAAAAAGCATCAAGAATTTTATGCATACCTCCCTTCCTGAAGTTCATAGCAAGGGGCAATCTTATCTCACTGGCATGAACCTTCCTTCCAAAAAATTATATTCTTGTGAAAATCCACTCTGTAAAAATCACAATCTTTGCGACCATAATGTAGACTTTCACACCAATATATTTGTGGATAAATCCTTCCCTAGGTGGAGTATTCAGAGCTACTGATCTTCCTAGATATTCAAGCTTTGCAAGCTTAATCTGTTAATCTTGCATATTCTTGACAAGATCATCAATCACATTATCCTTTGATTGAACAATAGAAAGCACTCTTTGCAATTGCCTTAGCTATGGCTTTGTCTGAGTACTGGCAATAGCCTTAGGCATAGTCAAATAATGTCTTCTCCTTTGTCTTTTCCCTATTTTAGAGACAAATTCCTAAACATCATTCCACTCTATCTTAAGACCCTACTCCATTGTATCATCTTTCAAGAGTTTTTCCAACTCAATCTATAATGGTGGATCTACAATTAGCAAGAATAAAATAATATTCTCTACCTCTAGAGTAAGGTGTTCTGTAGCATTAAAATGGTTATAATGCTATTCAAATTCCCTCTATAATTTTTGAGCAGAAAGCCTTTTGGTAGGTTTCGCAACCCACTCACGCAAATACATTTTTATAACCCTATCACTATCCTCAATGTAATATCCATATTTAGGGATTTCTTGAAATCAACTTAGGTTCATCCATGCGTTGTGTCAACTACATTTGCTTCAGTTCCAACTCATGAGCCATAACTCTACTAAAATATCACGGCATCCCATTAGCTAGAACAATGGCCATATCTAGTTTCTCTACATAGATACACATAAATTTAAAGATATTCCCTCCATTAAATTTCTTCAACTCTACAATTACCTTTGGCAAGAGTTAGTAACTTCCTCTTCATGCTTGACTGTCCCATAAGTATGCATAAAATCCCTAATATCTCTTGCTCTGACAACCTCTTCAGTTTGTCTCCCATCTTGCAATTATGGAGTCCACCTTTCATGTCAAGTCCACCAAATGTGGAGGGGGGAGGGGGTAATGTGTTAGTATATATCATCTTGAGATTATGAGTTTATAGATGAGAGACAAAAGAAATTGTAGGCAAGAGATGTATGAAAGAGAGAATTCAAACTATATCTCATATTTCTTTGAAAAAACCTTTGCTTGAATCTCTATACAACTTCATTATCACTTTCAAACTTACAATCTTGTGACCAAAATGATAGCTCAAATCAAATAACACTTTTGAAATAATAGCTTAGTCTCAAACACTTCAGCCTAAAAGGTTGTGATAGTAATACATCAATCTATACAATGCATGTATAGCCTTAGAACAACCCTGGTGTTATAGTCCAATGACACACTTGAATCAACCCAAAGAATGGTGTATTTCTTGAGAAAAAGCTTCCAAACCCTTGTATATGTAGTATAAAATCCATATTCTCTTTCACCTATAGTAATAGTGAAAGAGAGATCCATATTTGTCCACAAAAACCCTCTTTTTGAGTACTCAACATGAAAGAGATTGCATCTGGATCAAGGCTAATCTTCCTATGAAGCTATGAAGAGCAATGAAAAGCTTGTTTACTTTACTCATATCAATTTGTAGCAATCTAGATATACCCATACCTATCCTTCTTTGTGCATCCAAGCATCCACAAGCCTTCTCTTGTCTACTCCCTATTTTCTCTAGCTTTTCTCTTGAGTTTCAACAACACAAAAAGCTTGCTTTTGTTGCCAAATTTCCCTACTATGTAGATGGCTACATTCATTTTGAAATTTGCACCAAAATTTATGGGCATGCTCTCGAGGAAACCTACCATATCATTCAGCACTCAACTTTGGTTTTGGACACTTAAAAGGTTCATTCAAATGTTCGACAAGGGTACATGGCATATTTTGTTTCAACTGGCATGCAACATGACTTTAAAAACTTGTGATATACTTTGGCATATCAATACAACTCTCCTAGACACACTGATAGAAACATCCCATAGACATACACATGGAATCGCGATAGGAATAGAGATCTTATAAGGTTTCACCTCATAGATAAGAAGTGTCATGTGACAACATGAAAGATTAGTGATGGTGTATGCCGTCAAGAAGCTTCGACACTACTTGTTGGCTATCCCATTCACATTTTTTAGGCATTACTTTATTTGATAAACAAGCCATGGCCATAGGCTACATAGCTAGATGACTTTTACTTTTGCTAGAATTTAATTTTCTTATGGTCGTGTGCAAAGGAAAACATCATTTTATTACCAATCACATGTTGTGTATCACCAAAACCGGAGAGAATAAGAAATTGGGATTGATAAAAATCTCCCAGATGCCCATTTGTTTTGCATTCAGTAAGAGGATCAACTCTTTAATGTAGACCTTACACCCCATTGGGCAAATGATATCATCCACATTCTAGAAAATGACAAGCTAGAGTAGCCTATTGAAAAGACACGACACACCTATCCCCCGATCAAACCTTATTAAATGATTATCAGATCAACTATATTGACTAGAGCACGTGAGGACGAGATCAAGGATGTGCTATATGATCTTATTGTTTTTAATAATATCCGATTCTCCCTCTTATATTATAGAAGCACATAGAAGGATTGCAAGAGGACACTTTGACACAAATGCCATAGAAAGGAAGATTCTACACTCTCAATTGTAGTGGCCAACTCTCTTCAAAGATGTGTCTTGTTTTGCCAAACATTGTGATGAGTGCTAACGTATCAAACTCCTTATGAGAAAGGACAAAATGGGACTCTCACTAACATCACTTGTGCCAAAATTTTGAGAAGTGGGGAATAGACTTTATTGGACCAATTATCCCTGATGCCCAATATTGTCAAGCTCATTACATTATTGTGACCAAATACTAGATGACTAAATGAGCAAAGGCTAGGGATGCTAGGAAGAATGATACTAGAACCATAGCAAAGTTCTTATGGAAGTAGATCATCTCATACTTTGGATTCCCATTGATATTGTTAGCAACCAAGAAACCCATTTTTAAAATGAGGTTATTGAGCATCTCCTGTCCAAGTTCTTGGTCCTACATTGGAAGTCTAGCTCTTATTACCCTCACGCAAACAACCAAGTAGAGGTAACTAACAAAATCCTCATTAGCATCCTAACCAAAATTGTCCTTGAGGGGTTCACTATATATATATTCTCTATATAACGTGTGTTCATGGACTATTTATAAATATCCTAATCTGTGAATTTTTCTTGAATAAAACACAACCCTTTTCTATTCAATCTGTAAGCAACCCCTATATATGACACCCTTTTGTACGTAAAAAATGTATAAAATTGGTGTTTTAAAAACCCTTTATTTTGAACTCACGTTATATATACATATATTCATGAGTAACCCCCCCCCCCCCCCCCCCCCCCCCCCCCCCGCCCCCCCCCCCTCGAGAAATTGTCTTAGTCTCATGATCACACTCGGATCATAAACTTATGGAAAGACTCTAGGCTTATTGCATAGCATACAAGATTGGTCATGGGGAAAAGCCCCTCCTTCAAGCTAACCCATGGGATAGATATAGTTATGCCAATCAAGTTCCTTATTCCTAGTCTTCTTTTTGTAATTTGAGAACACTAGGAAGGTACTAAATCTTGGGATCAATGACTCATTGAACTTGAATGGCTTACAAAAAATGTTCCGCTTCGCAACTCATGCCCTTTTTGTGCTAATGAAAAAGTTAGACAAAAGGCTTGGTTTGATAAGCACATTAAGCAATGATCCTTTGAAAAAGGTGACTTAGTATTGCTATATTCAAAGGCCATAACCAAAAACTAAAAACTTTGAGGCCTCGATCACTACCACATTCACATCATCAACAAAACCAATAATAAGGAGTTGGAAACCTTGGAAGGGTAGAACATTGGGCACTTCAATGAAAGTCATATTAAACAATATTATTCTCTAGACCTTTATTTGCACAAGACACCCATGAAGGAGCCCACTGTTTTGATATGAGCTATCATGATAGTTACACAAATAGAGTATACACAAATGCAACAACCTTTGGCTCCCCAAGCAAACCTTCTCCTTGAAATCATATTGCTAGAAGCCTTTGTCATATCCTTGACCAAACAATATAAGCACTCAAGGATAAGAAATGCAGCATTGAAAACCCTGTGAAATTTCTTTCCCGAACCATAAATCATAGGCCAATTGAACCAATCCATCCTTACTACGGAAAACATTGACTTAGATGGGCCTCAAAACATCCACAATTGCTATATTGAATGACAACTCAAGGCCCATTATGATTTAATGATCTAATCACCCCATCAGGAACCCTTTAGTTCCCTCTCAAGAGTCTATCTTACTCGAATCCATGTGTCCATAAGAACAACTAACGTTTGCTACCAAGACTCGCACCATCACATCCTTTGACCAAGTGGTGCTATCAACCTCAGCCACTTCGCCGGGCATTGCCTCAACAACTCTCCCTTTAGGCTCAAAGAACGAAAGCCAGTTCCTTTGAGCCATTCAAAAAAGATTTGACATTGCCTTTCAATTTATGAAAAGATGGAGGAAATTGGCACAATAGACTAAGTGATCTATCACTGAGTGCTTTTTACAACTAGACTCAACTTTTTGTACTTTTGTGAAACTCTTGTTATGATGGATCTAGGTCTACGTGATATTGACATGGTTATGCTCGCATCCAAGTAGCACCCCATATGGGAAGAGCAAGAGCATTTATATCATAAAAGCATTCATGTTCAAGCAACTATCACAAGAACTCTTAGAAATACAGCTACAAAAATGTCAAATTATTCTAGCCTATGCAATGCTACATAGCCTGAAGACTTGCCAAGGTTGACACACTCCAACATCTATGTACCTCTCCCAACTGTTGTTTAGTGAGTGGTGTGCAATGATAAACGTCTTACACAACCCAAAAATGTATGTACCTCTCCCAACTATTGTTTAGTGAGTGGTGTGCAATGATAGGGGGGTGGTTAACCTACGCATACTTATAAGGACCATTAGGGAAAAGAAAATGCATCAACATTAAGCTTTTCATAAACCCTAAATCTCAAATGCACGAATGTTTCAAGTGTCCCATAAGCAAGCCCATGAACTTTGGTTGGTTCCATCTCTATAAATAGAAAGTGTGTTGGGTCAATTGCATCCCAGTTCATCATTAGTCTGCCCAGTCCAATGGCTCTCATTTTCATCAACTAACTGCTGCCCATCATTTCAAGGTGTTGTCATGACCACATCACACACTAAGATAATATTTTTGACTCTTAACTACCAACACACTGGCACAAACGATTTATGATGCCTCTTATAGCTTATATTTTCAGAAGACACACGCATAATATAGTGTTTTGAATTTTTTCCACAAATAAAACACACAAGCTTTGATTTAACAACTTGGATACAATAAACATACCTTAAAGGTTTGTGAATTTGTGGAACTTCCAACACAACAACAAGTTTGATAGCCTTTGAGCGACCTTTCTCTCTCCTCTCTCACAAGACCAATTTTACTCACCAAGAAGAAGGCCCCTTAGCACTTCACATTCTTCTCTTTATATAGTATCTCTTCTCCCAAAACACTCACTGTGATTTTGCCTTTTTAAAGCCTTACGCTTTACAAATGTTCAAGCTTGCTTTTTAGGCTTTTCCGCTTGAAGACTTGTAAACTTGAAAGGCTTAAAACTTCTTAAAATTTCTAAAAGTCTTTCATTTCTTTGTTTTTTCTAATGATGAAAAACACGCATTCACCTTTGCACTATGTTCTTCCCTCCTTACACTCTTCTATTCCCAAATAACCTTCAAGCTTTAATTTGATCAATGCAAATCTTCTCACAAACCTTCTCTTTCTTGTCTTTTTCAAAGGTTGCACAGAGAGGGTTGAAAACCATCTTCACTCGATGCATCTCTTGTTTTCTTTGCTCATGTTAATCCTTTCATGTTTCTCTTCATTGTATCTCACAATTGCTGCCATGTAGCTACTCCCTTTTTGAAACTTATTTAAGGTAATGACATGTTTTCGGATACCCAAAGTGAGATAAAAAATATTCACTTGGAGATATTGAATATACAAGAACTCGACTATGCCCTTTTGTCATAATCAAATTCATTGTTTTCATTTCTAGCTCTACATTAACATCAATGCAAAAAGTTGAAGCAATTGGAGTCATTGCATCCTTTGGTTTCTTTTGTGTCAACTCCAATGCATTAGCAATAATGGTAGTCTCATTTTTGGCCAATTCACTGCCTTTTCCAGCCTCATTATGTGCATATCTACAAGAAATTTCAACTCTATCTGGCAAAACAAAGCCACAACCCCTTTTCCAAATACAAGGTCTTATATATGTAGAAATTCCTCGATTACATCTTCCATTGTTATGATTCCCACAACCTCCTCATCTTGAGGAAAACTTGAAAGACATTTCTCATTTATCTCTTAAAATATCTCTTTGACAAGTTTGTTCCCATTTTTACCTCTTTGACCTAAAGTTTCACTGGTAGCATCATTCTCTCTTCGTATGCTAGATCCCCTAAGGGTGTTATCCTTGATTGTTATAAATCCTTGATCCATTTAACTCTCATCTTTAGGAATTTCCAAAGTCACTATAGTGAATGTGCCTTGCATTATTTTTCCTTCCAAGTATCTCTAATGTCTTGATTTATTTAGCTTCCTGTCTAGTTGTCCCTAAATGTAAAGATACAGATGCTAATCTCTACACAAAAGCAACAACCCTTTGCATATCTTGTTGATAGTTTTCCCATAGCATGACTTGTAATGCTTCCACTAATATCTCCCCATCCTATTTATCTTTGACCAGATTATGGCAAAGAAAAAAATTATAGATTGAATTGTAGAACTCTCGAAGATCAATGTTCAATACTTCTAGGTTGTTTCACATAATTTTGAATGCAACAACACAATAGTGAAGTCTGTTGAAAAAAACTGAGAGGCATTCCATCTTGAACCTTCCCTTAGTATGTCCATTATCTTCATAATCTTCCTTGTTAGTTTCCTGAAGTAGAAAAATAAGGAACAACCTCTACTCCTTCCATAGCATATTTTTCATCACATTCTTCTTTCTCTTCCTTGGCACTATAATCATCATCCACTTCCAAAAGAGCTTTCCATAAATCACAAAAGGTCAACTTCGAATATGGTAACGAATGTCTCCGACACTATCCTTTATAGGAGAATTCTCCTTCAAGTTCAATAGCTTTAGCTCATGGTAATTTCCCCCTTTGAGTTTTCAAAGACTGATATTTTCTTTAGATGTACCTGATTTTTTCCATGCAAGATGTCCTAAATGTAAATATATGATGTTGAAAATAAGCTCTGTGCCCAATCTTTCATGACATTGAGAAGAAATGCAAACTTGAATCCATGCAATGCAATCAAACAAGTGGTGTTTCACACAAAAAAATATGCAATAGAAAATGGTGCCTAGGCTATTTACATGTGCCCGTGCATCATGCAAGATGCAAACAGAGTTCCTTGATTATTTAAGATCCTTAACCTTATCTCTCATCACTTAGCTAGGAAATGTTGTAATCCACTCTGCCCACCCAAAAAATTTCACAATTACTCTCAACAAAAATATGTTCCTCATGATTTTGACCAAGAAAACAACCCATCTCACAATTGGAGGCATCCTTCATGACCCTCAAGTTCACCCAACCACCTTTTCCACTTAATCCAGAGGTTTGTATTGGAATGATGAATATCCCAACACTTGTGCATGCAAGAAACGGTGCGTGCACAATGAAAGGCGCTCTCTCAAGTGCCCATGCTTCTAAGATTTACTGCATATAGCTATAGTAGGCCTCATGCCGTGCTAGTGCTCAATGATGGTGTAAAACGTGCATCAACCCACCCATGGTATGGAAATAATTGATAAAATCAAAAGATAACCCCAAAGTGTAGTGTGTTCAACAAATGCAACGTGAAGTGCTCATGAACCCATAATTCTTGTGATGTGCAAGAGTCTAAGCAAGAAAATATACATGTTTCAAAATGTTCGGCAACTACCAACAAACTCTAGCTCGAACCTGTCATGAAAACTCCAATCTTGACCAAGGCTTTCAAGTTTCCACACTAAAAAATCCAAGCATAATGACAAAAACAATTCCTAAGCTGAACAAATATAAAAAATTCAACTAAAAAAACAACAAGTTAAATAACCAAACAACATCTTGAATACAAACAAACCTTGATTAATTTTTTGAAAATTTCTTTCTTATAATCATCTATGGCTCATCTTAAACAAGGACACTGAATAGTGATACTTAACAATTCCATTCAATGAAGTGATCTATTACCATGATGTATTTGAGATTGTAGAGTTCAAACAACAAGTTGAGGGATGAAGCCAAGTCAAGAAATATTGGTTAAAAAATCAAGCTTTGATTGGCTGAACTTAGAAACTAGCTAATGACTATCTTGGGGATCGGAAAGCTATATGGCATTCTCAAAGAGAACCAACTTGCGTAGCCCCTACTTCCTTTTGTGTACTAGCTACTATCCATGGTATGGCCTTAGCAGGAATCCATCCTATACTATCTCATACTTGACAAAATTCTAACTAAAGAGAAACTGCATGTTCCCAGTAGACTAGGAGAAGAAACAATACTACTTGATGTTGCACAATACTTATCCTTCCTAGTAAATTTCCCATGACTCTGTGATGTGTTAGATATGATCAATGCCCCACCCTCATTAGGTGCTACCAATGATCCATGGTGCTCAAAGTTGTAAGGCCCCCATTATGAGGAGAAGCCAAATGTGAGCCCGGACATTGGTTGAGTCCTGACTTGTATATCAGATGAGGTCTATGTGACCGGATGGCAAAAAAAAGGTGACTGTTGTGGGTCTAATCTTTGGGTTAGACGGAGTGGTTAAGCTGGTAGCAACTCGAGGCACATTGCATTGAGTTGCGTGGTAAGGGAGTTAAAAGGGGCCCCTATTGTGGGGTCCGGGGGCCGCGGAAGCGGCCCCTGGCTGGGGGGTCCCAGGGGGGCCAGCGGCCCCCCTGGCGGGGGTCCGGGGGCAGCGCCCCCGGCCCGATGGTAAAGGGAATATTCCCTGGAATATTCCCTGGCCGACTAGTGGAGGCTCATATGGTAGGTCGGTCAGCAGGCCGACCTAACGACCTTCGCGGGCTATAAAAGCTAAACCCCTTCGCAGCCATCTTACACTTATCTTTCACCCAGTCAGAGTTGTTGTTCCAGCTAGCCTTAAGCTCTTCACCTATCTTCTGTCTAGATCGCCATCTAAGCTTCATTCATTGGAAGCGCACGGGTGGACAGAGCCATCTTTGTATCAGTTGTTTGGAGTTAAAGAATTTTACTGATTCTCCTCTTATCTGTTGTGTACTCTCTATCTCTTTCTCAGATTCTGTTCGCTGCGCCGTGTAATATTTTTACATGGTATCAGAGCCCAGGGGGCTCTAGAGATCGGAGAGCGTGCAAGAGGCAAAGGCTTCAACAGCAAAGAGAAACGATGTCGACTCCGGGAAGCAGTTCTGGCGCATCCGGAAGCGGTGCAGGAGGTGGTGCTGCTGTACCGGCTATTCAAACACTGAGGATTCGTCCACCAACCTTCAGCGAAGGCAAGTTAGATGGTACAAACTACACCTTGTGGAAGTTCAAAATTACTACTATCCTTGATTCTTATGAGCTTCTGGAGACTGTGCTGGGGACTGACGCAGAACCACAGCCTACCCCCGACCCATCAAATCCTAGTGTGATGATTCCTCCGAATGCAGATCTTCTACGAGCTTGGAAACGAAGGAATGCAGATGCATTGTGTGCCTTAGTTACAAGCTGTTCTGACAGTGTTTTGACTCTGATTCAGCATACAACCAAAGCGTCGGAGGCTTGGAATGTACTAAGGAGTCAGTATGAAACACGAAACCAAACAAGGATTCAAAACTTGGAGAATCAACTAGCAGCGGAGAAGTTTGCTGAAGGAGAGACGGTTGAAGCATTCATCACTCGGATTAAGAATCTACGCGACCAGATGGCTGGCGCTGGGATACAAAAGACTAGCGAAGAGCTAGCTCGGAGGTGTCTTCGGATTTGTCCACAAAAGTTTGATGGACTAGTAACTGCCCTTAATACTCAGGTGAGACCTCAAGCTTTGACTTTTGAGGAGTTTTGTGCATTATTAATGGAGGAGGAGTTGAGGCTGAAAGCCCGAGAAGGAAGCAACAATGGAGATGCTGCATTCTCTGCCAATGCAAAAGGCAAAGGTGTTTCCTCCACCAAAAATGATGGTGACAAAAAGAAGAAGGGCGGCAAGAAGAAGTTTCAAGGAGAGTGCTTCTACTGTAAGAAGAAAGGACATGCAATTGCAGATTGTCGTGTCAAGAAGGCAGATGAAAAGAATGGTACCCTTAAAAGTAAAGGGAAAGAGACAGCCAATACGGCTGAAGCAGAGTTGGAATTATTCATGGCGACCATTGAGGAAGTGTGCTCCTCGGCGCAAGAAGAATCTACCACTGACTCTTGGGTGTTGGATAGTGGGGCCTCCCGTCACATGACCAACAAGAAAGGTCTATACAGTTCTATGCAGCCTCTACAAGAATCCATCACTGTGACGGTTGGAAATGATGCTAAATGCCCTGCTGCGGGCACAGGTACTATTTCTTTTGTTGCTGCAAATGGTGAAGTCAAAAAGCTTTCAAATGTGTTGTATGTTCCCGAAATCAGGAGAAATCTCTTATCAGTTGCTGCCATAACTGATCTTGGTCATGAAGTGAGGTTCAAGAAGACAGGTGCAGAAATTATTGATAGTGCTGGCACAATTGTTGGCAAAGGAGAAAGAAGGAACAACCTGTATGAGCTAAGTGCTCTTACAGCCACCGCTGGAGTGGGCACAAGTAAGCTTTGGCATGAAAGGTTTGGACACATCGGATTTGCAGTATTGAAGGAGATGCAAAAGCAAGGTATGGTTGCTCACCTACCTACAATAACTGAATTGAAGGAACCATGTGAAGCTTGTATGATGGGCAAGCAACAGAGAAAGGCATTTCCACAAGAAAGCAAGAATAGAGCACATGCTCCTCTAGAGTTGGTGCATGCTGACTTGTGTGGTAAGATGCCTACACAGGCCTTGGGGGGATCTTCTTATTTTATGTTGATTGTCGATGACTACAGTAGGAAGATGTGGGTGTACTTCCTTCGTGATAAGGCTCAAGCTTTTGGTAAGTTTAAAGAATGGCTAATACTTGTTGAGAATGAAACAGGGAAAAGTGTGAAGAAATTTAGAACAGATGGTGGTGGTGAGTTCAACTCAAAGGAGTTTGAAGGCTTTTGCAAGAGCAAAGGGATCAAGCGTCAATTGACGACGCCTCACACACCTCAGCAGAATGGTGTTGTGGAACGCAGGAATCGTACCATTGTGGAGATGGCAAGATGCATGCTAAAGGGCAAGGGATTGCCTAACCATTTTTGGGCTGAAGCTGTTAATACTGCAGTCTACATTCTAAATCGGAGCTACACAAAGGCTCTCAAGGGAAAAACACCTCATGAGGCTTACACTGGTAAGAAACCATCTGTTTCACATTTCAGAATTTTTGGATGTGAATGTTATGCACATGTTCCAGATGAGAAGAGAAACAAGTTACAACCAAAAAGCAGAAAATGTATCTTCTTGGGTTATAGTGATGAGCAGAAGGCTTACAAGTTATATGACCAAGAGGCAAAGAAGATCATCGCGAGCCGTGATGTGGTGTTCAAGGAGGAGCCGCATACAGTGGAGGAGGAGAAGGCAAGGTCTTCCACTTTATCATCAAGCGAAGAAGTAGTCCACTATGAACCTGTCCCGAGAGCTATCCCTATCCTTAAGGAGGAGGAAGCATCATCTTCAGATGATGAGGAAAAAGTTCACCAACCTGACATCACCCCACCGGAAAAGCCATTGCCGCGCTGGGTGAAGCAGCTCTATGACCACAATAATCCTATGCCTGCATCTGTTGAGGAGAAGGCAGACGGACCAAGGAGGTCTCAGAGAATAGAGGAGCAAAGGAGGGCTTCTGCTCACATAGTCAACATGGCCTTGATGGTTGAGATTATGAGAGAAGTAAAGGAGCCAACTGACTTAGAAGAAGCACTTGCAGATCCATCATGGAAGGCTGCTATGCAGGCGGAGTATGACAACATAATGAAGAATGACACTTGGGAGCTAGTGGATCGGCCAGCAAAGCGGAAGATTATTGGCACCAAGTGGATCTGGAAGGTAAAGTACAAGGCTGATGGTACCTTAGAAAAGTACAAAGCTAGACTGGTTGCCCAAGGATTTTCACAAGTTGAAGGGTTTGATTTTCAAGAGTCATTTGCCCCAACTGCCAGAATGACCACTATTCGCACGGTACTTGCAGTGGCTGCCCACAAGAAGTGGCCAGTGTACCAAATGGATGTTAAGTCAGCGTTCTTAAATGGTGACCTCAAGGAGGAGGTGTACGTGGCTCAGCCACCAGGGTTTGAGGCCCCCCATTCTGAGAACAAAGTGTGTAAACTGAAGAAGGCATTGTATGGGCTGAAACAAGCCCCCAGAGCATGGTACCAACGGATAGATAGGTTCTTTTTAAACCTAAACTTCAAAAGATGTGCCTCAGATGCTAACTTGTATGTTTACAGGGATGGTAAAAAGTCTGTAGTGATTGTCCTATATGTGGACGACCTTCTTATTACAGGTGACTATGAAGATATGATCAACCAAACTCGAAAGGCTTTGAGTTTTGAGTTTGAAATGACAGACTTGGGCTTGCTGCACTATTGTTTGGGGATTGAAGTCTGGCAAGAGCCAGGAAAGATCTTCATCTCTCAGAAGAAGTATGCATGGGAGATCTTGAAGGCATTTGGCATGACCGAGTGCAAGGAGATAGCTACACCTATGGAGGTGAATGTAAAGTTATCCGTTGAGGATACATCAGCACTAGCAGACATTGGGAGGTATAGGAGGTTGGTCGGCAGTCTAATCTACTTGTGTAACACCAGACCAGATATCAGTTTTGCTGTTGGTGTTTTGAGCAGGTTCTCAAACAAACCTCATGAGAGTCATTGGAAAGCTGGGATGCGGGTGCTCAGATACTTGAAGAAAACTCTTGACTATGGTATCACATACAGTTTCGGAACTTCTCTTGTGGGGAACTGTGACTCAGATTGGGCAGGAGACATTGATTCCAGGAAGTCAGTTTCTGGTTATTGTTTCTCTTTGGGTTCAGGAATTTTCTCTTGGATTAGTAAGAAGCAACCAACAGTGGCATTGTCTTCTACCGAAGCAGAGTACAAGGCAGCTTGTTTTGCTGCATGTGAGGCCGTATGGTTGAGAAGGATTCTATGGCATATGGGAGTGCAGGATGAAGAACCAACTGTGCTGAGATGTGACAATCAGAGTTGCATCGCCATTGCCAAAAATCCAGTGTTTCATGCACGCACCAAACATATAGAGATCCAGTATCACTATGTGCGTGATTTGATGGAGGATGGGATAGTGGAATTGGTCTACTGTCCAACAGAGGAGAATGGAGCAGATATCTTCACCAAAGCACTTACGAAGGATCTGCTTCAAGTTCATCTTCAGAGACTCGGCATTGGGCCGAGGAGATAGTTCACCTATGGGTGGACATTGAGGGGGGGTGTTAGATATGATCAATGCCCCACCCTCATTAGGTGCTACCAATGATCCATGGTGCTCAAAGTTGTAAGGCCCCCATTATGAGGAGAAGCCAAATGTGAGCCCGGACATTGGTTGAGTCCTGACTTGTATATCAGATGAGGTCTATGTGACCGGATGGCAAAAAAAAGGTGACTGTTGTGGGTCTAATCTTTGGGTTAGACGGAGTGGTTAAGCTGGTAGCAACTCGAGGCACATTGCATTGAGTTGCGTGGTAAGGGAGTTAAAAGGGGCCCCTATTGTGGGGTCCGGGGGCCGCGGAAGCGGCCCCTGGCTGGGGGGTCCCAGGGGGGCCAGCGGCCCCCCTGGCGGGGGTCCGGGGGCAGCGCCCCCGGCCCGATGGTAAAGGGAATATTCCCTGGAATATTCCCTGGCCGACTAGTGGAGGCTCATATGGTAGGTCGGTCAGCAGGCCGACCTAACGACCTTCGCGGGCTATAAAAGCTAAACCCCTTCGCAGCCATCTTACACTTATCTTTCACCCAGTCAGAGTTGTTGTTCCAGCTA
The DNA here is from genome assembly GCF_053477565.2 of Lygodium microphyllum. NCBI lineage: Eukaryota > Viridiplantae > Streptophyta > Polypodiopsida > Schizaeales > Lygodiaceae > Lygodium > Lygodium microphyllum. The sequence continues at coordinate 146,742,374 of NC_141141.1, forward strand.
GCCTTAAGCTCTTCACCTATCTTCTGTCTAGATCGCCATCTAAGCTTCATTCATTGGAAGCGCACGGGTGGACAGAGCCATCTTTGTATCAGTTGTTTGGAGTTAAAGAATTTTACTGATTCTCCTCTTATCTGTTGTGTACTCTCTATCTCTTTCTCAGATTCTGTTCGCTGCGCCGTGTAATATTTTTACATGATGCTTGCATTGTACTAGAGTATAATCCCAAGTTCTACAATTGGATTCTAACATCTTGGAGTGACATGGATTCATAGTTGTAAACATATACATAAATTGATTATGTTTTTAATGATTGTGTACAAACCAACTTGAGTTTTATTTGTTTATGTTTTAAAAAAATTAAAGGAGAAAAAAAAACTACACATCCTACAAGCAATGATTAGCAAGTAGAGATAACCACAATTATGGTCAACACAACTAGACTCAAGTAAGTTTTACTTTTTCTAATAGAGTCTTATCAATGGATTTTGAAGCACATCAACTACATGTACTCTCATATTTTTATCAAGTGAATACATGATAGTGAGGTGATTATATGGGTGGATCAAATATTTGAGCAACCAAGGACTATCATCCCCTGGAAGATTTACCAAAAGCATTACCGAGCAATAAAGACCTACCTAGAACATATAATTAGAAAGACTTTAAAGATGAAATTTGCAAGATCGTGCCCAATATACAAGTTTTCCTCCATTGGTATTCTCTTAGATTCTCTCTCTACTAACAAAGAAGTCATAATACTAATGAGAAGACAAGTTGCTACCAATGGCAAAAGCTCCTTCATCAACCAAATCATAATTTAAGTGACACCCTGTCTTGAGTGACATGAACCACTCCATCATTACTTCTTCAACATCAATCAAATTATCCACTTTAAGAGCCTCCTTATGTCTCTTAATCCTATCATATTTTTCTCATCAAAGTTGGAAAGTCATTCTATACTTTATTTATTTCACTTCAGAAGAATTAAAAAAAAAAAGACAGAAAAAAAGAGAAAAATATACATACAAAAATAGAGCACCGCACCTAGGGGTCCTTAACTTAGGTATGCCCAATTGGTCAACCAGCTCCCTCCCTAACCCCCTAGTCTTGCTTCCTAGTCCCCTATGTAAACTCAAGGTACATCAAGGGTAGCCACACTTCAGAACCTCATCGTAGACCTATCTCCCTGAGTCACTAATACAAGTTCTTTCAATATTTTCCAATCTCTCACTACTATGGCAACAATATAGGAAGCATGACAACCAAAAGTCATCTAGGCATCACTCAATGCTATAGTTCCATTAAGCATTGTAGTCCCTATTCACAAAAGAAACCTTTGTCATCACACTTATGTTTGTGAATCCTATGGATCTCACATTACTTCAAGGTTCTCTTGATACCCCATTGAATACTTTATTCCTAAACAATGATAATACTTCCCATCATATATCTATCAAATAGTGCTTACTTCATCGATGATCAATAAACGAAAGCCATCATATTTTCTCCTAACTATGTAATAGCCTATGTAAGCATGTGCACTCACATAATAATTGCACATATGTAGATTGGATCATGAAGTAGAGACAACACTTTGGATTTTTTTGCCTTGAGTCTTGAACCCATCTCCCAATCCATACAAATGGCATGTGCATGCAAACAAACTAGCACTCCCCTAAGAAGAGAGCATGAGAGGTTGCCCTTGCAAAAGTACAAGAGAATGTAGTGGCTTGAAACTTCTACCTTGAGCTAACTGTAAAATATTACACGGCGCAGCGAACAGAATCTGAGAAAGAGATAGAGAGTACACAACAGATAAGAGGAGAATCAGTAAAATTCTTTAACTCCAAACAACTGATACAAAGATGGCTCTGTCCACCCGTGCGCTTCCAATGAATGAAGCTTAGATGGCGATCTAGACAGAAGATAGGTGAAGAGCTTAAGGCTAGCTGGAACAACAACTCTGACTGGGTGAAAGATGAGTGTAAGATGGCTGCAAAGGGGTTTAGCTTTTATAGCCCGCGAAGGTCGTTAGGTCGGCCTGCTGACCGACCTACCATATGAGCCTCCACTAGTCGGCCAGGGAATATTCCAGGGAATATTCCCTTTACCACGGGCCGGGGGCGCTGCCCCCGGACCCCCGCCAGGGGGGCCGCTGGCCCCCCTGGGACCCCCCAGCCAGGGGCGCTTCCGCGGCCCCCGGACCCCACAATAGGGGCCCCTTTTAACTCCCTTACCACGCAACTCAATGCAATGTGCCTCGAGTTGCTACCAGCTTAACCACTCCGTCTAACCCAAAGATTAGACCCACAACAGTCACCTTTTTGCCATCCGGTCACATAGACCTCATCTGATATACAAGTCAGGACTCAACCAATGTCCGGGCTCACATTTGGCTTCTCCTCATAATGGGGGCCTTACAACTTTGAGCACCATGGATCATTGGTAGCACCTAATGAGGGTGGGGCATTGATCATATCTAACACCCCCCCTCAATGTCCACCCATAGGTGAACTATCTCCTCGGCCCAATGCCGAGTCTCTGAAGATGAACTTGAAGCAGATCCTTCGTAAGTGCTTTGGTGAAGATATCTGCTCCATTCTCCTCTGTTGGACAGTAGACCAATTCCACTATCCCATCCTCCATCAAATCACGCACATAGTGATACTGGATCTCTATATGTTTGGTGCGTGCATGAAACACTGGATTTTTGGCAATGGCGATGCAACTCTGATTGTCACATCTCAGCACAGTTGGTTCTTCATCCTGCACTCCCATATGCCATAGAATCCTTCTCAACCATACGGCCTCACATGCAGCAAAACAAGCTGCCTTGTACTCTGCTTCGGTAGAAGACAATGCCACTGTTGGTTGCTTCTTACTAATCCAAGAGAAAATTCCTGAACCCAAAGAGAAACAATAACCAGAAACTGACTTCCTGGAATCAATGTCTCCTGCCCAATCTGAGTCACAGTTCCCCACAAGATAAGTTCCGAAACTGTATGTGATACCATAGTCAAGAGTTTTCTTCAAGTATCTAAGCACCCGCATCCCAGCCTTCCAATGACTCTCATGAGGTTTGTTTGAGAACCTGCTCAAAACACCAACAGCAAAACTGATATCTGGTCTGGTGTTACACAAGTAGATTAGACTGCCGACCAACCTCCTATACCTCCCAATGTCTGCTAGTGCTGATGTATCCTCAACGGATAACTTTACATTCACCTCCATAGGTGTAGCTATCTCCTTGCACTCGGTCATGCCAAATGCCTTCAAGATCTCCCATGCATACTTCTTCTGAGAGATGAAGATCTTTCCTGGCTCTTGCCAGACTTCAATCCCCAAACAATAGTGCAGCAAGCCCAAGTCTGTCATTTCAAACTCAAAACTCAAAGCCTTTCGAGTTTGGTTGATCATATCTTCATAGTCACCTGTAATAAGAAGGTCGTCCACATATAGGACAATCACTACAGACTTTTTACCATCCCTGTAAACATACAAGTTAGCATCTGAGGCACATCTTTTGAAGTTTAGGTTTAAAAAGAACCTATCTATCCGCTGGTACCATGCTCTGGGGGCTTGTTTCAGCCCATACAATGCCTTCTTCAGTTTACACACTTTGTTCTCAGAATGGGGGGCCTCAAACCCTGGTGGCTGAGCCACGTACACCTCCTCCTTGAGGTCACCATTTAAGAACGCTGACTTAACATCCATTTGGTACACTGGCCACTTCTTGTGGGCAGCCACTGCAAGTACCGTGCGAATAGTGGTCATTCTGGCAGTTGGGGCAAATGACTCTTGAAAATCAAACCCTTCAACTTGTGAAAATCCTTGGGCAACCAGTCTAGCTTTGTACTTTTCTAAGGTACCATCAGCCTTGTACTTTACCTTCCAGATCCACTTGGTGCCAATAATCTTCCGCTTTGCTGGCCGATCCACTAGCTCCCAAGTGTCATTCTTCATTATGCTGTCATACTCCGCCTGCATAGCAGCCTTCCATGATGGATCTGCAAGTGCTTCTTCTAAGTCAGTTGGCTCCTTTACTTCTCTCATAATCTCAACCATCAAGGCCATGTTGACTATGTGAGCAGAAGCCCTCCTTTGCTCCTCTATTCTCTGAGACCTCCTTGGTCCGTCTGCCTTCTCCTCAACAGATGCAGGCATAGGATTATTGTGGTCATAGAGCTGCTTCACCCAGCGCGGCAATGGCTTTTCCGGTGGGGTGATGTCAGGTTGGTGAACTTTTTCCTCATCATCTGAAGATGATGCTTCCTCCTCCTTAAGGATAGGGATAGCTCTCGGGACAGGTTCATAGTGGACTACTTCTTCGCTTGATGATAAAGTGGAAGACCTTGCCTTCTCCTCCTCCACTGTATGCGGCTCCTCCTTGAACACCACATCACGGCTCGCGATGATCTTCTTTGCCTCTTGGTCATATAACTTGTAAGCCTTCTGCTCATCACTATAACCCAAGAAGATACATTTTCTGCTTTTTGGTTGTAACTTGTTTCTCTTCTCATCTGGAACATGTGCATAACATTCACATCCAAAAATTCTGAAATGTGAGACAGATGGTTTCTTACCAGTGTAAGCCTCATGAGGTGTTTTTCCCTTGAGAGCCTTTGTATAGCTCCGATTTAGAATGTAGACTGCAGTATTAACAGCTTCAGCCCAAAAATGGTTAGGTAATCCCTTGCCCTTTAGCATGCATCTTGCCATCTCCACAATGGTGCGATTCCTGCGTTCCACAACACCGTTCTGCTGAGGTGTGTGAGGCGTTGTCAATTGACGCTTGATACCTTTGCTCTTGCAAAAGCCTTCAAACTCCTTTGAGTTGAACTCACCACCACCATCTGTTCTAAATTTCTTCACACTTTTCCTTGTTTCATTCTCAACAAGTATTAGCCATTCTTTAAACTTACCAAAAGCTTGAGCCTTATCACGAAGGAAGTACACCCACATCTTCCTACTGTAGTCGTCGACAATCAGCATAAAATAAGAAGATCCCCCCAAGGCCTGTGTAAGCATCTTACCACACAAGTCAGCATGCACCAACTCTAGAGGAGCATGTGCTCTATTCTTGCTTTCTTGTGGAAATGCCTTTCTCTGTTGCTTGCCCATCATACAAGCTTCACATGGTTCCTTCAATTCAGTTATTGTAGGTAGGTGAGCAACCATACCTTGCTTTTGCATCTCCTTCAATACTGCAAATCCGATGTGTCCAAACCTTTCATGCCAAAGCTTACTTGTGCCCACTCCAGCGGTGGCTGTAAGAGCACTTAGCTCATACAGGTTGTTCCTTCTTTCTCCTTTGCCAACAATTGTGCCAGCACTATCAATAATTTCTGCACCTGTCTTCTTGAACCTCACTTCATGACCAAGATCAGTTATGGCAGCAACTGATAAGAGATTTCTCCTGATTTCGGGAACATACAACACATTTGAAAGCTTTTTGACTTCACCATTTGCAGCAACAAAAGAAATAGTACCTGTGCCCGCAGCAGGGCATTTAGCATCATTTCCAACCGTCACAGTGATGGATTCTTGTAGAGGCTGCATAGAACTGTATAGACCTTTCTTGTTGGTCATGTGACGGGAGGCCCCACTATCCAACACCCAAGAGTCAGTGGTAGATTCTTCTTGCGCCGAGGAGCACACTTCCTCAATGGTCGCCATGAATAATTCCAACTCTGCTTCAGCCGTATTGGCTGTCTCTTTCCCTTTAGTTTTAAGGGTACCATTCTTTTCATCTGCCTTCTTGACACGACAATCTGCAATTGCATGTCCTTTCTTCTTACAGTAGAAGCACTCTCCTTGAAACTTCTTCTTGCCGCCCTTTTTCTTTTTGTCACCATCATTTTTGGTGGAGGAAACACCTTTGCCTTTTGCATTGGCAGAGAATGCAGCATCTCCATTGTTGCTTCCTTCTCGGGCTTTCAGCCTCAACTCCTCCTCCATTAATAATGCACAAAACTCCTCAAAAGTCAAAGCTTGAGGTCTCACCTGAGTATTAAGGGCAGTTACTAGTCCATCAAACTTTTGTGGACAAATCCGAAGACACCTCCGAGCTAGCTCTTCGCTAGTCTTTTGTATCCCAGCGCCAGCCATCTGGTCGCGCAGATTCTTAATCCGAGTGATGAATGCTTCAACCGTCTCTCCTTCAGCAAACTTCTCCGCTGCTAGTTGATTCTCCAAGTTTTGAATCCTTGTTTGGTTTCGTGTTTCATACTGACTCCTTAGTACATTCCAAGCCTCTGACGCTTTGGTTGTATGCTGAATCAGAGTCAAAACACTGTCAGAACAGCTTGTAACTAAGGCACACAATGCATCTGCATTCCTTCGTTTCCAAGCTCGTAGAAGATCTGCATTCGGAGGAATCATCACACTAGGATTTGATGGGTCGGGGGTAGGCTGTGGTTCTGCGTCAGTCCCCAGCACAGTCTCCAGAAGCTCATAAGAATCAAGGATAGTAGTAATTTTGAACTTCCACAAGGTGTAGTTTGTACCATCTAACTTGCCTTCGCTGAAGGTTGGTGGACGAATCCTCAGTGTTTGAATAGCCGGTACAGCAGCACCACCTCCTGCACCGCTTCCTGATGCGCCAGAACTGCTTCCCGGAGTCGACATCGTTTCTCTTTGCTGTTGAAGCCTTTGCCTCTTGCACGCTCTCCGATCTCTAGAGCCCCCTGGGCTCTGATACCATGTAAAATATTACACGGCGCAGCGAACAGAATCTGAGAAAGAGATAGAGAGTACACAACAGATAAGAGGAGAATCAGTAAAGTTATTTAACTCCAAACAACTGATACAAAGATGGCTCTGTCCACCCGTGCGCTTCCAATGAATGAAGCTTAGATGGCGATCTAGACAGAAGATAGGTGAAGAGCTTAAGGCTAGCTGGAACAACAACTCTGACTGGGTGAAAGATGAGTGTAAGATGGCTGCAAAGGGGTTTAGCTTTTATAGCCCGCGAAGGTCGTTAGGTCGGCCTGCTGACCGACCTACCATATGAGCCTCCACTAGTCGGCCAGGGAATATTCCAGGGAATATTCCCTTTACCATCGGGCCGGGGGCGCTGCCCCCGGACCCCCGCCAGGGGGGCCGCTGGCCCCCCTGGGACCCCCCAGCCAGGGGCCGCTTCCGCGGCCCCCGGACCCCACAATAGGGGCCCCTTTTAACTCCCTTACCACGCAACTCAATGCAATGTGCCTCGAGTTGCTACCAGCTTAACCACTCCGTCTAACCCAAAGATTAGACCCACAACAGTCACCTTTTTGCCATCCGGTCACATAGACCTCATCTGATATACAAGTCAGGACTCAACCAATGTCCGGGCTCACATTTGGCTTCTCCTCATAATGGGGGCCTTACAACTTTGAGCACCATGGATCATTGGTAGCACCTAATGAGGGTGGGGCATTGATCATATCTAACACTAACATCCTCTATGGTCCCCAATTTCTACTAGTTCAATTGATTCTAAACAACCATCCACCAGGAGATCCTAATTCCATGGGTTGTATTCAATCCACACAACCACTTTCTCCTTGACATTCTTCATCTTTGGTGCAAGCTAAAGTATACTACCTCCAACAAAGAGTGCCATGGGACTCACACTCATTAGGAGGGGGTACTCTTAACTATAATATGGAGGCTAAAGTATACTACCTCCAATAAAGAGTGCCATGGGACTCACACTCATTTAGGAGGGGGTAGTCTTAATTATAGGATAGAAGCCAACTTAACTATAGGATGGAAGGTAGCAAGACAACCTAGCAAATCGACAAAGATGTGTAAAGATTGAAAAAGTAAAGAAAAGTGAAAATCAAGAAAAAGGTATAAGGCATAAATTTTTTTGTCAAAGCCTACAGTCATATGATTAATTGTAACCTTATTTTGCAAGTTGGGCATAGTGTCTATGCAAATTGTAATATTTTCCACTAGGTAGAAAGATCCATAGCTCAACATGGGTGCAAGCACTAATTTTCATTCATTTCCATGAAGGGTATGCATAATCTAATATGTATGCATAAATGAAGAAAGACTGGATAAGACCCAAGTAGGAGAGATGGGTGTTCAACTTAAGTAGAAGCCCAAACTCCAAACCCCATATGTAAAAACTAGAAAATAAATGGGCAAGCTCATTCTTGTGGTGTACAAACTTGAGAGCATGCTTCTTCTTCTTGCTTCAAGTCTATCTACTTATGCTCTACCTTGAGAATGAGGGAGAAAGTGAGTTGAGAGTGAGGGAGAGAGTGAATTGAGAGTGAGGGAGAGAGTGAGGGGCTTGAGAGTTGAAGCTCCTTCCTCATGTGCTCTCTTCTCTTCTTCCACTTCTTGGGTGAGAGGAAAATTGGAGGAGGGATCGAATGGTCTTTCTTCTTCTTCACATTTTCTCTCATGGATTGGGTACTTGTAGATTAAATTGGGAGCTATGGAGTAGAGGATGTAGATCAAGTACCATCACATGGATCATGGGTTACCTACCATTAAGATTTCACTTTGACATGGCATTGAGGAGAAGGTAAGGTGGTGAGTTCACTACACCCTCATTTTGATTTGTTTGTTCTTGCTTTCATGTGGTTTCGGAGAAGAATGGATAGATCGGTAGTTTGGAGGATGTATAGGAGGGTATGTGAGAGGTAGCTATTGCCAAATCACTTGAAGTTCTTGAAACAATAAGCATTCCATCAAGTCCAACAATCAAATATATGAAAGCTCCAATAGTTTGCTCCTATTTGTGCATTCTATTGTTGGCTCTAAAAATTATTCCATGGCTATGCTGCCAAAGTCCTTGGTCCCCTAAAGGGTATTTGAGGTATGATGTTAGGAATGACCCAATTTATTGTAGTTGGTTCTGCCATCCTTAACCTAGGCCACATAATTGGTACTTTATATTCCATTTGGATATTAGGGTTGAACCAGCAACCTATTCTTTCATGTCTATTTCTTTGACATATTTCACAATACTTTTCTTTCCTTTGTGTTACAAGAAGACATAAGTATTTTAGCTTTTGCTTAATCTTCTTCTCAAGCTTGTAGTCTTAGACTTCTTCTTGTCCTTATCCTTCCATTTCATCTTCTTGCTTTTTCTTGAACTTATTTTTCTCTTCTTCTTATGTAGTTTCTTACTAGTTTCCTTATCATTTGAGTCACTTGCTCATGCTCTAAATTTGATCTTGAATAATGGTCATCTTTCTCACTATCACTATCTAAATCTAACTCTTCTTTGAGATTCTTTGACCGATTATTACCAAGTCTTCTTTCCACTCTCATAGCTCTAACCAAGGTATCCAATGTATCATTGAGTATCAACTATACATTTTCTTTAGGGCTCCTAATCCTACTTTTTAGGCCCTTGATAAAATAAGAAATTAGCATATCGTAAGGTGGCCCATTCACAATAGTAAGTCAATTAAATAACTTCATGACCTTTTGAGCATAGTCCTCTACTAGCATGTCTTTTTCATCTATATTATTTATCTTTGTCAAGATATTAGTAGGATTTTTGTATTTCCTAAATCTCCCTAAAATTTTAGTATTCAATGCATCATATGCATTAAAAGCACCCATACCATAATTACTAAACTAGTACATAGCTTTATCTTGTAGGGTGGTTACTTGATCTCCATACAATTGATTGAATCCACTTGATATCCACCTCATTTTGAACTTGGCAACATGGGAGTAATGATCTTCTTTCTTTCTACTTAAAAATTTTACTGCCCAAAACCTAAGGGTTTAGAGGTGGTTATGCCTAAGTTGTCATCCTTCTTGTTCTAGTACCAAGGCTTGATGGACTAAATACTAACTATGTTTGTGCATGTGGGCAAGTGAGGGAAATTTTTACTAGCAAAATATCCCATATTATTCTCTTAAAATCATCATGAGGAGTTTTTTAATCCACATCTAGTTCAAGATTGACCTCTACTCTTGATACACTTGTGGATGGAATGTCTTCTAGTGCAATATCCTTTGGTACTAGTTCATCCTCCTACATCTCTTCATCAACTTGCACTTCTTCATCAACATGTACTTCAAATTCTACTTCGAACAAGAGATGTTAGCCTCCCTTCTTAAATATTATCTCAATCCTTGCGAGCTCTTGTTAATATCTAATCCCTCTAATGACGTTGTTTCCGTGACATAAATGCTATCCATCCAAGATTCCTTAGACATCACAACTACCATTACAATCCTACACTTCCACATGCTATTCCTACAAATTCCTTCCTTCCAAGCCTAATGCCTAAATCATGTGCATGTAGTAGCACAAGCCATGCAAGATTGCCGAATTGTAATGGCCTAACTTATCAAATATTTTTCATCTAGAATAGCAAAATAGATCCATACTTGAATACACAAGGAAATATAGATTTTAGGACACACACCTCTTGAATCAGCAAGCAACATAAAACAATAACAAATCTTTCAAAAATTGGCACAAAATTTTAGGTTACATTATCTACAGCTTGAAACAAGTGCTATCTTGAATATTCTATTATGTTAAGAATTCAAAAATCACAAATCATGATGAGTTACATATTTAATCATAAGTACTACTATCCACAAAAGGCCAAGATATATTACCCTTAATGTGTCATGAGGTCTATTGTGGGAGTGACGGCTAGAGGGGTTAGAGATGAAGCTAGTCAATTTAGGCCATTAGATGTGTTTAACTTAAGGATCCCTAGGTGTAGTGAGTGTATTGTGTGTTTATCTTTTTTGGAGTTATTACTTTCTTTTTTTCCTTAGTTTTCCTTTTCTTGTTTTCTCTTTTCTTTTTCTAACTATAAATAGAGCTCTAGACTCTAGAAGGGGGCAAAGCATTTTCCTAAGGTATCCTTTGCTGAGAAATATTATTTGACAAACTTGTAAAAAGTTAAAGCAAGGACTCTGGGAAGAAGTGATGTATGCACTTAGCAAACCTACTGTCCACCATGTCCTCCATATTTATATATCAAGTTCTTTATAAATAGCTTGTTGAAAAGAGGACATTCACACGGTTATAAGCCATATGATTGATGATGTATGTATTGGCTTGCTTTACTATGCCCTAGTTGCAACTTCCCTAAGATGGGTGTTTCTTGATGAGCTTTTCTAACTACATGCTTAGTTAGGAAAGATTTTTGGGCATAGTTACAAATCCATGATGTATCGACATGCATTTAGAAAAAGAAATTATAAGTGTGATGGTTGAAAGAAATCAATTTAGATGCACAAGGGAAGGGAGATGGCACAAGATGTGGAGGCTCAATCCATCTTCTTCTTCTTCACCTTCATTCTTCTCATGCCCACAATGAGTATCTCCCAAAGTGAATGGATACTTTGACTTTAGGACACTTTAGGTATAGCCTCTTTTTCATTTTATATAAGCTTAACCTATGACTTATTTTTCAACACTCCCCCTCAAGCTCAAAATGAGCTTACAACCCAAATACCCCAGGTGTACTTCTAAAGTAATCAAACTTATCTCTACCTCATTCTTTTGCAAAGATATCTACAACTTGGTAACTGGTTTTTAGGTGTACCAAGTCTATCTCTCCATCCGTGACTTTCTCTCTAATGAAATGATAGTGCACTTCAATATGCTTTGTTTTGGCATAATAAATTGGGTTCTTTGGAAGTATAATGCTACTGATGTTATCAAAGTATATGATAGCTCCACCATATATATTATATAGAAGTAGCCTCTACCATGTTTACTCACATGCTGCCAATGCCATTTGTAGTCTACTTCCATACTCGATAAAGCTACTATGGGATGCTTCTTGCTACTCCAACTTATCATGGTGGCTGAACCAAATGAAAAAGCATAACCATTTGTGGATCTTCTATCAATAAGAATTTCTGCCCAATTAGCATTTATGTATGCAAACAATCTAGGCTTGATCCCTTTGCCATAGAACATGTTGTAATTACTACATCTAAGTGTGACTTGCATGTCCTTTGCATAAATTAGCTTATCACTCCAATTGAGTAGCTCAAGTTTAGTCTTGTCATGGTTAGGTCAATCAAGCTATCAACCATCTTTTTGGACACAGTAATGTCCTCAACATACTATCCTTCTTCAACCATTTTTATCTTTTTGTCTAATGGTGTGTCAATCAACTTACATGCACTCATCTCATACTTCTCCAACATTTCCAAGGAGTATTGCATTTGCACCAACCAAATTCCATGTGGTGTGTCAATTACTTCAATGCCAAGAAAACACCTCACTAATCCAAGATCTTTCATGTCAAACAAATTGTGTAGACCATGCTTTACTTTGGTCATTTCTCTTTCAAGAGTATATTTTATGGTAAGGTTATCAACATAAATTATTATGGGAGCACTAAATTGTCCTTAAGAGACTAGACTAGGTGCAAGATTTGTTACAAGAATTCTGATTACAAAATAATCCCACGTAGCAACACAAAGTACAATGATAACTTAACAAGATACGGAAAATCCCACAACTTGAGACCATAGGTATAGACAATAGGACTCAATAGGATATGAAGGATCCCACAACCTGAGCCGCAGGTATGGATACAAGATATCAGAATTACAAGACCTTATTTGAGAGAATGAATGAGATATAAAATAATAGTAGACAATGTAGGAAATTGCGAGGAAGATGAGAGACGAAAGGAAGAGAGGAGAGAAGAGAGATATCAGACACCAGAAGTGGAACCCCAGAAGTGTGTCGACTGAGCACATATGATAGGAATATATAGAGGGGACCTGGGGCACTATATATAGACAGACTATATATAGCTAACACTATATATAGCTAACACCCCCGCTCAAATAAAGGTCCCTTACTATGGATGAAAAAACCCTTGGGGGCTCAAGGGAAAAACCCACAGCTCTATATAGGCCTACCGTTATATTAATATTCAAAATATAAAATTACAAAGTTGAACTTACAAGAGCCTATTCATAGGCATCAAAGGAGCTACATCACTCCTGAATTACAACAGCCTATTCAAAGGCATCAAAAGAGCTTTATCACTCCTAAATATACAACATGTAAAACAAGGATAAGCGACATCACTGCAAAAGATAAAATCTCCAAGAAATTCCTTCAACTGAATTTGGGATGTAAGCAGTATATCTGTCACATCAAAACTTAAAGAAAAACGTTACAGTGACATTAGAACAACAAAAGATCTATAGAGACGATTCGCAACGCCGCTCTATAGATAATATAACACATGTGGGGCCCCATGAACAGAATATAAATAAAACAATTTGTCATCAGTTGGAATATAGACGCTCATCAGCTGGAAAGAATATAAACGAAACAATGTATCATCAGCTAGAATATAGACGCTCATCAATGGAATAACAAACGAGGACAATCATCATGAAGCATGTCAATATCAACATCCAAAAGTAATGTTGATGTTGAAATGTAGAGAGAGAAAGAGAGAGAGGAAGCTTATCTGCTAAGTGGCTCTCGTAAGCTACTAGGTTTCTAAACAACCTCTCATGACCCATCGTCCGTGGAGGGCTGTCTAAATCATCATTCTCAGATATTGTGACCACAGATCCCGAGAAGGGCAGATGTATGCTCTATGCCCTCACTACGCATAGCCAGCTCCTCTTCTCGATCCATGCTGTCTCCAAACTGCACAACCGAGGAGGAGCTCTCTGTAAGCTACCAGGTTTCTAAACACCCTCTCATGACCCATCGTCCGTGGAGGGCTGTCTAAATCATCATTCTCAGATATTGTGACCGCAGATCCCGAGTCCAGTGCAAGAAACTCTTGAAGGGCAGAGGTATGCTCTATGCCCTCATTATGCATAGCCACCTCCTCTTCTCGATCCCCCTGCTATCTCCGGACTGCACAACCAAGGAGGAGCTCTCTTCAAAACCAACCGACTGATCTTCCTCTGTGCCTCTGATGTCTTCTGCAATCCCCCTCTTCACTTTTGGGGCTACAAGAGTGTCATCATCTCCAACCTGTCTAATGGTAAGATTTTTGTACCTTAACCAACAGGCAAAAGAATATCCTGATGCTGGTGGCCATGCCCGATCAGCAAGAGATGCTCGAATGCAGGCATAACCAGATTTACACAATTTTTAGGATGTGCTCCAGAAGTAAAGAGTTTCCACTACTAGCTCTAGAAGCAAAGAGTTTCCACTACTAGAGTTTGCTAGCTCCAGCAGCAGGCTAATGCATCTGACAGAAGTAAGACAGTCTTGGTTGTAAGCCGCTGCTTTTCCAAGCCTTTTAACAACTTCAAGCACCATCAACTGCAATTTGGATCCTACAACAAGAGCACCGCTTGAAATGCCATTTCCAACTAAACCTGCTGCTTTTTCTGTGTCTGGGGGAGAGTCACAGATGGCTTATGCAGGCGTATTTCTTGAGGGGCCTGTACTTTCTGAATTTGTTTGCTCTTCAACCCCGATCCTTGTAGATACACTTATAGAAGAGTAAGATGTAGCAGAATCAAAAGAGAGAGAGGAATCCTAGCTTAAACCTCCCTGCTTTTCTGGGCTGACAGCTGGGATGTCTTCACTCCCTTTCGAAAACTCTAACATGTTCACTAGCTCAACTACAGCAGTAAAGAAGCTACGATGGTACTTACATCCTGCTGCATCACGACAAGATCTCATACTATGAGATTGCAAGGTGACAAGACAACATGAGTATAATAGAAAACAAGACAAGACTAGATACCATGACTAGTCAATAACTAGAACTGGAACTTGAAGTTACTTACTTGGAGGTCTCGACTCCTTGAGCTCCCAAGACTAGCATTGGCAAGACAGGAGCTCTATGGCAAGCCCTTCCTTTTATAGATATTGGAGAGCGACTAAAGAACTTCTAGAATTTTCCATGATGACATAATTGATGATGCAAGTATGACATGCCATAGGTATAGACAACAGGACTTGATGGGATATGAAGGATCCCACAACCTGGGACCATAGGTACGGATAAAAGATATCAAAATTACAAGATCTTCCTCTATGGGAATGAACAAGGTACAAGATAGTACTAAACACGATCTCGTACTATGAGATTACAAGGTGACAAGACAACACGAGTATAATGGAAGACAAGACAAGACTAGATACCATGACTAGACAAGAACTAAAATTGGAACTCAAAGTTACTTAGAGGTCTCAACTCCTTGAGCTCCCAAGACTAGCATTGGCAAGAATGAGGAGCACTATAGTGAGCCCCTCCTTTTAGAGGTGTTGGAGGGTAGCTAAAGATCTTCTAGAATGTTTTATGATGACATCATTAATAATGCAAGCAATGATATGGCATATCTTCTAGAAGGTTCTATGATGACATGTAAAGGGTGGGCTCACATGGTTGGCTCGAGGATGTCATGTTAAGGGTATGTTCACATGGGATGTGGATTCATATAGCATGAGCAAGATTTAATCCGTACACTTTATCATGGCATGTCTATGACATCACGCCCTCCTCTAACGAAGACGAGTTCCACAAGGAGCGGCTTGGTGGTTTGGTCCAAGTTTCATTGGATTCATCTTGTGAAATTCTTTAACCTTGAGAGATGCTCTTTAGAGATATTCTATAGGTTCCCAAGTGCAATCATTGATGTTATATCCTTTCCAATGAACAATATATTTTGATTGAAAATATCCTCAGGTCCAAAGACATGCTCAACCTCAAATTCTTTATGATCTTCAATCTAGATAGGTGGTAGCGGGATTAGATATCTTCCCCCTCAATGGTTAGCTATGGTACTATGGGTCAAAAGAGGAAACATGGAAGGCTAGGTCAATCTTCATGGTGCTAGGGAGTTGGAGTTGGTAAGAAACTGAATTGATCTGAGCTATGATAGTGAAGGGCACAAATATCTAGTGGCCTAGCTTGGTGGAGGGCCTTGTTGTCTAGAGGTTATGCTTGAGTAACCATACTTTATCCACTGACTTTGTATGCTAGATGTTGGGGATGATGCTAGTTCGCATAGTACTTGTATTGATTCTGAGCATTTTAAATTTGTTGCTTGAGTTTTTGGTGTATATCTACTAGGTGTTGAGCTTTATCTTGGGCGGCATGGTTCTTTACTTGATTGAAGAGATGTATATCCGTCCTTGGATGATGGCCATAGTTTTCAAAGAAAGAAGTTTGCTTGGTAGATGCATGGATACTATTATTATAAGCAAACTCAAAACTAATAATTTTGATGGTAGTTGATGATATAGTACATATATTATTCCAAGTCTTGATTTACCCATTTTTTTAAATCATCATTTTGAGGAAGAGTCTAGCGATAGCTATGCCTCTGATGGTCTTGGTGGCAGGGATGAAACATGCCATCAGTTTGAGGAAGAGTCTAGCGGTAGTTGTGCCTATGATGGCCTTGATGGTAGTGATGAAACATGCCATTTTTGTGAACCTATCTACCACAACAAAAATAGAGTCATATTTGTTTGATTTGGAAAGATATGTTATGAAATCCATGGATAGAGAAGACTAGGGTCGCGCTGGAATGGGCAAGGGTTGCAGGAGGCCATGTTGTTTGTGATGAGGTACCTTGGCCGTGTTGTAGGTATCACATGATTTTATATATTCCTTAACTTTGTTCCACATGTGGGGCCACCAAAAATCTCTTGAAATAAGCTCTAAGGTCTTATTAAATCCAAAGTGTCATGTTGTTGGGGTGTCATGGCATTGTTGGAGTACCTGGAGTCTTGACTTTCTTGGAGGGATGCAAAGTAGATCCTTATGGTATAATAATCCATTAGTTTTCTTAAACTCATAAAATTCATTTTATTTTTCCTCTTGATTTTTTGTCTTGAGATTGTTGGCCAAATCATCATGCAACATGGCTCCATGGATTAACTGGATCAAGGTAGGGTCGTCTTGGTAACAAGTGGAGATGGCTGCTAGTTGGAGGTGCTCTGGCTTGAGTAGTATTCCTTATTGTTGATCATAAGCTTATTCTCCCTTCTTAGGTGCTAGGCAGGATCTTCTTGGTAAAGTTTTTGATTGGCATTGTTAGCATCTTGGGCGATAGGTGATGACAAAGTCAAACCTAGATAAGAAGTTACTCTAGTGGGATTGTATTTGATTGAGAATGCGGGTTGTCATAAAGTATTCTAGTTTTTTGTGATCTATATGGGCTGCACTCTCTAGACAATGATGCCAAGTATCAAAGGTATCTACAATGGAAAGGAGTTCTTTGTCATAGATCTCATAGTTTATCTCTAGAGGAGAGAACTTCCTTGAGTGGAATACCACTGGATGCATATGACCATCATCTCCATGTTGGGACAAGATGGCTCCTAAGGCATAGTCTGATGCATTAGTCTCCAAGAAAAACGGCTTGGTAGGATTTGGGTGGAGTAGGATTGGGGTAGTGGTGAAAGAGATCTTCAGGGTCTAGAAGACCTTCTACAAATTACACAAGAGGGAGCTTGGCGCTCTTTTACAAAATGAATTACAATGTGCCCCCAAAGTGCTTTCTTTGCTAGAATATTTGATGCACTAATTATTGTGAACTTTATTTTTCATTAAGGCTTTTCTTACATTTTTTTTAGCTTGCCTTTCTTTTTCACTTTTCTTGCCTTGGGCTATCTTCCATTTCTGAATTTTTTGGGTCTTTTTTGTCTTGGCCTTCCATTTCGGCTGTAACACATTGCCACCATGGAATCACTCTTTGGTCCCATCGCTAACAATGAATACCAACTGACAAACCTGATCGATGACCACAAGAGTAAGCTCAACGCCCTCTAATTCCTACTGAAGGCCCTCTCCCTCAAGTACTAGCACTGGATCCATGCTCTTCTAAGTGTTGAGTCCAAATATAAACTTGAACTAGAAGGAGTCTAGGCTCGCCTCATTTGGATCACCTTTGAATAAGAGTAGCTATAGTAGTAGATTCAACCTTGCACTATTTACTTGGAGACACTCATGGTGGAGCTCATCTACCACAACATTCCATAGCCTCCTATACAATCCCCTCTCGCCACTCTACTATCCACCTCTTGGGCGAGCGCAACACCTCAATTTTGGCCCCCATCCAATTCCAACCCACCTCGCCCCCTATTACCTCCCCTTCCACTATCGGCCCTTGTTGTCCCACCTTTGTAGTTAGAAAGATGAGAGAAAGATAGGGGAAACAAAGAGTAGACTACTCTCAATATTCTTCTTCTTTATTATTCATCACTCTTACTCTACCTGAGTAACACACCATACAATGTACTACAATTGAAGTCAAGTAATGTAAAGAGACTTTGTCTAACTGTACCAGCTAAGTCCATCTAGCTTTATTACACACACATGCCATCTAGCTAATCTACTGTTGGATAGAGTTAGCAGGTAGTAGATAGACTGAGCTTGCATATCTCAACACTCCCCCTCAAAATCAAGTCACTTTTTATATCCCAAGCACTAATCTAAAATGAGTTAACTTATCTCTATCAAGGGATTTGTTAAAGATATTTGCCACTTGGTCTTCAGTATTCACATGTATGAGGTCTATCCTACCTCCAAGCACCATTTCTCTAATGAAATGGTAATGTACATCTATGTGCTTTGACTTGGCATGATAATCTGGATTGCTTGCTAGAAGCACACTACTCATGTTATCACAATATAGCTTGATTAGTTTATCCATACAAATCCCTAAGCCATCCATAAAATTAACTAGCTAAGCAGCGCACACAACCAATGTTGCACTTGTAGTTTATGGGCATTTTAATGTTGATTGAGTTCTGCTTCTATACTTGAGAGAGCCATAGTAGGTTGTTTTTACTATTCCAATTGATGACCATGATGCATCCAATACCAAATGCATATCCACTAGTTGATCTCCTATCATATATACAACCATCCCAATCTGCATCACAATAACATTTAAGCTCAACAGGCTTACTATACTCATAGAAAAATGTTAATGGAAGTGTTTGAGAGTATTTTGGATGATATTGATTATGTTTTGGAAGTTCATGATGATTTTTAGTGGAGATATGAAGCTCTGTGATATTCTGATAGGTTCTGTTGAGGTTCTGATGGGTTCTGATACCTTCTGTATAGCCTCTGTTTTGTTTTGATTTTCTTCTATATGAAGCATGGATTGTTGATTGATGAAGGTTGAAATATTTTGAAAGCTTATTGAATATTTTTTGATAATTTGGAATGGTTTTAGTATGAGTTATGAGGATCTACTGTTCTCTGATGACCTTCTGTAGAGCCTTTGTATCTGCTCTGTCTTTGTGTTCTGTATTTGCTCTGTTCCTGTTCTATTCTGTTCTGTAGATCTTCTGTAAGTATTATATGGAATGTATGTGTGACTTTGAAATTTTTTTCTAACTTTTGAAAAGGATGAATCTAAGTTAAAAAGAGCTAAAACAAATGGAAGAAGCAGCTGCTGAAGACTAAAGAGAAGATTGGAGTGACAGTGATAGTAGTGAGCTATGAAGAGACACTATAGTGGCTCTTGTGCCTCTTCGCATCAGACATACCTCTTGGGAGGTGCATCCATGACCTAAGAAGGATTATTGAGAGTCATTATTGAGTATTTTAGTGAGGAGATGATGTATTATTGAGAGAGAGAGAGAGAGAGAGAGAGAGAGTCAGAGATAGCCAATTCTATCAAAACAGTGTAACTGTATATGAGAGATTGAGAGAGAACTATGAAGACATTGAAGATGAATACTATGTGATTTATTTACATTAAAAAATGGTGTATTCTTTTATGTTCATTGTTCTATTGATGGATTCTATGAAGATGTTGAAGATTATGGTTGATCATATCAAATCAGTGGGAGATATCTATTATGATGCTGTGTGAAGATTTGCTGTTTTCTTTATTTTGGTCATCAAAAGAATAAAATAAAAGCTTTTTGATGTTACAAGATATATTTTCTTGTAGTATAATCCCCTTTTCCTTGGTGTTCCTCTTGGGGCTCCATGTTTTTGGTGCGTAGCTGGGGAAAATTGCAATCAATAAGCATCAAAAGAGGCTGAAAATGAAAGAAATGGCATTGCCAAGAAGAAAAGAATTCAATGGATGCTAAAAAAGTTCCTTCTTCCACTGAAGAGTTGGAGATTCTTATTGCCAAAGCCACTTTCCATAAGAAGTTCATCCCACAATGGTGGAAACATATTACCATCATGATGCAAGCTCTATGTGGTTGACTATTTCCTCTTCCTATTGAGGCAGCAAAAACTTGCATCTTGGTGGAAAATTATTTGGGAACAAATTGAAGAATAGAGAAGCAAAGAGAATGACTATCCATGGAAGATTTAGCATTCATTGAGAAGTTTTCAGACATCATCAAGTGGGAGATTGTGAAGAAGCTTCAGGAGTCGTTGTTTGTGGAGGTTCACAAAAATAAGAAGGATAAGAGTTGGAATTTGTTTGTGGATGCTCAACAGCAAGATACGTGGGATGCCTGGTGCACTAAAAATCTTTTGTTTGTCCAATTAGCAACTCGTTGGAAGTTGGTAGACAAAGTGTTTTTCACAATATACACTGTTGAAACCCTCAAAATCTGGCATTATTATGATGGCACAACAACGATCCTAAGAAGAATGAGTTTTGATACTTTCAAAATGGAATATCTCCCCCTTTGTAGTGGTTTGAAAGCCAAAGAGATGTTGAAAAGAAAGAAGTAGAAGAGATGTTGGCCAAAGAATCCCTCAAAGACTAAAGCCCTCTGTGATACTATCCTGTTGAGTACAGACCAACTAGTTGGAGCCAACCCCCTGATGAATGACACAATCAAGAGGCAAGTGTTAGAACGAGTCCAGAGGTATGTGAGAAGAGAGAAGGCAAAAATCAAAGCTGAGAATGAGCTCACAGCAGAAGCCTCCTTTGATGCCCTAAAAGCACTCTTTACAGAAGTCCCCATATGGCAACTCAAGGTCCCCTTCCTAGTCAGATTCATCCTGGAAATATTGATGACAAGCTAGCAAATGTAGTCCCATTGCTAATTTTTAAGGGAGAGTACAATGAAGACCCTGATCTTCATATAGTAGAATTTATGGTAGCATGTGTGGCTAATAATGTTAGAATCCTTGAGCATTGGTTAGCAATATTCCCTACCACTTTCAAAGGTGTGGAATTTCAGTGGTATGAGAGACAAGCTGTAAACGCCCCGAACAACGTAGTATGCTTAACAATTATGATATTTGCTCGTTTTCGAGATTTAATATAAAAGAGAATGAACACTTAAAGTTGAAAATGAAAATTACTCACAAAATTACAGCCATGAAAATGTAAAAGTAATGGAGACAAGATTGAGGGTTGAAGATGGGCAACCCCCCCCGAAGGAATGTATTTCTGCTCAACCCAAGTCCCTTAGGGAAGAGCTCAGTTACAATCAACCTGAGAGTGAGAAGAAGTAATTCTCACTCTCACAAGATCATGCAAAGATGTACAAACACACATGCATTATCTATTATGCAATGATAAAAACTGATTTCTTTACAGTATGAGAGAAGAAAAATGAAAATTCAGCCTTTCTCCATCGTTGATCAGCAGTACATGGATAGGGTTGTAGGAATTTGATAATGGAGAAGTGGGGGATGATGATGGGGATGGATGGGGCCAGTTTCTGGCTATCTGTGGGTGCTGTACATGAGTTTACAGCAAAGAAAAATGATGATCAATGAAGAAAAACAAGCTCTTATTTATAGGAGAGGGGAGAGCTAGTACAAAAGGGGAAAGTGGAGTAGCACAAGACAAGTGTCCAGCCACATGTCATGAGATGTGACAAGTGGTGGGATGGAAACTTGTGTGACAAGTGTCTTGACACTTGTCTCTTCTCTATGGCCTTCCTTTTTGGGTTGAATACTGTCAAGAATAGAAACAACCAAATTTAGTAAGCACAGTCAGAGTACAGAACTTACTATTTTTAGAATGACATCCCTATTTTTTAGGACTATCATTTTTAGGCTAATTCGAGGCTCCTAAATTTTAGGGACCTCCTAAAATTTAGGGACCCCCCCAATATGGGTATCATATGAAAGCTTTTTCCGTGTACATCGCAAAAATGGTATCCGAATCTTCATGTGACTGTCCTATGCAAAGAAATGTGCATTTCAAGCTTTCAGCCCACACATGCACATTATACAAGCATTTCATGATCATGCCATCTTGTTGATTGTAACTGTTTGTTCTGGTGGATCTAGCCCACACTTCAAGGCATCAATCCTTTCTGTGTGCGAGTCTAACCCTGATATGCGTGAGTTCTAGTCACAGGCGCCCAATCGGGTCATATAGGTGGAAGTGTGAACTATCTTTTCTCTAACCCACCTTGTGGGTCCACCATAACCTGTGACCACTCATCAGTGGCCAGCTCCAATGCACTTTTCTTTATATCTAATTAGTGCAAAGGAAATAAATTTAATAAATCATTATATAGACAAATTAATGAAAAAGCATACAAATTCTGTTTCTATAGAGTTGTGACACAAGCAGCAAGAACTTTTGTGACATGCCAGCAAATGTAGTCCCATTGCCAATTTTTAAGGGAGAGTACAATGAAGACCCTGATCTTCATGTAGCAGAATTTATGGTAGCATGTGTGGCTAACAATGTTAGAACCCCTGAGCATTGGTTAGCAATATTCCCCACCACTTTCAAAGGTGTGTCATTTCAGTAGTATGAGAGACAAGCAGTAGGAACTTTTGGCACATAGGACAACCTAAAGTTGGCCTTCCTCACTAAATTCAGGTGTGAAGGTTTTAAAGAGCAGATGCGAGAGGAGTTCATGAACCTAAGTCAGTCCTCTGGAGAAAGAGTAGAAGCTTCTGTCTCGTGAATGGAATCCATCCTGAAGAGATGGACTAACGATCATTTGGACGAAGGTATCCAAAAAGGAGTGTTTCTCAGAGGCCTACAACCAGAAGTTCACAAGTTTGTGGAATTGAGAAGACCAATCAATTTGCAAGCTGCAGTGGAAGGTGCAAGATTGTATGACGAAGTTGAAGCAAGGCTGTCAATGACTCCAGGAAGAGGAGCCTTACCTCCTCCCATGCCAGGAATGGTATACCCACCAAATGCAATCCCAGGGGCAGTTCCCTACCCCTATCCCTAGATGCAAACAGTGCCGCATTATAATGCACCTAATCCATTGTGGTCACCACAGACAACAGTGCCTCAAATGATGGTTCAACCACAACAACAGTGGCCTCAAACAGTTCCTCCAATGGCGACTCAACAACAGTGGAACCCTACTAGCTGGAATCAACAATCCCAAGTCTCAGCAGGAGCTCTGAATCAGAACTAGAATAGAGGACCTTCTGGATCAACCCAACCAGTGTATGCAGTAATTACAAAAGCTTTCCAGAACCCTACTACAAGTACTTCAGGAGGTGAAAATCTGAAGGACTACTTATCCAACTCAGTTGCAAGTATCAAGAAAGAGCTTATGGATGTGATTACAGAGTAGCTACAGAAACTGAAGGTGAATACCGCCAATATATCCACTCTTGCGGGAGTTAGGAGAGATGTGATACGCTCTAATACATGGTGCGGAAAGTGTCATCAAGCAGTACATTTAGCCATTGAATGTACTCGAAAACCAACCATTCCTGGAGCCTTATATTCCTATTATTTGCGGAAGAATCATACAAAGGATATTTGCTTTCTGAAAGAGATACACAAACGAAGATAGAAGGATGAAAATGCAAGATTCAACTTGCTGGAATCCAAAATGACGGCCCAGGATATTGGACCAAAGCCTAGGAAATTTGGTCCTAATTTCAGTCCAAGGAGATTTCCCTCTCAAAGTTACAGAGGGCGATAGTCTGGCGGTGGTCAGAGATCAGAGGTGGAATATTATAGGTGTGGCGAAAAGGGTCATATCTCCCCAATTGTCCAAACCCTAGACGATCTGTGGATTAAAAGCCCTTATGCAGGCGATGCAAAGGCAAAGGCCACACTGCAAAGGACTATCCAAGTCCAGCCCCTGTAAATGCCAATGGCACTGATAGCCAACAGAAGGCGCAAGAGCCTACCTCCAATTTGGTAGAATTGGAAGTTGCCGCTATCACATGCGCGAAGAAGAAGGAACTAGTTGTTCAGAACGAAAATAATTCCCCTGCCAAGATTGTGAAGTTCAACCTATCAGCAGAGGGACAGAGCAGTACAGGACAGAACAATGCAGTACAGAGTAATGCAGTGCCACAAGGAGTCACAGAGACAGTCCCAGAAATAGGAGCAGAGGTCCAGGAGATAGATGATACAGAAGCACCTCCAGAAACAGAAGAAGTACCAATGCTATCATTGTTGGAAGAAAAAGGAAAGATGAAAATGGGTATAGCCCCATTCCCTAGCAGGCTGGAGAAGCTTGTGGATCCTATCAAAGATTATGACTTGGTAAAAGACCTAGACACTTTTAAACCAAACTTAACATTCCAACAGTTGCTGATGCTATCTCCCCAACTACCAAAAGAAATTCAAAAGCATCTTGACAAGAAGACGTGGACTAAGGATTGCTCCTTCAACAGTGACCAAGACCAATAAGGCCCTGGAGCCTGTAAAGGAAGTAGATGTGGCTAATGCCTTCCTAGATCCTGGAACCCCAGAGATTAGTGTATGAATAGAAGGATGCTTTATTTCAGATGCATTGATTGATGGAGGCTCATCAGTAAACATAATGACGGATGTGACAATGAAGGACTTAGGTTGCAAGGAATCCAACCTACACAGTGGCTTATTAGATTGGTAGACCAAAGTAGATTAAACCGTTGGGCATCCTCCCATACGTAAAAACAACCCTTGCATGAAGAGACTATTGGCTGACATATTTGGTGGTCAAATCAAATTCTTATGGGACCTCATACCCTCTGTTGTCTGTTGGGAAGACCTTGGCTTTTTGAAGCGAGAGCCAGGACAGACTGGTTCAAAGGAACCCTAACCCTAGGTAGAGGACCCAACAAAGTGCTGTTGAAGTTGTATGGATCGAAAAAGGCAATGAATCCACATCCATCAAAGTCATAATTGACTCCTCCAATGAGGTAACAAATGGTACATCAGGAGATGAAGAGGCTATTAAATAGTCCCTAACAGTGGGCACTGTAAGCCAACTACCAAGGGAAGCAAAGTCCTTGTCCATGGGAGAATACCTCCTGCCTCAACTAGAATTGACTTCTGAAATCACCTCTGATAGTGAAATAGAAGCATGGATGTACTATTTTCCCTGTTACATGGTAGTCGCAGAGTCATAAGCAGAGACAGAGCCAAAGATAGAGACAGAAGTAGAAGCAGACATAGAGGCAGAAGACCTGTTCTTCTCCTATATAGAGCCTCTATAGAAGTAGAGATAGAGCCTCCAGAGGAAGAGGATGGACATGATGAGGAAGAAAACAAAACAAGTTATGAAAGTGCAGATGAAGAATTTCCTCTGTTAGTGGATGATCTTGTCGATGTCCCTACAGAGACCTCAGAGGTCGAAGATCTCGAGGTGTTGGATGGAATGACCATGGTTCCATTTGGGTTGACCCATGGACCACAAAGTATGAAAAATCTGCATAAGCGATGGATCAAAGGCATAAAAATTAAGTTCACCAGTGGCTCTTGCCGCCCTGATCGTTCAGTCTAGAGAAAAGATGATTATGATGCCCCCCGTCAACAGAAG
This sequence comes from Lygodium microphyllum, assembly GCF_053477565.2. NCBI lineage: Eukaryota > Viridiplantae > Streptophyta > Polypodiopsida > Schizaeales > Lygodiaceae > Lygodium > Lygodium microphyllum. The sequence continues at coordinate 146,767,947 of NC_141141.1, forward strand.
CCAAAGCCCTCAAAGCCTCAACTTCTAGAAGGTCCATGCTATGTGACATTCTTGGATGCATCCTCTGAAGATAAATCCCTAAGTCCAGAAGAAATCACCACTCACACAGAAGCAAAAAAATCTCTGATACCCTTCCAGCAACCTCAACAGGCAAATGAGTCATCTGTTCAAAAGGAGGACACTGGTTCTAGTGGAACATCAGACGAGGACACTACTCTCTTGAAAGAGTCAGAACTCTATCCAGAAGCAATCCGTGGGACATTTATCCGCAAAGTGGAAGGAGAAAGGCAAGTGACGTTCTTGGATACTGACGGTACTGAATGTCACCTAAAAGTGGGCCTCAATCTTCCAGAGGAAGAACTAGTGGTCCTGTGAGACTTACTAAAGGAGAACTTAGATGTGTTTGCTTGGTCATATAAAGATCTAAAGGAAATTGATTCCACATTATGCCAACATCACATCGACCTAGAGCTTGATGCCAAACCTATAAGGCAAAGACAAAGGCGTATAAATCCTAATTATTCTGCTCTGGTGAAGGTAGAATTATTGAAACTTCTTAAAGCCGAGTTCATTTATCTAGTGGCTAACAGTGAATGGGTTTCGCCCATTGTGGTAGTATCCAAGAAGAACGGGAAACTTCGAATATGTGTGGACTTTTGAAAGCTCAATTCGAAGATGAAGAAGGACCATTTCCCTATCCCTTTTACGGACCAACTATTGGACACAATGGCAAGCCATGAACTGTATTCCCTCTTGGATGGATTCAACGTATATAACCAAGTCCAAATTACAGAAGAGGACCAATCCAAAACAACCTTCACCACATAATGGTGGACCTATGCCTATAGAGTGATGCCATTTCGGCTCTGTAATGCTCCTGTCACCTTCCAACGAGTAATGATGGCTACCTTCCAGAATCATTTGCATGATTTCATTGAGGTGTATCTTGATGATTTTTGTGTTTATAGCTTAATACATGAGCATTGGGGACACCTAGAGCAATGTTTTGACATATGCCGAGAGTATGGGATTTCTCTCGACCCCGATAAATGTGTCTTTGGTGTCTCCTCAGGAGTTTTTTTGGGCCATTTTGTCTCTGCATAAGGGACTACAACAGACCCCGCGAAGATTGAGAAGATTTCCACCTTGATAGCACCAACAAACCTCAAGCAATTGAGAGGATTTCTTGGCCATGTGGGCTACTACAGAAGATTTATTGCACATTTTGCAACCAAGGTAGCCCCTTTGCACTAGCTCCTAAGGAAAGATGTGGATTTCCTTTGGACTGAGGACTGCGAAGGAGCCTTTAATACCCTAAAATAGTGCCTTATCCAAGCACCTATCTTGCAGCCTCTTGATTGGACGAAGGAGTTTCATGTGCACATAGATGCATTAGTTGAAGGTCTAGGTGCTATCCTATGTCAAAAGGCCCCCTCTAAATTAGATCAACTGATATATTATGCAAGCCAAAAGGTCACTGATAGGGAACGGAACTACACAGTGACAGAGCGTGAGTGCTTGGCAATGGTGTTTGCACTGGAGAAGTTTTGACACTATCTACTATCAACGTATTTCAAGTTCTACGTGGATCATGAAGCCCTCTCCTTCCTGATGAACAAAGCAAATGTTAAAGGATGACTGATGAGATGGTTGCTCCTATTCTAGGAGTTTGATTTTGAAGTGGTCACTAAGCCTGGTCATTCCCATGTCCTAGCCGATCATCTATCACAGATCCCTCAAATTGCAGAAGAGGAACAAGATGATCCATACCTTCCTGATGCTTCCTTGTTTCTAGTTGAAATAGTTACTCCCTGGTATACAGACATAGCCAACCTCCTGGCAACTCAACAGTATCCTCTTGGCATGTTAACCCTCAAACAAATGAAGGTGGAAAATCCAGAAAAGCTAAAGCAGAAGACAAAGACAAAGGCCAAGGCAAAGAGAAATGGAAGACAAAGACGCACAAGGAGAAGTGTCCTAAATGAGGGAGAAAGGCGCACAAGGAAAAGCGCAAGTCAAAACTTTTGTAAAAGAGCGCAAGTGCACCATGGTTTAATTCAAGGAGCGCCGGCGGGCTCTCACCCGTGCAGTTTGTAAATGTAGACGGGCGGTGGAAAGGAAGCTAGGAAGATAGAAGGACAATGGGAAAAAGGGCCTAGGCTATGGCCGGCCATGTAAAAAAGGGGAAAGGGGGATGACCGCCCAAAAGGGATTTAGGGTTTTGTATATAAAGTTGAAAAGTGAATGAGAAGCTCATTCTTGTGGGTGGCAAAAAGTGGCTCTCCCCTTCTTCTTCTTCTTCTTCTTCTTCTTGCTTGCTTGAGCTTGTGCTTGAGAGAGGGAGTGTGAGAGTGTGAAGGAGTGAGTGTGTGAGGGTGAGGGACCGAGGAGGAGAAGCTCTCCATCTTCTCCTCTCTTCTTCTCTTCTCTTCTCTTGCTCGTGGCAATGGAGCTTGGAGCGTGGAGCTTGAGGATGGAGCTTGCTTGAAGCTTGCACTTGGATCGTGGAGCTACTGGAGTGTGCGGGAGAGGAGGTAACTCGATCGGCATGGAGGTAAGCTCACTACACCCGTAGATATGGATGGCGCATTGGCTATGTAAGAGGTAGCCATTAGTGCTCGGCTTGGAACGCTTGAAACAATAAGCGGTCCGTGGGTCTTGGTGGTTGAGCGAAAGCTCCCACATTTTGGTTCCGTTGTCGGGACCAACGGATTCAAGCCTTGAGCGCTTGCGCGCTTCGAATCGAGCATTGGAGTAGGGTTTTTCCCGAACCAGTGCTTGAGATAGATAGGTAGGAAGCGAGGGAGGTTCAAGATGGTAATCGATCTCCTTGGCAAGTAGGTTTTTTGCTTTCTTGAGATTTATGTTGTGGAATGAAGTAGTGTAGGTATTTACTTTGTGATTTGGGTGCATTAGGATAGGAAAAAACAAAGAAAAAGAAAAAAAACAAGCATCAGGGTTTCTATTGTCATAACAAGGCATGAGGGCTTGATTCATTTGCTGATTTGCATTTTGGAGTTTATTGGCTATCCCAGGTATATAGATCTCTTCCCCATCACTCCAGCATCATTCCTATGGAATCTTGTAGCTTACAATAAGCAATACCTTAAGATTTTGGACGATTTCATGCTCGAAAGTAAGTTCGGGTCGGCGGAATCGGACACTCGATCCAGTGTCCGATTCTCAGGATCGGACGTCCGATTCAGACAATCGGACACTCGAACAACCGTCCGATCGGACCAGTCGGACACTCGGACGCTCGGACTCGGACCACTTGGACTCAGACCACTCAGACCACTCGGACTCAGACCACTCGGACCAACCTGTCTGATTGGACGCCTCGTCCGATCGAGGAGATCGGACCCACCCCTGTCTGAGTCACAGAATCGGCCCAGTTCAAAATTGGACCAGTCCAGAATCGGACCACCTTGTTCGATCCGATTCCCCGAATCGGACCACTTTTCGATTTGATTCCTAGAATTAGACCACTGGGCCAATCGGACCATCCAGAATCGGACGTCCAATTCTGATAATCAGACGCCCGATTCTGATAATCGGACTCATAAAAATCAGACATCTGAGAATTGGACAGAAAGCTGTAAAAATCCGACAGGTATCTAGAACACAAATTTTGACACATCTAAACCCCGAGATTGACCCCAAAGGCTACGTAGAGCTAAAGGCACATCATAGATCCATCATTGGGCTAAAATTTAGAACATGTAGTTTAAAATTTGGCTATAAACGGTCCTCCAAATTGTGTATGACTTTTACTGTAACGGCCCTGCGGGCCGAGGGGACTGCCCCCCCGGACCCCTGCAAAGGGGGCTCAGCCCCCTCCGCACCTCCCCCAAGTAGGTTGGAGGGAAAATCACGCCGTGACAGGTCCTCCAAATTGGACCCTAGTGTAGTAATGGCTCTACATGAGCATGGATTCTCACTTGCAAAAGAGCAAGCAAAAGCCCATACCCGAACAGAGAGAAACAGAGACCCTAGAACATCAATGGGCCAATCTAGCCATCAAGGGCAAAAAGGCCACACCACAAGAACACAAAGACATTGTGTTTATACAAATGTCTAGTCAGAGCGAAATGCAACATCAGCAAGCTACAAATGCCAAGATGACTAGACATGACACTCTTGATGAGAGATGTACCTTGAGCAACACTGCACAGACAACCCAAGACATTGGTGGAGAATCCACATCTGGTCATGCAAGTGGGGACTCAAGGGCATCTGTTAGAAGGCTTAAATTTATAAGCCAGGACCCGGAAGATGAAGACATAGTACCACCTGCTTATCTTAGGGTCAAACTCACCGCAAAAAGAGAGCATACTATCGATGCTCTGATTGATGAAGGAGCAGATTTTAACATCTTGACCTATGAATCATGGACCCTGCTAGGCCAACCAGAGCTCACACCGACTAGTGCAACTCTTAGCCCTTATGGGGGACACCCACAAGCACTCATGGAGAAGTGCAAAATCCTTGCAACAATTGAAATGGAAAGCTTGCCTATCCTATTTCATGTTCCTCCAAATAGTGCTAGCTGCGGGAAAGAAACCCTCTTGGGAAGACCCTTCAAAAAGGTGACCAAGTGCGAGGCCGACTATGTAGCACAGAGGATACACCTAACACTACCGGGTGTAAGGATAGTCACAACCTTTAGCAAGGGTGATCTCATCAAACATCGAGGGAAAGGCAAGGAAGGTGCTGACGTAATAGTCAAGCCTACTAATGAGAGCAAGGACTTGTTGGAAAAACTGATACAAGCATAGGTTGAACAACGAGAACCAGTGAGTGAGGCCATGCCTGAAACAAGAAGGTCAAGAGACAATGCCAAGGACGGGCTTTGGACTTACAAATATCGTAGAAGACCCCAAAAGAAGCCTAAGCCTTATAGACGAAGGCATCGATGGAGAGCTAGCACAACGCCACGATGGATATCCAAAGCGTTGCTACGTGCTCAAGGGTACTACGCAGGTAACCGATGGATTTGGGTACCAAAATCCCCTACTATACCACCTCTATCAGCTGAAGGCCAGAGTGCATCAAAAGCAACGAAGCATAGGAGGAAATCTAAGAGAAACTCTAGGTCTCGAGGCAAGAAATCAGACATGAGTGTTCGAAAGAAAGAGCCTCAATCTAGATTGCTTAATAAGCATATGTCATATGTAGCCATTGAGCGTGCACAAAAGCCATTAGTGCCCAAAGAGCCTTTGATTCCCCAAGAGGATAAGGAGCACCAGAGGCACCACGCTACTTGTGAGATGGCTAATTGCTCAACAAAAAAAATGGCACAATCATCTAATAGCCTTGAGCAAATCATTCGGCCAGTGCCAAGTCACCCTAAGAGTCCTAGATCTCCTACATCCTCTTTTTCCAAACAGACACATGAAGCACAACAGCGATCGTCGATGGCGGCTGCTCACTCCCAACCTATGTCGCCATTAAAGCTTCCAAATGTCCAAGAGGCGGGACATGACGCCATCTGTAGTTCTCGACCCAAGGATATGCCTAAGCAAACCTAATGTGACTAGATCAACTCATGCTCGATCTACACAGATGAGTTCTCAAAGGGCAACAAAAGACACGACCACTTCCGATCGCCCTAGGGACTTGACACTGCAATCCACCAAGGGTAGCCAGCCCACTAAACTAGCTACTACTACTTCCAATCAGGGATCACAGCAATCACAGCCCTTGGCCATGACAATGCCCCTTGTGGAACGTGTCCTTAGTAGTTTACTTGTGGAGGAGGTGTCGCAACCAACCTCCTCGACAACTCCAGCACTTTCAAAGTGCCTAAAGCCTAGGCTAGAGGAGTTAAACTCAAGGGAGTTGGCTGAAGAGCTAGACTCTCTGAAAAGGGAGGTAGTTGTGCTCTCACAACCTAGCGAGGCTATTCAGCAGGCCACGGCCATGTCCCATAAGGACACACTAGAGAAAAAGAATGCTGAGGCCCAACCAAGCACATCAACGGTTGACCTAGTCCAGGGTCCTGAGTCGTTGAGAGATGCACCTTCACTGACCAAGAAAAAGAGGAGAAAACATCGAAAACAATAGCAGCTACAGGTGGTTGTGGACCCCAAGAACGTTGAGACCAAGAGCACTAGAGAGCTGGGGAATAAAGCATCAAGTCCATCCACCAGTGAATCCATTGATGTCTCTCCTAATAGCGGTGAAACCTCAGACACATCCGTGTGCTCTGAAAAATCAAAGCAGTTGTTGCCATCAACAGTTGCTTTCAACACTCAATCCACCGACAATAGAACTCACATCGACCAATCAAGAGTGGATACAACACTGTCACGATGGGATGACAAATTCACACTAGTCATACCCAAGGAGAACCATGATGCAATAATGAAGCCTCAAGAGAAACATGGAAACCCCAAGCTATGCTAAAGCCTAGGCAAACTCCTAGAACCTTGCATGAGATGGCAACCAAGCAAGCCCTCGTTGAACATAGAAGTATTGCAAAATGCTTAGCTGAGTTGGATGCTAAGCTCAAGGTGTTCGCACGAGTCTACGTCCTTACAGACGTGGGCACAATCCCCAAGGAGCAGCTTGGAGATTACTTGCCCTTTCCTCTATCTTGGGAAGAGCAAGAACATCTTAACGAGCACTACGACAGGCTCCTGCATGAACGTATGCGACTCATCTCTGACGAGGAAGCCAACGAACTATGCTTAACTATCACGTTCAATGATGTGCTGTGCCAACCAAATCTCTTAGAGATAGAGCAACTAAAGTGACTAACAAAGGGCCAAAGTCAATTTGAATAGCATTGGTGTGAGAACCCCGTTGCAATGGCCGAATTAGGGGCCTGGATCATGACAGTCTCTGAGGAGCGATTGGCCAAATGGTAGTCTCAAAGAGACCCAACCTATGTGGCACCAACTTCCCTTCGAGTGCTAACTGGCATCCGGGGTATGGACTTAGCTGGAACTAGCCTAGAGAGCCGTTTGATTGATAAGGTTCTCACTGAGGAGGAGTTACACATTGCCAGTAGACTCGGACAAGGTTCCATGCTGCTCGATGTGGCAAAATATCTATTGGTACTGAGTAAGCTGCCACGAGTGCTGGATGCATGTGTCACACTCCAGTACAATCGTGAGTTCTACAATTGGTTTTTATCCTCGTAAAGCGACACGAACTCATGGATACGTATATAAATAAACAATGACTTTTGTGACCCTGTATAAACATCATCAACACACACAAGCAATAAAAACCCAAGCGCAGACAGAAGTATCGGGGCCAACAGGCTACTCTAAGCCGGTCCCCCTTTCACCAGATCATGTTCGCCTCTGAGCAAAGGGCATGCACCCGCATTGCCACCATGGAAAACCCTGGCCAATGTCCCTCATGATGTAAGCAGGGCGCAGTCCCTCTCTACACACTTTCCCTTCCCGGCCTATCCTTTCGAGGATGAGCCCTCCAAACGTAGGACCACCAACTGACGTAACTTGGTGTGAGTCAAGATCTGCTCGTAGTTAGAGGCCAGAGGGACACCATTACAACGAGTACAACATGTTCTGCACCTTCCCTTCTAGTCATATGCGTTTGACAACCCACATGGAAATCCCTTCTATGCAAACAATCTTGTTCCATATCAAAGTCTAACCCTTGGATTGCATCTTGCAGGCTTCCAGACAGAACATATGGAGAACCACGGACATCTGGCATGAAAAGACACTCTTCATAGACGGCGGGAGCATGTGGCACGTACCCCTCCACCGGTATGCTATGTACCCACTCTCAAGAAATATGCAAAGAAGCGAGGGCCTAAGCGACACCGACCCGGACAAAGGCCGAAGAATCCCCAGGCCAAGAGAGTCGAGACTCAAAGAAACGCGTAGCAGGTGGCAACGCCAGTTGCACAGACCCCCAACGTATGCTCGGGCACCAGGTGCCCACAAAGAGAAAAGGCGGCCTGGGACAGGGAAGAATTTAATGAACTATTTAAAGACATTTTGGAAATGGCCGTGGCCCGAGACTACACCATTCATGTCCCAGCTGACATGTTTCCTATCCAACCTCACGGGAGCCCTGCACTAGCACCGCCCCGGTCGCCTAGCCAACCGGACTCACCCCACCTAGTACCTATCGACTAAGCCCCTATTATGTACAAGTAGCTTGACAAGTCATCATGCCATAACTTTTTGTTCTTAATGAGTAAAGGGGCAAGATCCCCACTTGTACACACTTCCTTTACCTACCGTTAATGTATGCGATCTTAACAAGTAATGGGATAGGCATCATAGCATTCTGAAAAATTATGTCTTAACATGATTGCATTGGTTCGATGTACTTAACCTAAGTGAGCATATACTCTCACAAAGTGACAAGTGGATGCAGAATGACACAGGTCAAGGTCTAGAGGCGTCTAATATCCAAGTCACCACAAGACCACCAACCCCACAAAGAACCATTATGGAGGAAGTGACAGGAATACTAAGAAACAAAAGCCATGACAGAAACGCCACTGGATGAGAACCCAAGGAAACCTCTGCAGAAAGCACATATTGCAACTGAGCATGGCCAAAGCATAATCATCGATTACCTCCTGCTTCTTGGCCAAACTCTATGTTCATGCAGGAGCCACGCTCCCAACAAGGGCGAAAGTCTCTTCATCATCCAGGATTCAATTCGCAAGATGCTCTGCCCTTGTCCATGCATATCTCACTCCAAGTGCTACCTCAATTGTTCGATGCCTCATATGTGACAAAGAGGTTTGCAAAATCTCAAGTGTATCTCTTCATCTCAACAACAGTTTCTCTAGCATCAAGGCTGGTGACACAATCCTCTCTGTAATATTCATTCTTCATAGCCTTTGGATTCCAACATTTCTCAATCCAAATGAAAGGCTAATAGCCTCAATGTATGGCATTGATTGTATCCATTTTTTTTCCACCAAAAAAAAAAGAGAAAGAAAGAAAGAAAGAAAGAAAAGAAAAGAAAAGGAAAGAAAAAAAGAAAAATGAAAAAAAAACAGCACACACAATCACAGCACCGCACCTAGGGGTCCTCAAATTAGGTACGCCCAGTGACCTTGGTCAGCTGGCTCCGTCCCTAATTCCCTAGCCCTTTGTACATCCCCCACAATTGTTCAGAGCACATCAAGGGCAGGACATACCTAGGGAGCTCGCCTCGCCTATGGTTAGACCTGTCACCCTGAACCACTTGCCATTTCTTTTGCACTCCATCTCAATGCCATTACAATCAACAGTGGTAAGCAAGGCATGAAAGACAATAGAAAAGTACACCATACTTTTCAAGCACTACAAGTAGTCACTAGCTACCAAGAGCTAGACATCAAGGAGCTCAATTATGCTACATGGCCTTGACAAGACCATAATGATGTCTTAAGCAATCTTCAAGTGTACTCCCCATCTTCATCGACAAAATTTTCCATCAACTTAGCCCCTTGCTTCACTGACCCATTGCTATACAAGGAACCAGGCCGACAGTCTTCTAACTAAGTAATATCTAAGTATGCACAAGCACTCACATAATACCTGCACTGAAGTATATACACAGTTTGGGTCCTCAAGTGCAGGACAATACTCTCAGCTTACTTAGAGTTCGACCTGTCTCCCAAACTAATTGCACTATGTCTTGTGCACAATAGAGAAGACTAGCACTACCCTTAGGGAGAGACCACATGAGAGGTTTTCAATTGCAAGTGTTGAAGACTCCAATGAAAGTGTCGTTCGCTCTTCATCAGCACCCAACTCTGAATGCTTATCCCTTACCATCCGACAAGCCCGCAAAGAATCGTCATGTGCAAAATCCCCAACAAACCAACACTTGTGCTGGCCATCAATGCAATCCCCAACACAGAATATCCCTACCACCAACTTCAACAACCTTCCACCAGCCACCTTGGCCACCAACAGGCCCCCAGGACCTTCTGCCACACCACCACCAACACTCCTCTACAGAAACCACAGGCGTCCTTGTCACCCACATCTTCGGTGCATGCTACAGCATGCTACCTACGACGGTGAGTGCCATGGGACTGGCACTCGTCTAGGAGGGGGGTAATGTTAACCCTCAAACGAACGAAGGTGGAAAATCTAGAAAAGCTAAAGCAGAAGACAAATACAAAGGCCAAGGCAAAGAGAAACGGAAGACAAAGACGCACAAGGAGAAGAGTCCTAAATGAGGGAGAAAGGCGTACAAGGAAAAGCGCAAGTCAAAACTTTTATAAAAGAGTGCAAGCTCATCATGGTTTAATTCAAAGAGCGCCGGGCTCTCACCCGTGTAATTTGTAAATGTAGACGGGCGGTGGAAAGGAAGCTAGGAAGATAGAAGGACAATGGAAAAAAGGGCCTAGGCTATGGCCGGCCATGTAAAAAAGGGGAAAGGGGGATGACCGCCCAAAAGGGATTTAGGGTTTTTGTATATAAAGTTGAAAAGTGAATGAGAAGCTCATTCTTGTGGGTGGCAAAAAGTGGCTCTCCCCTTCTTCTTGTTCTTATTCTTCTTGCTTGCTTGAGCTTGTGCTTGAGAGAGGGAGTGTGAGGGAGTGAGTGTGTGAGGGTGAGGGACCGAGGAGGAGAAGCTCTCCATCTTCTCCTCTCTTCTTCTCTTCTCTTCTCTTCTCTTGTCTTGCTCGTGGCAATGGAGCTTGGAGCGTGGAGCTTGCTTGAAGCTTGCACTTGGATCGTGGAGCTACCGGAGTGCGCGGGAGAGGAGGTAACTCGATCGGCATGGAGGTAAGCTCACTATACCCGTAGATATGGATGGCGCGTCGGCTATGTGAGAGGTAGCCATTAGTGCTCAGCTTGGAACACTTGAAACAATAAGCGGTCTGTGGGTCTTGGCGGTTGAGCAAAAGCTCCCACATGGCATCTCAAGTCGTGAGAAGAAGAAGCTTCTGTTAGAATCAGCCCCCTACACCTTGCTAGGCAGTGCACTATACAAGAGAGGCAAAGATGAAGTGTTGCGAAGATGTGTTGCAGGGGATGAAATCGGCATAGTATTAAAAGCATGCCATTATGGACCATATGGTGGACACTTCGCAGGAGAAGCGACAACTAGGAAGGCTCTGTTAGCAGGATACTGGTGGGCCGACCCTCCACAAGGATACATATGATTACTGCAAGAGATGTGATGCTTGTCAGTGAATGGGGAAACCCACCAAAACAAGTGCCATGCCATTGCAACCCATTCTTCCCCTAAAGCCGTTCGAGAAATGGGGGATTGATTTTGTGGGACCTATTGATCCACCCACCAAATGGAAGCAGAACAGATCATCTTAGTATGTACGGATTATGTCACAAAGTGGTGTGAAGCTAAAGCCCTGAAGTGGGACGATGGTAATAGCGTAGCCTTGTTCATGTATGAGAATATTATCACCCGTTTTGGCAATCCCCTCGAGCTGGTAAGTGACAGAGGTACTCATTTCCTTAATAAAATCATGGAGGAGCGGACAGAGTTGTATAAGATCCACCATTGCAAGTCCACTCCCTATTACCCCAGAGCCAATGGCTAAGTTGAAGTCACCAATCGCATCCTCTGCTCGATCCTGACAAGAATGATTGCTGCACATCATCGCAACTGGGATGATCGACTTACAGAGGCTCTCTGGGCATACAGAACCTCCCATAAGGCAGCTACAGGAGGACAGACCTCTTTCCAATTAGTTTATGGTATAGAAGCCGTCTTTCCTGTTGAACAGGAATAGCCCTCTTTGCGAGTGGCAGGTAAAAAACGCTTGGGAGATGATCAGTCACTGCAACGCTGCCTCCTACACTTGGAATGCTTGGATGAGATACGGCGGATGGCCCTACAGTGTATGGAAACCACTCAAGCGTGACACAAGGCCTATCATGACAGTTTCATCAAGCTCAAGGAGTTCAAAGAAGGTGATCTCATCCTAGCCTATGATTCGAGATTTGGCAAGTTTCATGGCAAGCTTCAACAATGGTGGATGGGCCCATACAAGGTACTTGATGTCAATCCTAATGGCTCTATTCAAGTGCATACTGTTGATGCCTCTGATGATCCTTTCTTGATCAATGGCTATTGTCTGAAGAAGTATTTCCCTCCCTGGGGATCTTGACAATCACAATCGACCTACCCTCTCCCTTTTGGGCGTCGCACCGTCCTTCTCTTTATGCTTTTGATAGCCCTTATGATTCTCCTCATGAGGTGGTCTTGCTCTGCTAGCCCCTCATAGATACCTCTCAATCCTACCTTGTTCTCTTCTCGTTTGATCCAACAATGGTGGTGAGGTTGGTCCTGACACATGGTATTTCTACCATTCTCTTTCTTAATGAAAAAAAAAAGAAAATAAAACAAAACTGTTATGGGAGAAAGGGAAGAAATTCCCTGTCATAACAGGTCTTGTTCCACAAAAAAATGGAAACATCCTTGGGCGGGAAGCTGACTGTGGAAAAGGTGGTAACACCCCGCAGTTCAGGATAGCTGACTTACTAGCAGCACCTTTTCATCAAGTAATTTGAAGCCACCTCCATTGGCGCGTTGTCTCTGCAATATCAGTTCATCTGTCCTTCTTAACAGATGATCTTTCTTACAAATGATTGAAGTATCAGACTTGTTGGTTGCCTCCGTGGGTACACCTCATCTTCAATATCCTGATGACAACAACAACCGACATGATCTTCATCACCAACCCCTTGAGTGATGTGAGCTTTCATCCTAACAGGATGGGGACATGAGTATGGGCTGCCCTCTGTATCTTTTCAATAGAGCATGAGACAGAGGGTTGAGTGAGTGACCAGTCTTTCCCTTCAAATCAAATGAGAGGTGAGATGTGTGAACGGAGTGTTGCATGGACAGGATGGGCCTCTCAATGCACAATGCATGATCTATTTCTGTGCACGGCACCATAAGGCTCCCTGGCCTTCCTTCTTGCACTGTATGTCGGCATAAGGCGGGATGCACTGTTGCATCATCAAATGCGCACAAGGCATACAACCTCTGCAAAAGTGACCGTGAGGATTACATTAATGGCTTTCAGGAATGGGATGCTCTCTGTATCTTTCAATAGAGCGTGAGATAGCAGGTGGGCTGAGTGTGATGGATGTTTCTTCCACCAATTATTGAGAGGTGAGGATTGAGGGATGTTATGACCATTGGAGTCAGGTACCTTTTTGTTTTCCTATGCACCCATGGGGTGGGTCTCTGCTATCCGCACATGACACGTCACTCTGTTTTGTACATTGAAATTTACGGCTCCCTGACCTTCCTACTTGCACCTATGCCAGACAGGGTTGAACACACTGATGCACCATCAATTGTGCACCTTGGCATACTCCCTCTATACCACCCCCTTGTCGATTCCTAAACCGGGTGTGAGATCTAGGTTTCAATCAATATTAACTCGAGTGATGTAAGTTATGGGGCGAGTGACTGTTTTCTCATTCCATTTGAGTGCCCATGAGTTGAGTGACTCTCCTTCATCAACAATGACACCTCCCCGGACGGGCTTTATCAACCAGCTACCTCCCTGGGTGCTGCTGCATGGTCCCTACCATGCTGGCTGAACGCTGGAGCATGACGTGGTACCTCTCCTGTAGCCGACTCCAACCCTTCTGTAGTAGCAGTGACAGTTCTTTGGACCATACGTGAAACGAGCCAAGTGTTCCTAACCCTACTTTTTTGTTTGCAAGTGTACGTTATGTTTTAAGTGTGGGGATGCCAGAGTTCAGTCAGTTGATGAGTCCTATGTTATGTTGCTACATCTAACCTTGCCTGTTAAGGTCTTAAGTGTAGGGACGCGTCCCTGCGCATCAGTTCTACATATCATCATGGAAATACATCTATCCACCCCCAAATGTGGACATTTATTTTTTATGCTGTGATGGGGTTTTATTTCACCCTGTCCTCGGGGTCATTCCTTGTCCGTTTGCCTTTATCCTTTGTTTTACAATTTTTCTGTGTGAATGCATCCTACATTCACTGAGACTCACATCCAACCTTACAGCCTTGTTCGCCCCTTCGAACTGCCCATTTTTCCCTTTTACCAACCCTTGTTCTGACAGATGGTTCTAAAGTTATTAATTTTTGAAGCAATTCTCGTAAATTGGATGATTTTCCATGTGAGCGTGCTTTTATTGCTTGTGCCAGCCTTGCCCTTGCCCATTCCCCCTGACATTTTTCCTTTTTACACCCTACGATGCATGGTTCATCTGCTATTAATTTTGTGGGTTTTCAGGTCCTTTTTGTGCCAATTTTTCACATTTTTCCATGTGAACATGCCCTATTTTCACCGGAAGTCCAGTTTCATTTGACAGGCGTGTCCTGCCAGCCTTTGCTCCACTTTTTCATTCTTCCTCCCCCCTCTTATGATGGCTAGGCTTTTAGTTATTAATTTTTTCGTATGTTTTTGGGTTTTTTTGTGTTTTTTTCATGTGAACGCCTACTACTTTCCCCCAAACTGAGTTTTGATGCGCCGGCCCCGTGAATCCCCTTCCCTTGGACATTTTTTTTATTGGAAACATTATTCTGCATATTTTTCCTTCTTTTTGCACTTCGTTTCGGCAAGTGGATTTTTCCATATTAATCCTTGTATGTATTTTTGGAGCCGTTTTTCGTGCTTTTTCCATGTGAACACCCTGATTTTGCCTCGAAACCCATGTCACATTTTTCTCTCACCTTCCTCTCATCTCCTGGCACATTTTTCCTTTTTACAGTTTTTTGGTTTGATGTCCGTTTTGTATTTTATTAATTTTTCTTTCCATTCACGTGTGTCGCGTCCCATGCCTCGGGCGCGACCACACGCGTTTTTGGGTTTAAGCACCTCGTGTTGCCCCGTAGTGTCTGCGACTACTCGTGTGTTGCCGTCCCCGCCCCATTAGGTTCAACTATCGCAAATTTTTTTACCCCCAGCTCGCGTACGTGTGTGGGACGGGGGCGGGCCATTTTTCCCACCCTTTTTCCCTCCTGATCAATTTCAAAACACACTACAAACACACTAAATAAAAAACTTAAAAAAAACAAAAAAAAAACACAACCATTGAAAAACCATACATGTCAAAAATCAAAATCAACCAAAACACACTACAAATACACTAAATAAAAAACTTAAAAAAAACAAAAAAAAAAACACAACCATTGAAAAACCATACATGTCAAAAATCAAAATCAACCAAAAATAACAAAGAAGAATATATATTTTAAAAAAACAACCGAAACACAAAACCCACCAC
Source organism: Lygodium microphyllum (assembly GCF_053477565.2). Classification (NCBI taxonomy): domain Eukaryota; kingdom Viridiplantae; phylum Streptophyta; class Polypodiopsida; order Schizaeales; family Lygodiaceae; genus Lygodium; species Lygodium microphyllum. Next base: position 146,783,135 of record NC_141141.1, read on the forward strand.
ACACACAAAAACACACACATCACATAAACAACTTGCCTTCCCAACCATATTAATATACACCCACCTTAATTAACCAATTTATTTATTTATTGATTTAAAAACAACTTACATTTCATTGCCCGCAGACGTCCTTCCCCTCCTCCTTCCCCCATGATCTCCTCCCCTCGTCGTCTCGTCTGCCTCCCCCACAATCTCCCCTCTTCTGCCTCCCCCATGATCTCCCCTCGTCTGCCTCCCCTACGATCTCCTCTCCTCCAACTTTGCCCCCGCCACGCTCCTCTCCCCCCTCCCTTCCTCTCCACGCATCGCCGTTTTCTCTGCGACGCCCCGCCAGTGCAGCGCCTCCCCTCCTTCACCACATGTCGCCTCCTCCCCTCCGCGGGCCGTTGCCTCCCTCCTCCACCACACGCCGCCTCCTCCCCTCTGCGGGCCATCGCCCCCCTTTCCCTCCTTCTCTCCTCCGTGGGCCGCTGCCTACCTCCCTTCTTCCTTCCGCCGCCCTGTCGTCGGACTCCTACCTCCCCTCCTTCCCTCCCTTTTTTCGCCGCCCCGCCGCCGTTTCCACTCCTCCTCCTCTTGGTTAGCTTCTTAACACTTAGTTTCCTAACTAATTTAACTTAGGTAACTTAAGCCACCTACTTAACTTAGGTACCTTAATCAACCTAATTACCTTAGGTTACTTAATTTATCTCATTTACTTAGGTTACCTGATCAACCTAATTGACCTAATTTACTTAATCAACCTAATTTACTTAATCACCTTAATTAACCTAACTAACCTCAGTTACTTAACCTAACCTAACTTAGATCACTTCATCAACTAACCTCAACTAACCCCAGTTTCCCCCTGTTTTAGCCGCCTTTCCTGCCCCTTCTCCACTCTTCCCCCACCCTCCACACGCAAGCATGGCCGTCCCAGTGTGCTTGCGCGTACGGGAGTGGCCAGCGGGTGTTCACGCGTGAGGACGTGCGTTTAGTCTTCTCCGTGCAGTGGTACGTGCCGTCCCCGACGAGCACACACAGTTGTTCACACGTAGCTCGGGTATCTCTTTTGATTTTCTACAAATACATGAGAAAAATACCTAAAAACACTTAAAAACATTAAAAAATTCATAAAAAATCAATCAAAAAACAAAAAAAGAAAAATTCATGCTGATTATAATATAAAGAATAAATTGCAAATTTTTTTACTAATATTTAAAATCCTTTCAAAATTCACTAAAAATTGAGAAAATTTTATTAAAAATTCCTAAAAATCAAAATTAAATTCAAAAAAATCACAAAAATTTCAATCAATGCATTTAATTGTTTTTGGAATATTTTAAAATAAAAATTATGTTAAAAAACAAATTTAAAAAAGAGAAAAAATAAATAAATAAAATAAAATACAAAATACAAACATACCTAAATTACAATTAAAAAAAAAATCAAATAACAATCTCACCCAAATACTAATCAACATTAATTATACCACATGTGATCCCCCTAATATTTCTTTGATATTTATTTAATAAAACAAAAAGAAAGTAAAAAAAACTAAGGCTCTTTATTTTTTTCCAGTTAGTGGTTTGTTACTTTTTTGTTGGATTCCTTACATTTGGGACTACTCAGTGCGCCCTCAGTCTCTTGTATACACACCCCTACCATGTATCTATTTTTCGTGCTTTATTTATTTTGGTCATCCCTTTATCACAGTTAATTGTTAAAATGAACTTTATTCACCCACTTTTTCACGCGTGCTCGCGCTAAACACACATTTTTCTAATAAATTAAAATCGACCTGCCGTTCACTTTGCAAGCACTATGTGCGCTGTCGTCGTGTTGGGGGTTGAAGGTCTACCACCGAGGTTTAGAGCATAGGAGGAGTGTGGGATTCAAGGTTTGGAGAAGGAGAAAAGATTGGGGTTTGATAAGATTTGGGTTTTAGAAATGAAGAAGATATCAAGCTTTTTATGTTTATTTAGCATACATGAATGGAATGAAAGACTTTGTCTTGATCACATCAAATGCATATAGGAATAATAAGCCATTACATTAGGGATAATTTTAGATTTAATCCAAATGCATATTCCAAATGCAAGCTCAAATGGTTTTCATTTCATGAACATGGATGGATAACAACTCCAAGAAACAAGTATTTTGATGGTAGACTCAAGTACATTCAAGACATAGATCAAAAGCTTATGAAATGCATTGATAAAGCATAATTTTAACTTCAGCCCTATTTTAAAACAGTAATTTCCAGCCCATATTCAAGCTCCAAAAGTGTACATAATCCCAAGAATAAACTCCTCTAATCATTCACAAGTGAAGCCCTGCTGTTAAGAGGCCAATTTCCTCTATTACAACCACATAGATCACTTATTTACTCATCAAAATGGACAAGAACAGTGGGCTGCCCTGTTTATGACTAGTTTTTTTAGTCCATAACAGCCCATACACCTTCGAAATCCTCTCCTTTGCTTGCCCCAAAGTCACTCAAGTACTTGGGTACAAGACGAGCTTCATTGGACCATGAATAAGGTAAAAGAATGAGAGAAGAAGTATATAAGAGCAGGCTGAATACTTTTTCTCAGGTTTTCCCCCTTTTATGGACTGTCATACCATTCATTTTCGTCATACCAAATGGACGGGTAAGAAGAGCTCTCACCTTCCTTGTTTGTATCTCCTTCTTTAGCTCTAGTTAGCCTTAAGATTGCATGCTTTGGAGTATGCACCATAGCCCAAAGCTCATTCTCCATCTGCCACAGGTATGTAGGCATGTTTTTTGCGCCGAGAAATGCGGGCTGCATCCTGCTCAGCTCCCACTTATCATTTTGACCACTTAGGTCACTTACAAGTCATTTTAGTTCATTATTTCAAGTCCCACATGAACCTAGTGGAATTTTGGCACTTTTCTTGATTTGTAACCAAATTTTCATCTTGAACCAATGTGACTTTGCCTGCAAACTGTCAATTACTTCCAGTTGATCAAGTTGTGGGGTTCCCATAGACTTAATTTTTTATCAATATACATGGTACAACTGAAAATCGTATGACAGATACAAAAGAACTTATGAAACTAAGTGATATCTAAGTTGGTTATTGGGTAACAATGACTGAGTTAGGTATGAAAATTCCTCATATAAATCATAGTAAAGTTCTTCTGTGTTCATAAGAATTCCATGATTTATATTATGAACAGTAAACTTTCTGACATTCACCCCCTCCTAACCTGCACATCCTCTGGCATGTGCCATTTCAGAGGTATTCTTCTGACATATCTTCATCTTCATCCTTTAAGTCTTCTTCATCTTGCTTGTCTTCAAGTAGATGACTCATATCCAAGTCATCAAGCTCATAAGTAGAAGACTCTCTTCATTTGAAGAGCTTGATACATTTATCGGCTATTGGTACCTTGACCATGGTCCCATCCATTTCAGCCAAAGTATAATTAGCATTATCATGTACTACTTTCACCACACATGGTCCAAACCATCGCTTGGCTAACTTCCTATGAGCACTATATTGATTGTCCAGGCTGCTCTCATAGACAAGTACCCAATCATTCTCTTGAATAGCTCTTGGACGGAGTCAATGATGTTTGTCAAACCTCTTATTATTCTTCAATCTTGCTGCCTTCAGCCTTTGAATGGTTATCTTGATCTTCTGGCCTTCTTTCAAGCTACCTTATGCGCAAAATCAGCAACTCTTCTTTATTTATGCCTTCATCCCAAGGCAAGATACTCCATGTGACAATAGACTCCTCAATAGGCATAATAGGTGGCTGCCCATATATTAGTTCAGTCGGCATATAACCTGTTACTGCACTATGAGTAGTTCTATCAGCCCATAATGCGAATGGAAGCACTCTAGGCCATTCTCTCATCTTTCCTCTACAAGATTTCGCCAATGCTTTGAGAATTGGTTGATGACCTCTTTCACTCTTACCATTGCCTTCAGGATTGTAGGCTGATGTAAGAGATAGCTTGATTCCCAATTGAGCAAAGAAATGGCGAGCCTCATCGGCATCCAATTCTCCTCTATCAACAGTTACTTTGGCAACACAGCCATACCTGCAAAATACTTCTTCAAGTAAAAATCTACAAACGGCTTGAGTAGACTTTGTTGTCAAGGCTTTTCCTTCCACTTTATTTGTGAGATCTTCTCTAGCAACTACTAGATATCTCATGTTTCAAATTCTTGTAGGCATGGTTACTAAATCAATAACCCATCTCTATGCTTAACCATAGAGTACATTTGACAAACATGACAAGACTCAACAAAATGCTCAATGTCTTTATACATGTTTTGCCACCAAAATTTCTCTTTTATTTTAGCAAAAGTGTCCCATATGCCTCTATAACCAGCCAATAGGATTTCATGAAATTCTTGCATGACCTGTCTTTGAGTCTTCTTGTCTCCTAAGACACGAACAGGCGCCCTTCCTTTCTTTTTCGCATGCCTCCAAAGGTAGCCATCTTTGAGAAAAAAGCCATAAGCTTTTCTCTTGATTCTCTTAAACTCTTCATTAGTCCAATCTTCCTTCTTTGTCATAGTGCTCAGAAATTGGCCAATTTTTAGCTAATCACCTGCATAATATTCTTCTTTAAAGTGTGAACAAACCATAACAAAACATTGAGCATGCTGTCTTTCAGCTGCCCACTGTCCTTCTATGGTTGTTCCTTCTTTATTTGTTGCTGTAAATTTTGTTTCAGCAGCTGAACTTGTTGTACTTGCTGTAATTAATGTTGTACCTACATTTTTGACAGCTGAACCATCATTAGGTATAGCTGTACTTGCTGTTTTCATATCTGATCCTACAATTACAGCATCATTTTTAGCAAATATAGACTCTGATTCTTCCTCATCCATCATCTCTTCTTCATCCTTATATCTGGCACACGAAAGCATGTCAGCAATTGGATTATCTCTTCCTACAATATGTTCCAAATCAGGATTGAAGGATTTAACTATTACATGTGCGCCCATGAAGTACTCCCGGTCACATTTCAATGCAGTTACCACTCCCCAAAGTTCTCTTTTAATTTGAGCATACCTTCTTTGACGTCCATTAAGAACCTTTGCTCCAAAGCGAATTGCATATCTGTTGCCTTCAAGGTCATCTTGACCGACTGCCCACCCTATTCCAATAGGACTTGTGTCCACTGTGAGTATGATAGGCTGTCCATTAGAGTAATTAGCCCTCTTTAAGGTGGGGGCTGAAATCAACAATTTCTTCAATTTCCGAATAGCTTGAGTATACTCTTTTTCCCATATAAACCTTTGGCATTTTCTTAGTAGTTGATAAAGATTTTCAACAACATGAGTGAAATGTGGGATCTAAATAAGGTAGAAGATACATGCTCCAAGAAATCTTCTTACCTCCGAAACATTTGTGCATATTTTCCGCTGTCGTGTAGTTCATGCAAAAGATGCTGAATACGGGGTTCAAGATGCTGCAAGGAAAGAGGCCAACAAGAAGAACTCAAAATTTTTGATGCCAAAGATCACTATATTTCTTGTCAAGTGAATTACAACAAAGATACTGTCAACAAACAAATTTTGTTCAAGTCCTTTTTATCTCAGCATATAGCTTTTTGGACAAAGATTTTGTAGCTTTATCAGTTCATAAAGTGCCAAAGTATCCTGAGCAAGCTCATGTTCATTATATGCTGTCATGAACAGTTTTGATACAACACCCTGCTGGTTTCTCAACAAGTGAGCCACACCTTGGTAACCAAAGATTTTCCAATTGGAGAAACCTCGTCAAAACTTTTTTGAATAATCACAGTATGAAAGCTTTACCCTTCTTCTTTATTTCCGCATCCCTGTCTCCACTCTTCTTTAGGTGTTAATAGAGATTAGGATGATCTGTAAGCAAGCTGGGCAGAATGTTTCTCCTTCTACAAACTCTGGTACATCCTCATCATCAACTGCAGCAGCATATTCAAAATTTCAATCGAGCATCTTCAGCATTTAACATGACCTTTTTCACTACCAGTTACTCTGGTATATGTATTCAACCCCAACTCTCAGTACAATAGAAAAATGTCCAATCAACCTTACGGCTGCATCAATAGTGGCAAAGATGTCAACACTGTCAAACGGGCAAACTAGCACAACACCAACACCCCAACTTATTTGCAAAACACAATGGACGAGGATGTTTATGTAAACAATGTGCTACAAACTTGTACAAAAGAATCGGATGAAGACTACTACATTCAAATTCATCCAGATAGAATGCGGCTATTAGTCAAGGATGCCCAATCTGCTGTCTCTTTCAGCTGCTGATCATCAGATGCCTGGCACTGCTGCAGAAAGTTCTTGTAGAAGGATGAAGAGTGAAACAAAGCTGTAGCACTAGCACCCAAGGTATCAGCTAAGTCACCCAAAACACCTACTGTTGCCTTTATGACTGCATCATCCCTGTGTACATCTGTAGCAATGCTTTCAATGAACTGCAAAATATGGCCCGCATATGGTGACATCAGCTCCGGCTTTGTGTTCTTGAATCCTTGGGAAATTCCTGAATAAGCTTCCAACACTCCATTTCGCAACTGATTGTAGTAATCAATAAGCTCATCATCTTGATTTGCACCCTGAGCCAAAAGCTCCGCATCCTCAATATAGTCTTTTAAAGCTAAGTCATTCTTCATCAGCCGTTCCACCAGGGGTATATATGATTGTGTGGCTGATCACGCTCTGCAGCAGCCATTCCCTGTTTGTATTTGTCTAAATCCTTCGGCTGTGTGATGGAGAGGAAATCCAGAACTCCTCTTCAGCCCAGGAAGGCTGCCATCCAATGAAGATTAAGGCCCGTGAGAGAGAGCTCCCAAGCGATGGTGTCGCCCGTGAAGATCCTCCATGCTAATTCCATCGATCCCCTCCTTAATTGCCTGGTAAAGAGCAAAAAAAAACTCCTTTTTGCCAAGAATAGGCTAGGCCAACACCAGTAGTGATACTCCAGCCAAGCAAAAAGCTTGCCAAAAAATTATCCTGAAGACTACCAATAAGCACAACTGGCTTCAGAGAGTCGTACATTCCAAAGTATGGACCATGGTATACAATGATTCCAATGCAAGAAATGTTGAATCCACGGTAAAGCCCCGGAAGACCGTCAGACTTCAGAGTCTTCTTGTAGACATCCAAGAGTCCATTGAATTGACGTTCCCCTCCTTTCTTTGCAGCCTTGACATCATTGGCAAGGCGAGTCCTAGCATAATCAAGGGAATACACAAGAAGGAGGGAAGAAGCACCGGCCACTCTACCGGAAGCTAGGTTACCAGCAAACCAGGCCCAATAGCCATCCTTGTCGAAGCTTGACACGTTCTATGGGAGCTGTAGAGATTCCTCCCATCAAAGGCAAAGGCATATGAACCCTTCTTCTCCATGGCATGTAGTGCTAATGTATCTTCTTAAAAAATGCTTTGTCCCGCATATTACGTTGGCCTTGTTCACGTGCAACCTTTATCTTCATAGCTTAAATGTCAACTTCTACAAAGTTTCCTTTAATTCCACAGTTTCCTGCACTTTTCTTGGAATTCATCATTGAAATTGACAGCATAATATTATTCTTTGGCATCATTTTTTTATATTTTTCTAACACACACACAACATGCACACAAACAGAAACACACACAAACACAAACACACAAGTGGAGTATGTACATTGGATGCGGGTACTGAAAAGGACAAAAAGATAATGCAGCAATCAAACACAATGAAACACACACGAAAAGATAACACAGATGCATAACAAAAATGGAAGTGTTTACGGCTCGGATGCGCAGCAGCACAACATCCAGCCCCTCTAAACCTGGCATCCTCCGGATGAGCCAACTATCCATGATCGTCTAAGTCCACAAACAGGTCTAGTCCTTCATCAGTTTCCGGTAGACCTGTTTCTCCATCAGCTTCATCATCCATATTCTCTGCTTCTTCTGCTAGAATTTCTTTTGACCGCTCTTCTTCTGCCAATGCTTCAAGTGCATACTCTTCATCTTCTCTTCTCTTGAAAATCTTGACTCATTTTCCAGCAATGGGCACCTTCAATACCGTCCCATCCAATTCAGCCAACTCATAGGTAGCATTGTCAAAAACCTGTTTCACCTCATATGGTCCAAACCATCTTTGAACCATTTTTCTCATGCTACTATGCTGATTCTCTAGGCTATTGTCATAGACTAGAACCCAATCTCCCTCTTTTATGGCTCTAGGCCGCAAACGATGCCTCAAATCAAACCTGTCCTTGTTTCTGAGTCAGGCTGCCTTCAAACGATCAACTGCTAGTTGCACATCTTCTGTCCTTCTCTCTAGTTGAGGAATCCGAAGAGCTAGAAGCTCCTCCCTTGATAAATTCTCATGCCATGGAAGAGAACTCCACGTGAGAGCACAAATTTCAGTAGGCATGACAGGTTTTTGCCCATAGATCAACTCTGCAGGCATATATCCAGTAGTCACGCTATGTGTAGAGCGGTCTGCCCACAATGCAAAAGGTAGTAATCTTGGCCAATCTCCAATCCGACCTCTACAAGCTTTTGCCAGTCTTAACTATCGGCGGATGTCCTCTTTTTGCTCTTGCCATTCCCCTCTGGATTATAGGCAGTAGTAAGAGCCAACTTAATCCCAAGCCGTGAGAAAAATTCTCTAGCTTCATCTGCATCTAGCTCTCCAGGATCAGCTGTAATCTTGCCTATACATCCATACCTGCAAAATATTTCTTCCAACAAGAATTTACATACTGTAGTGGTGGTCTTCGTCCGCAAAGATCTTCCTTCAACATAGTTTGTAAGATCCTCCCTGGCCAAGACAAGATATCTCATCTGCCAAAGTCCCACTGGCAAAGTAACCAAGTCTACCACCCACTTATAATGCATACATAGCGGATAGGTCGGATGCAACTCATCACGATGCCGCACTAAAGAGTAAAGCTGACAGTCCCTGCAAGTCTCCACAAAGTGGGAAACATATTATACATCCCTTTCCACCAGTATCTTTCTTTGATTTTCTCATAGGTAGCCCACACACCTCTATGTCTAGCCCAAGAACTCTCATGAAACTCTCGCATAATCTGTATCTGCATCGCTGCCTCACAAACTACTCTCAAGGGTAGGCCGCCTCTCTTCTTTGGGTGCTTCCAAAGAAAACCATCTTTCAAGAAATACCCATAAGCCTTTCTTCTGATTTTCTTGAATAAATCATCTGTCCAATCAGCTCTTCGAGTCAATGAACTCAGATACTGACCAATTTGCAGCCACTCGTCAACATGGAGTTCTTCAGTAAAGGCTTCAACAGTAGATACATGACAATCATGAACAAGGACAGAAGCTGCAAACTCTGTCTCATCATCTTCTGCAAGCATTGACTCCTCATCCTCATATCTCGCTCTAGACAACATGTCAGCAACTGGATTATCTTTTCCTGCTATGTGTCGAAATTCTAGATTCAATGATTTGATGTAGGCAATCCACTGAAGCATTGCTATATCTGGAGTCGAACAGCTAGTAATCATGCCAAGCAATCTGTTTCCACAACAATTGAAGCACCAATAAAATACCCTTTATCACACTTCAGTGCAGTGACTACTCCCCACAACTCTCTTTTAATCTGCGGATATCTTCTCTGTCACTCATTAAGAACTTTAGCTCCAAAACGGATTGCATATCTATTCCCATCAGCATCATCTTGTCCCATTGCCCAACCTATGCCAATAGGGCTGGTATCAACTGTCAACATGATTGGCCATCCACACTGATAATCCGCCTTGCAAAGAGTAGGAGCTGACTGCAATAACTTCTTGAGTTTACGCATAGCTTTCGAATGCTTCTCATCCCAATGAAACTTCTGCCCCTTTCGAAGCAGCTGATAGAGAACATCTGCTATGTGAGCAAAATGAGGAATCCAAATCATGTAAAATACACAAGCTCCCACAAATCTCCGCACTTTTGAAGTAGTTGAGCAATACTCTACAATCCTGCTTATGGCATCCACCTTTGCAGATGAAGGCTTCCTGCCATAATAACCAACCATATGCCCAATTATGATGACTTCATTAACACCAAAGACAGATTTTAGCCCTGAAAGAGTCAAATTCACCTCCTCTAATCGTGTCAATATTTGCTCACAAGCAACCAAGTGTTCAGCCATAAACTGTCTACATCCTCACAAATCAAGACTCTCATTCTTTTCTTCTTCTGCACAACCCTTAATAGGCACATCATCTAAGAAAGGCATGGTATACTGTGGAATATAGTCTCGCAGAACTCTATGCATAGCATTCATCATATGAGCAACTGAGTTGGTGGCACCTTGAGGCAAGGTACACATCCTCACAAGACCAATAGGTGTTCGCATAGTAGTAATATCCCTGCTTTCCAAGGCAAGCTGAAACTGGTCATAACCAGAATACAAGTCACCTAGGGAATAGATGGCTCGTCCTTCAAAAGCCTCGGCTCGGATGCGCAGTAGCACGACACTGCATTTTGCTAATAGCATCAATCTTGTTTGGAGAAGGCTTTCGGCCATATGGACCACACATATGCCCTACCACAAGAACTTCTTCGACTCCAAAAACAGATTTAGCACTTGAAAGAGTATGATGGACTTAGTCCAATTTAGACAAGATTTGAGCACAATCATTAATATGATCGGAAACAAACTTGCGACATCCAAGTTCATTGAGTTCTTCATTCTTCTCATGAACTTCACATCCTTTGATCAGTACATCATCAAGGAAAGGAAGAGTTAGTTGGGGAATATAATCTCTCAATACTTTATGCATGGCATTCATCATGTGAGCTACTGAATTTGTAGCTCCTTGAGGTAGAGTACACATGAGGACTAAACCAAGAGGCGTCTTCATTGTGGTAATGTCTCGGCTCTCCAAAGCAAGCTGAAATCGGTCATAGCCTGAATATAAATCTCCCATGGAATAAATTGCTCTACCTGCAAAAGCCTCAGCAACAAATTCATCAACAATTGGCCCCGAACCAACATTTCTAATAGTGACTTTATTGACAGACTGTAAATCTTGAATGAATCGCAATGATCCATTCTTCTTAGGCACGGTAAACCATCAGTTGGAATATGGAGTTGAAGATGGTTCCAATATTCGCATTTTTATCTTTTCATTTAAAAGCTCCAGTAACTCAGGCAAATGAGCCCTTGGTACCGGAATTGGTTTAAGATTCCAAGGAACATGTGGGACCGTGAAAATCACCATCTATGCCACAATACTTGGATCCACACAGCCAATTTCATGTGGCTAAAATGAAAAATCTTTTCCCTGTTTCTTTAACATCTGCATGAAGATTTACTTTTCAGCTAGCAAGAGAAAAGATTCTTCACCAATTTTCAGCTCTTGTAAACTTTCAGTTGTAAATTGGTGACCAATATCTTTGGAATCACGAAGGCTTGGTTGTTTGGATGCCCTTTCTACCAGTCCTTCACTTTCGGGAGGTAGAGGACTAGCCACCGGCTTGACCTTCTTGTCAACTGTCTTATACTTTGTTTCTACTTTTACCTCATCCTTGTTTGGCTGTCTAAAAGCTTCTTGATCTACAAATTCTTGAATTATGTCATAAATATCCAATGTGCATACCTGTATGGGCTGATTTCCAGCTTGATTTTGTACATGAATAGCTGCATATATTTCAGCCAATGTATCATTATAAATCAGCCCATGAAATAGCCTTGAAATTTCTTCATTTTCAGCCAAAACATCAATTTGCTTCAGCTCTCATTCCACATGATATAAATGCTTTCTTTTAGCCCTATTCATGGCTGAAATCTGTTTATAACAACCCACACTGTTGGCCGTAAAAACCTGCAAGTCAGCTTTTGGCATAGCCCCATTTACATGTGGAGGTAAATTTTTATGACATGAAGCACTGCCATAGCCTCCACTTATAGCAGTGCTACCCAAAAACCCTTAAATTCTTGGGCATTAGGAGGTACAGGATGATCTCTCAATCGATCTCTATTCCGATGATGATTTACACATACAGTCAAAAATTGTACAGCTTTGTCATTATCCTTACTTCTTATCTGAGCATATGATGAACCATCATCAAGGGCCTTTGTCTCCAATCGAGACTCAGAAATAAAAGGTTGACCAAGAATGATAGGATAGCTGCAGGAATCTTGAACAAAGAAATGAAATTCATCTTTTACATTACCAATAGTAACTTGTACATAAGGGCATGCCGCATAGAGATTGCCAGAGGAGTTATTGGCTGCTTTCATGTGCCATCCTGGGTCCACATCTATGGGCTATTCGCCATTCTCGTAGAGACTTCTTGACATGACATTGATTTTCGAGCCATGGTCTATAAGGGCAATGCATGGAGTCTCTTTTTCTCCAATTTTGACAATGGTTTCAGTGGTCACCCTTGCCCAATGGGTACGGGAGTAGTAACTACTAGGAATAAAGTGAGCATCATTTTCTTCTTGCATGTTGTGAAGATGAGCTTCTTTCTTATGCATGGGTTGCACTTTGGATTGAGAAGACCCACCCAACCATAATAATTTCTGAAATAGCTTCTTCAATTTCTGCTTCATAGATGTTTTCATCTTTGGCTTCTATGGCTGCAATCAATTCTTTGATTGCCTCCAATCGAATCCCTTGAGTTTTCGGCTTCTCTTCATCCTGCAAATACACATGAAGTGCTTGCAAAAAAGCATGCACAGATTCTTCAGTTTCCTCACCAACATATTGTCTTTTTCATTTAATTACATCAATTATTACATCATGAAATCCTCGTTTTGCAATTCTAAGAATTTCACCTAATGTAAATTCAATTCTACTTCCAAGAATCCTTTCTTCTAGGATCCGCTTGAGATCCGTCGCAGTCTCTATGTAAGACTGCAACTTGTAGCCGGGATGTTTGCCTTTTCTTTTTCCTTCTGTCTTCTTTGCTTGAGGGACATCTCCCATATCAAGCTTTGGCGGTGGTGGATTTTCAACAGCCTTCTGCTGATTCGGTTTACTTCTTGTCACATGTTTAGTTGGCCCCGAAGAGGAGGGACCGACAACATCTTCATCCCTTCTTCTCTTTTCTTCTACCATAGCTTCATGATTATTAATTTCAGCCAACCGAGCGAAAGCTGAAAATGAATCTATTGGCTCGGTCCATCCGGTTCTTCATCGGATGCATTGATTGGCAGTAGTTAAATCATCTTTGATTGCCTTTCCTTGCTCCATGCGATCTAAGGCCTGCATCCACACTTTAGATTTTGCATCAGTTTCACATGCTTTAACAATTTCATTAGTTGGTTCAATTTACAGCCCATAGGTTGCTACATCAAAAGCTGCATAGGCTGTTCTTGTTGACAAATCTTCTAGTCTTTTCTTCATGCCACCATTATCAAAATTTGGCTCAAGAGGAAGTCTGGTTTCGGTTGCATGAATTTTATCATCCTTCCAAAAGACTAATTTTTGCGCTTCAGCTTCACGGAATGCACCACACTCCCTCTTATCATGTTGTAGGCTATCACACCAAATACAACGTCTTTTGAAGCCTCTCGTACAGGTCTTTGGGCAATTGTCCTTCCTCTTTCTTCCACTTTCACATCAAGCCTTTCCACCTTGGAATTAATCTCCGTTAGATTAACATGGAGATCCCGCATGCTCTTAATTAGCTCGTCCATGACATCCTTCTTTGGAGGTGGAACAACAGGATTTCTTGGTTGCTCGGCCATAGAGACAGGAGGTCGAGCTACAAGAACAGACTCCTTCATGGATTCAATTAGTGCAAAAGTAGATCCCCATCTTAGGCGCATCCGCTCTCTTCGAGTAATCATATTAACTGCTTTAGTGACATTACTCCAAGCAATCTTCAATCCCGTCTTAGATTCAGGATCTTCAAGCTGATCAGTTAGCTTCTCTTGAAGAAAAGGATCCGCAGCCTTTAGAAATAATTCAATCTTCTAGCTTTCCATACCCTGCTGATCGTCAAGATCTAGTTGAGCAAATTTGCTTTCAAATTCGCAGTGAAGAGCAGTGGCGGTTAGTCCCTTATTGGGCCTTTCAACCCATTCAGTGAAGACTTTCTTCGTCATGAGGCCAGAATCTTCAAGAAAAAATTCTTCTCGAAGAGCCTTCCTGAATGCGGACCATCCCCTGTCTTTTTGGAGACCATGAATTCGGTCCTGGAGGCCATGCACAGCCAAATGGGAAAAGTATCGGCTCCAGGCATGATGAGGAACTTCAAAGAAGACCATCTTGTCAGTATAGAGGTGGATAAAAGAGGACACATTTTGCTCAACTGTTGTTGCAGTTGCAACTGCTGCTGAAATTGCAATTGTTGTTGTTGGCTTTCTTGCATCAGACAAACCAATTGTTACAAGGCATCTCCTCCCGAACTTGATGATTCTCCCATTGTACTTCCTCTTCCACGGCTGACCTTCACGTCAGGTTCACCACTGTCGTCATGTTGGGGGTTGAAGGTCTACCACTGGGGTTTAGAGCAGAGGGGGAGTGTGGGACTCAAGGTTTGGAGAAGGAGAAAAGATTGGGGTTTGATAAGATTTGGGTTTTAGAAATGAAGAAGATATCAAGCTTTTTCTGTTTATTTAGCATACATGAATGGAATGAAAGACTTTGTCTTGATCACATCAAATGCATATGGGAATAATAAGCCATTACATTAGGGATAATTTCAAATTTAATCCAAATGTATATTCCAAATGCAAGCTCAAATGGTTTTCATTTCATGAACATGCATGGATAACAACTCCAAGAAACAAGTATTTTGATGGTAGACTCAAGTACATTCAAGACATAGATCAAAAGCTCATGAAATGCATTGATAAAGCATCAAGAATAAACTCCTCTAATCATTCACAAGTGAAGCCCTGATATTAAGAGGTCAATTTCCTCTATTACAACCACATAGATCACTTATTTACTCATCAAAATGGACAAGAATAGTGGGCTGCCCTATTTATGACTAGTTTTTTGAGTCCACAATTGCCCATACACCTTCAAAATCCTCCCCTTTTCTTGCCCCAAAGTCACTCAAGTACTTGGGTACAAGACGGGCTTCATTGGACCATGAATAAGGTAAAAGAATGAGAGAAAACGTATATAAGAGCAGGCTGAATACTTTTTCTCAGGTTTTCCCTCTTTTATGGACTATCATACCATTCATTTTCATCATACCAAATGGACAGGTAAGTATCTCCTTCTTCAACTCCAGTTAGCCTTGAGATTGCATGCTTTGGAGCATGCACCATAGCCCATAGCTCATTCTCCATCTGCACAGGTATGCAGGACCGTTTTTTGCATTGAAAAATGCGGGCTACATCCTGCTCAGCTCCCACTTATCATTTTGACCACTTAGGTCACTTACAAGTCATTTTAGTTCATTATTTCAGGTCCCACATGAACCTAGTGGACTTTTGGCACTTTTTTTGATTTCTAACCAAATTTTCCTCTTGAACCAATGTGACTTTGCCTGCAAACTGTCAATTACTTCCAGTTGATCAAGTTGTGGGGTTCCCATAGACTTAATTTTTTATCAATATACATGGTACAACTGAAAATTGTATGACAGATACAAAAGAACTTATGAAACTAAGTGATATCTAAGTTGGTTGTTGGGTAACAATGTTTGAGTTATGTATGAAAATTCCTCATATAAATCCTAGTAAAGTTCTTCTGTGTTCATAAGAATTCCATGATTTATATTATGAACAATAAGCTTTCTGACAGCGCTTCAGAGGCACTTTAACTTTTAATAAAAATAAACCAACAGTCACAAAAATGCACGCGCTGACAAAGAAGAGCGCTTTAGACACATTAAATTTTTAATCAATGAATATGTATTTAGAGACCTAAGTCTAGGAATCACAGTCCAGGTTTTATTAAAAGCACCGTTGTCGTAGAGTTCATGCAAGGGCTGCAGAACACGGGGTTCAAGGTACAAGAAATAAAGACTAACAAGAAGATCTCAATAACACAATATTTGATGCCAAGATCATCATATTGTTTGTCAAATGAGTTACAAGAAGTTCATGTTCAGAATAAACTGAAGTTTCTCTTAGTCAGCATTGCATCTAGGTGAAAGTATCACTTTGTTTACTTTCAGATGTATGATGTCATTTACTTTGAACGGAATAATGAGCATTAACTTATAATCCAATCAAGCAATGCCCTTTAGTACAGTGAACTTTCTGTTGTTCCACACATCTGATTTTAGATGCTTTCAGAGATTTTCTATCAAATTCAGATCTCAACAGCAGCAGGTACATCAGACCAGTAGAAACTCTCAGCAATCCAACTCCTGTTTTTGAGCATCAAGGGTTCTCAATTGGGATTGTTTATGCAAAAGAATAGTCATACTCTGTTTTCCAGCATAACCTCTTGGAGACACCCATAGCCATTGTTTATCTCATATCACGAGCAACAAAAATGACCAAGCAGAGGATATTCAGCATTGGTACAATACATTTTCATAAATTCTGCATTTCTGCCTCTTATCACAGACAGCATCCATTCTTCAAAAACTTCATCTCCTTCTTTCTACAGCCTGATTTGCAAGTGTGTTGAAATGTATGATGTTTCGCATCATCCAAACAGATTTGTAAAATGGGCAGAACCTATCATAGGGGTAAAGGCATTTTGTGCCAAAAAAATCTTCACGAAGAAGTTTGGCAACCTCCAAGATTATCTTTTCTGTCTCAGTGAGGGCATCTTTACAATTTCTCATCTCCTGTATCCAGTCCACAATCTCCCTCAAGTGAGCATCAGAATACATCCTGAAGCATCAATTGGATCAAGTTCCATGATCTCATTATAGCAATGCTTCCCAAGTGACAAGTTCCCATAATTTCTGCAGCCAGACAACAAAGCTAACTAGCCAGAAACATCTAGGAATGTAGGCATACACTGGAGCAAATCTTGAGCTTCATTCAAGTATCCTTCTGCAAATGGGACTTGTTCAGGAGCCCAAAAGGGGAGGTGGGGAAAGTCAAAGCCGACAGAGGCAAGGGCATGGACCTGTGTACAGCACGCAATTAAAAGGGGAGGGGTAGACAGGACAACAATACATTAGCCTCCCAAGAGCAACCAGGGAGATGCTGGTGATGACGATGATGGTGATGCTGTTATAATGATGTTATGATGATCACGTGAACTCTTCTTCTCCTTTGTTGGTCTCTTGATGGTGATTACATGAATGGGAGAGAGATGGACACACAAATTCTGTCACGGAATCGTGTTAACGACAGACCCACCATTGCTTGGGGTTGAAGCTGAGGCTTGGTTGAGGACTTGGGATTGTTCCGCTATCTCATTTTCCTAAAGGGCTTTCCCTTGATCATGATTCAACCTGCGGACTCTGAAAATCTCGAATTGCTGGACATCTTCTGAGTGGCATTTCCTTCCTTGTCCTCGATGCTTCGTATCTCCTCCAAGCTTCGTTAGGAGACGGAAATAAATATACTCAATCAATGGAAGAGGACGGAAATCAGGGTCCAGGGACGACGACCAGTAATCAACGTTCCATACTATTGAAAATAGTGGTCGTCGCTTGGTGATGGAGGGCAACTAAACTTGTCTGCGTGCGCACTTGAAAAGAGCCTGACGATCGGGTATTCAGGGAAGCTCTCCACAGTCATAGGCTTGGTGAAGATCATCTTCATAAACCCAGCATCGTCGTTCTTTAGGAACTTTGACCGTTACATCCCCTTGTTCATCGAATTCACCTCCATCATAACAGCGCCCTCATCCTTCACTCGGAATGCTACTGTGTTGAAATATTTCAAGTCAAAGACCCCATTTGTCTGCCTTCAAGATCCGTATCAGCCCATGAATCATAGCTGGTGTGGTTTTTGAGCTTAAGAGAATACCCTTCTCCTTGGTTCACCCCGTCCCCCTTTTCGTTCCGAAAGCGTCCTTCTTGATCCTGACTTTTCTGCAAGCCCGCCATTGATAGCACTTTCAAAAATATCCCTCTTTTCTTAGCTTTTTCCCTCTCCAATCTGCCTATTCTTTTTTTCAATTCACAGACGGTCCTCTCCACTCTTTTAGTAATAATCTGTAGTGTCGTGATATCATCCTTCTTCCTTTTGTCTTCATATCCAAAAATTCTGAACCAATATTTAATTGGTTTACTTGTAACACAGAAGTGAACTCCTTGAGCTCGCTCTTCTGTTGACTGTGTGTGCCTTGTGGAAAGTTCACATTTAATTTTGTCTTCAACACCATAACTGACTTTAAAAGGTGACCAGATCTTTTTGTTGAGGATTAATTCCTTTCTCAAGCCATGAACCTCATCTGTCAAATCTCTTACCAAGGCATGTGGATATTGTTCTTCTTCAAAAATGCTTTGTCCCGCATATTACGTCGGCCTTGTTCACGTGTAACCTCTATCTTCATAACTTCAATGTTGAAGCTTCCTTTGATTCCACGGTTTCCTGCACTTTTCTTGGAATTCATCATTGAATTTGACAGCATATTATTACTCTTTGGCATCAGTTTTTCATATTTTTCTGACACACACACAACATGCACACAAACTGAATCACACTCAAACACAAACACATAAGTGGAGTATGTACATTGAATGTGGGTACTGAAAATGACGGAAAGATAATGCAGCAATCACACACATTGAAACACGCGCAAAAAGATAACACAGATGCACAACAAAAATGGAGGTGTTTACGGCTCGGATGCGCAGCAGCACGACACCGTTTCACATTAATAAATTGTAACTAACAATTTAAAAATGAACTGCTGTTTTCTTATTAAGGTTTACAACCTAATAAATGTTAGAATATCAAGCTCATTCATGTGTGTTTGATCGACATGAGCTGGACACAGCTAGTTTGGCTAGATCAGTTAGGTACATTAAATAAGTCGGTTCTACTTCTAGTGTGAATGGTATTTATGACCTTAGGTTGTATATGCACTAAGAGTGTGCTGAATGAATAATGAGAAATATAGAGAGAGGAAGCATGTTGCTTCACTCCGTGTTGCTCTCTTTTCTACATCCATGAAATCTAACATGGTATCAGAGCCATGAATGGGCTCACTGGTGGAATGCACTCAAGAAGAAGACTTGAAGATTGACCTGAAGAGCTGGGAAAGGAAGAGGACTGACAGTCATTTTTCATCAATGGTCTCACAGAGGTATGTATTGTGGAGCATTGGAGTCTCATTGCTTGAAGCAGGAGCTGTGGCTTGTTGAGGAGTCTTCCAAGGGCTGATTGAGCACCAGTGAGTGCATTAACATTATAATAATAAGCAAAATGTGCAGCAGCAGAGATCAGGCCAGCCTGTGTGTTTGCGCCTGCTGTGGCTGAAGGCATATACACCTACAACACAAGGCATTTGCAACTCCTCAGGTAATCTACAGCTTGCCTATACACCTTGGAAGGTGGTTGAAGGTCTTGGCATGCTATCACTTGGATGTATGCTCAGTTATGAGCTACAGATCTGATCTACAGATCTGAAATAATAGCAGTTCAGCTGTAAACAGTGATAGGGTAGCTTGTATCTGAACTTGATTGGAGCTTGAAGCTCTCTGATATGGTTTATGGACCTCATTGGAGCCAAGGAGCACTCTGGAAGACATATGTATCAGTTCTCATGCCTTTGAGCTGAAATTTCTTGAAGGAAGTACTCAAATATGGAAGTGTAAACAGGCTGGAAACCTGTCTCAAAATAGTGGGCAGCAAGCATTAGCTTCCATTGAAGCATTACATAACACTTGGCTGGGATTTATCATATGTATGACATGGGATATGTATGCTGGAGGTTTATGGATTGGGTTGAGCATCAAGGGATCATGGAAGTTGAAGTCTAAGGCTGGTGATTACTGCAGTGACATTGTCTCAGTGATTGCAAGAAGTAAATGCAATCTATGAATTGAATTCATGAAGACAAGATGCCTATAGTTACCCGAATACTCATGTATTGAATCTAACACTTCAAAGTGAATGTTTGACATGATTTGAGGCTGTTTTGGAGCTGGATTGACTTTGGTTTATTGAGAAGTTGCTAATTGCAATTTGTAAGTAGAAGGCTTGATACTTATACCTGCTATCTATGCACTGACTTGTGCCCCATTGGTTATGCTCGGATTGCTACATGTACTAGCAGATGTCTATGAAGGTTTGGGACATGTATGACATGTATATCACTCAGTTTTGGGCTTGAAATCACTGCTGGTCACTCACAGAATTACAGTTTTTAGACTGCATATATGTACCCTGGCAGTGAGGTTGCAGGAGTTCAAACTGAAGTGAATACATAGTATTTGCACTGACTGCTTTACTCACAGGTTAATCCACTTGGTTGTGAGCTATTTTGGACTGTCAGTGGTCTGAAATACCCTGGTTTTTTACTGCAATTAATTGCAGAAAACTGTCACAAACAGTTCCAGGCTGAAGTTGAACTATTAAGAAGATCTTGGTTTGCAGGTAGTCAGGCAAGGTATACAACATGGCAAATGCTGATAAAATTGATAATGTAACTCAGATTGTGGGAGAAAAGCTTGATAGCAACAATTATGCAATATGGAAGTTCCGCATGGAGAACTTTTTGATAGGCAAAGGATACTGGGACTTAGTGACAGGTGTTGAGGCTGAACCTGAAGTTCCAGAAAGGAATCCTACAGCTGATCAAAGACGAGCGCATTGAGCTTGGATGGAAAGAGCTCGCAAGGTTTTACATTGGTTGTCATTATGTATCTCGGATGCTATGGTGATACAGATCATGAACTGTAAATCCCCAGCAGATGCATGGAATATATTGGTCAAATACTATGGCACAACTACAAGTGCAAGGAAGATACAACTGAAGTAGAAATTCAATAACATGGAGAGGAAGAACAGATCCATACAAGATTATGTCACATAGGTTAAGACCATAGCAGATCAGCTGGTATCTGTTGGTTCACAGGTTGAAGATGAGGATATGGTTGCAGTGACCTTAAATGGCTTGGGTCCGGAGTACAAGTCTTTTGACACTTCAGTGTCTGTGCGGGCTGAGATGCCTGACTTTAATGAGCTGGTTGCATTATTGATTCATGAAGAGGTGAAGCTTGGCTTAGCTACAAGGTCAAGCAATTCAAAGAATAATGATGCAGTTTTTTACTTAAATCAGCGTGGTCGTGGTAGCCGTGGTAGAGGCTATGGATCTGGCAGAGGAGGCCAGCAGAATGCATCCTATAGTAATAGCAATCAACAGTCATCAAATGCAAGAGGTGGTGGAAACTTTCGAGGCAGGGGGAGATCTAACTCCCATGGCAGAGGCTCATGGCAGCAGCAGCGTCAGTCAGACAATCCAAATAAAGATAAGGATTGTCACTACTGCGGAAAGTATGGGCATATTGCAAAGGACTGCTGGAAGAAGCAGGGAAACCAGAAGGGCAAGCAGCATGGACATTATGCTACGTCCAGTCAGGCAGATGACTCTGGTGATAGACTGTTTGCCATGCAGTATGTCAAAGATAAGGCTGCTGAAAAATCATCTGATGATGCAGTGTGGTACATTGACTCGGGGGCGTCGAATCACATGACCCCTCACGGTGATTGGTTCACGGATATGGTGGTTGAAAAGCATGGCTATGTATGCACACGTGATGACACACAGCATAGCATTGAGCATAAAGGCAAAGTGTCTCTTGTGGTCCATAATGGCAGAAAGAAAAATTTGCATGATGTATTGCATGTCCCTTCAATTATGAAGAACTTGTTATCTGTTGGTCAGATGATGGAGCAGAACTTGCAGGTTAGATTCAATAAGCATGGCTGCTTTATTGAAGAGTTTGGCAATGGCTGCAAGTTGATAGCTCGTGGTCACAGGAATGGCAGAATGTTTACTCTTGATGCTTCTTTGCCAGAGCTGAATACAACTATGTTTGCCCATGGTTCTGGCACTGTTAGGGATTTGGAAATATGGCACAAGAGAGTGGGGCATGTCAATGTGCAAAGGCTGCAAATTATGCAAAAGAAATAGCTGGTTACAGGTTTACCGAAGTTCCAATATTCAGATATTGGTCATGTATGCGAGGCTTGCCAGTTCGGTAAGTAGTCACAATTGCCATTTGTCAGGCATGTACGACAGAGTACACATCCATTACAGTTAGTGCACTCTGATGTTTGGGGGCCAGCTCATAATGTATCTATGGGAGGTTCCAGATATCATGTATCCTTCATTGACGACTACAGTCGCTATACCTGGCTTTACATATTGAAAACAAAAGATGAGGTCTTTGCTGTTTTTCAGCAATTTAAAGCACATGTTGAGAAGGAGTTTGAATGCTACATCTGATAGTGGTGGGGAGTATGTATCAAATGAATTTGATAATTTCTTGGTTGAAAATGGCATTCGTAGGCAGCTCACCTACTGCAGCTACACTCCGCAGCAAAACGGAGTAGCTGAAAGGAAGAATAGGGTTCTGATGGAAGCTGCTAGGGCTATGATGAATGAAAAGCATATGCCACTTTACTATTGGGAAAAGGCTATTATGACAGCCATAGACATTTTGAACAGGACTCCCACTGCAGGTATTCATGAGATGACACCGTTTGAGAAGTTGTATGGCTATAAGCCGGATGTAAGTCACATGAAAGTCTCTGGCTGTCTTGCTTATGTGCATATTCCAGATGAGAAAATGAAGAAGTTGGATCCCAAAGCACATAAGTGTGTTTTCATTGAATATTCGTAGGAGAAAAAGGCATACAAATGCTATGATCTCTCTACCAGGGAGACTTTGGTAAGCAGGGATGTTATCTTTGATGAGATGGGTTCTTGGTATGTATCACCACTTGCAGTGCCAGCGGATATGCCTTCCACTCATGCCTCTACAATTGATTTACAGCAGAGCACTGCTATGACAGGACCTCGTTGTCAGATAGTATCCCCATGGACAGGGAGATTGAGGAGCCTGCCATCCACTGACACCAGTATGTCAGTGAGGGGGAGACATGATGTCTTGGACAGCAAAGGAAAAGAGAAAGTTATTGAGGATGCATCTGGTGTGATGACACCTGGCAGAATGACTTCTGGCTATGAGTCTGGTGATACTTTAGACAGCGAACTTGGTATTCTGACTGTCTATATGCCTGGCACAAGGCAGAGCAGGTATATTCTGCCTCATGAGAGAGAGGAATCGAGTAGTGCAACACAGCTTAGATGCTCGCAGAGGGTCAGATACCCTGTTGACAGGTTGACATACAATGGCTTCTCTGCAAAGCATTATGCGTACATGACAAAAGTGATGGAGGTCAAAGAACCAAGTACATATGCTGAAGCAGTGAAAGATAAGAATTGGTGTGTAGCCATGGATGAAGAAATGAATGCCTTGGCTGAAAATAAAACATGGGAATTAGTACCACTGCCTGAAGGGAAAAAGAACATTGGTTGCAAATGGGTCTACAAAATCAAATGCAAGTCAGATGGCAGTGTGGAGAGATACAAAGCTAGGCTGGTCGCAAAGGGGTATGCCCAATAGTATGGACTTGATTATGAGGAAACATTCAGCCCTGTTACCAAGATGGCAACCATACGCACTGTGATTGCCTTGGCTGCTACTAAAGGCTGGAAATTGCAGCAGATGGACATTAAGAATGCATTTCTTAACGGTGACCTAGCAAAGGATGTCTATATGGTTCAGCCGGAAGGGTATATTCACCCTGATTTTCAGCATTATGTATGCAGGCTGAAAAGGGCATTGTACGGGCTGAAACAGGCTCTGAGAGCTTGGCATGCTATGATCAGTAACTACTTGCAGAGATTGGGTTTTGCTGTTGGCAGGGCTGACCACAGCTTATTTACAAAGAAGACTGACAGTGGTTTAGTAGTGCTGGTCATATATATTGATGATTTGATAATCACTGGTGATGATTACTTGGGTATACAGCATGTAATGAAGATGCTGAAATCTGAATTTGACATGAAAGACCTGGGAGAACTGAAGTATTTCTTGGGCATTGAGGTAATTCCAGCTGACAATGGGTTATGGCTGATGCAGAAGCACTATGCCATAGAGATGCTGAAGAAGTATGGCATGGCTGAATGCAAACCACTGGATACACCTCTTGATCAGAATTCAAGCTAGACATGAACACTGGGGCTGAAGTAGAGGATGTGACTATGTACAGGTAGACGGTTGGCAGCTTGATTTACTTGACCATCACTAGGCCTGACTTGAGCTATGTTGTAGGGCTCATAAGCTAGTTTATGCAGAAGCCTCGAAAGCCGCACTTGGATGCAGTTAGATGCATTAT
Source organism: Lygodium microphyllum (assembly GCF_053477565.2). NCBI lineage: Eukaryota > Viridiplantae > Streptophyta > Polypodiopsida > Schizaeales > Lygodiaceae > Lygodium > Lygodium microphyllum. Next base: position 146,807,360 of record NC_141141.1, read on the forward strand.
GAGATATGTTAAGTCCACTGTAGAGTATGGGCTGTTCTATGTCAGAGATAAGCCCTTGATATTGACTGAATACACGGATGCAGATTGGGCAGGTTGCTCATATGATCATAGATCTACGAGTGAATATGCATTTGGATTTGGTAGCGGCATGATTAGCTGGAGCAATGAGAAGCAGCCTACGGTTGCTTTGTCGAGTACTGAGGCAGAGTACGCGGGTGCTGCATTGGCATCATGCGAGATTTCATGGCTGCTCAAGCTTATGGCTGATTTGGACATACAGGTAGATGCTCCAGTGAAGTTACTATGTGATAATCTGAGTAGTGTACTCCTGGCTATGAATCTAGTCTATCATGCCAGGATGAAACACATAGAGGTACACTACCATTTCATCAGAGAGATGGTTCTTGCAGGACGAGTTGATCTTATGCATGTAAAGACAGATGAACAGGTAGCGGATATCTTTACCAAGTCCTTGGGTAAAGATAAGTTCTGTGGTTTTAGACAGCTGCTTGGAGTACATATGCTGTCTTGAGCTTGAGGGGGAGTGTTAGAATATCAAGCTCATTCATGTGTGTTTGACCGACATGAGCTGGACATAGCTAGTCTGGCTAGATCAATTAGGTACATTAAATAAGTCGGTTCTACTTCTAGTGTGAATGGTCTTTATGACCTTAGGTTGTATATGCACTAAGAGTGTGTTGAATGAATAATGAGAAATATAGAGAGAGGAAGCATGTTGCTTCACTCCGTATTGCTCTCTTTCCTGCATCCATGAAATCTAACAATAAAATTTCAACCATTGTTAATAATTTCTTAAAATGAACCCTTCACTAAAATCATTCCCCACACTGCACTTTTTTTTTTCTTTTTTAATAAATACGTTTCGTGGGATGGGCATGTACAGTCCTTTAAGTTGATATTGTTTATCAAAGTTCTGGTTATGTCTTGATTAGATTTTTGAGATATTATGGTTTGTTTGTGTGATACGATTTCGGGTACGGTCTGTAGTTTTCTTTTTTGCATGATATGGGGTCTTGGGTGACTGCTTGTTGCATAGCATGTATCTTTCAGTCGCATGTGTAGGAGTCATGCCGAAATTTTTCTAGGATGTGAGTTGTTTGGGGTGGCCAACTGGTTAGTTACGTCTGTGTGTGCTTATTTTGATCGATTTCTTTTTTATAGCTATTTTGTTGTTTTGCAAGCATTCTCTGTGATTGTATGTGTTTGTGGTGTTTGTATATTCCATCTGAATGGTGCCTCAAGCTCCTCCTCCTGCTCAGTATATCCCATTGATCAGTAGGGATTATTCTTCCCTACTGACTTTTGAGCCTATCGCGAAAGTAGGCCTTGCAACTTTCGTGGCTGCTTCACTCCCTTTTATTCCAAACGATCCAGCCCTGTGTGATGAGTTTCTTGCGTCATACAGTAAGAAATCTTGGTTCATGGTACTTCCATGGTCTTGACACCTAGAGGGTTAGGGAATGCTTTGTCTCTTCCTTACAAAGGAGAACCCTTTGTTACAGCCAGACAGTTTTCTCAAATGATGAGATTCTCAAGCTATTACAGAAGCAGACCAAAGAGGTCCTTGATGTCAAGAAGGTGATTAACACTTCAGGAGTGTCTTTTTCCATGATTACTGATCCTCTTTGGAAGCTAGTCTATCAATTTCTCTAAGATAGGTTCATGCTTGCCAAGACACCATCTCATTATTTGTCCAAGGAGCTCTTTACACCTTCCAGGATGGTGTTAAAAGGGGTTGCCATTGATTGGAGTACTTGCCTGCTTACGAAGATGGACCAACATTTTGTCAAAGTGACCAGAGGGAATGTCACAAATGTCACTTATGGTTCATATTTATATGTTTTCTTGACATATTCAGGCCTTAAGACGGGTGTTGTGCTTCCCCCTCCTCCATCTGAAAAACTTCCTCTCCCTCCACCTTCAGAAGATTCAGAACCCATTGATATAGAGGATCTTGATTCCCCTCCTCCATTGGTCATTCAGTGGAAGCGCTTGAAGCGTGTAGCAGAGAAAATTCCACTAGTCATTCCTTCAGTAACAGTTCCTACTACCTCTGGAAGTGACCTTCCTACCTATCTCACATCCAGCAACTTATTCAGGGCTCATCAAGAGGGTTCTTTGGAAATATCAGTTCCTTCGTTGAACAGTTTAGTGTCAGGGGATGCTATTCCTTTCCTTTGTAATGACATCTAGAGTTCTATTGAACTCTCAGTGACAGCTTGTGTTCAACAGTTATATGCTTCTTTCTATGAAGAATTGATGCAATCCAAAGACCAGTTGCATAAGGCAACCACAAAGTTAGCCTCTGCTAAAGAAACTCTTGCTGATCTGTTTAAGTAGATGGAGCAGCAGACACAAATGATTGAGACCCAGAGAGAAGAAATATCTTCTTTAAAAACTCAGTTAGCAGAGAGAAGAAACTCAAGATTTTAAGACTCTTTTAGATAAGAAACTGTCAGCTTTGTAGATTGCTCACAATACATTGGAATCCCAAGCTTCCCAGATTAAACAGTTGCAGGACCAAAACTGGCATGGTCATAGTCCATTCCTCCAAGCCCTAATGTTCCTATGATTCCTTCCATATCTCAGCAGGACTTGGCAGTTCTCCAGAGACAGGCCACATTATGTTTGTTGTTTCAAGATAAAGTGGAAAGATTGCAGTCCAAGATGGACTTATTATGGTCTACGTTTGAGCAATTTCAAGAGTATGTTCCTCCGGACCATTCCTTTTTTGTCCACTATTAGTTGTAGAAGTTGGCCTTTTATATTAAGCTCTCAACGCTGGATCTCCCTCTTCCAGAGGATGGTTGGAGTGGGGCTTGGTCTTCTGATTTGCTGACAGAATACCATGTTGTTGTCTTTTATGTATCTACGAGGTGATCTATTAATTTCAAATGATGTAGATCTGGCTTGGTATGTGGGGGGTGTGGTCTTACAAGCTACCTTATATGTCAACTATTTGGAGCTGAGGATAGATGACATGTTCCAGTGCTATTATTCGAAAGTGACTACTTGCCCTGACACTTTATAGCATTCAATGATTGATTATGTAGTCCTGAACCAATGCCAGAATACAGCTTCTACTTATGTGCAGACCACTAACCAACTGAGGGTGGATCTCCTAGCTTATCTTTCCAAGAACCATCCATTTGATTCATCCTTCTTTGATGCCTACCATCGACGATCTTTTTTAGGTCCCTTTGTTCCTAGCTTATTGTATTATCAACAAATGGCCCATCGCTATGATGCTTATTTTTTCCTTTATAAATTCAACTCGGTAGCTATCTTACCTCTCATTTTTCAACCTCAAGGTTTTCCTCAAATTCCAATCTTTACCTATTGTTATTTCATTGAAGATCGAGTCTTTTCCCCTTCTTCGTCATGTCCTTCTCCATCTATCCATATACCTTCTACTTTTCCTACTTATCAATTGGCACCTTTCCTAACTGATTCACTTAAATTTTCAGCCACTCCTTCTTTAACTTATTCCTCATTTTATGATTTTGCCTACCCATCTCTTCGTCCTCTTTTACTTATTCCACTTCCATCTCCTGCCACTTCTATTTTTCAACCCCCTCAGTTGGTTAGTGGGTATGAAGGATTTGATCAGTAGATTCCAAGAAGAAGAGGATGGAGCTCAACTGATTCTCTCATGGGACCACATATTAATTGGCCATTAATTTCAGGGGACTGGACAACTGCTAGTCAAGCATACCAGAATTACCTCATTTTTCTCAACAATATTCACAATCTCTAGATCCTTCAGTGAGATTGACATCCCATTTTGCTTGGTACCTAGCATATATGCATAGGCATTCCCATAACGATCAAAAGACCATTCCAAAGCTTTGTATAAATGTCAATGTGAACATTGATTCCCAACAGTTGGATGTCCTATATTTTCATGCCCTATGTCTACCTAGTAGATACCTTGTTTTGCTAGAAAGGATGTGTTGCCTTCAGTTCTTTCAAAATCCTCCCAAGACATTTGTGGATGAGTCCTTATCCATGGATCGTTTTCGTAATCACCAAGCCTTCAAAAGGGATCACCTTCATTGATGCCTTTGCAATGTATTTTGGATGATTCTTAATGATATATATCTCTCTTTTTGGAGGTGTCATTCAGATGGTTGTGTTTAGTGTTTATGTTGTGGGTTTATTTTATGTGATGAGATCATGGTGGTTGTTTATTCGATTTTCTTTCGAGAGATACATTTTTGGAGAATTGCAGTGGTGGTGATGCTAGCTGGATAGTTCAAGATGATGATGAAGGAACCTCTTATATCCTTTACAAGTTTGTTATGAATTTTTATTGTTTATCAGATGTGTTAATGAATAATTCCTTTAGTAGTATTCTTTTCTAGAGATACAGGTGATAAGTTGGGGTTGTGGTGAAGTGATTATTGAAGATACTAAAGAAGATCAAATTGAGCTCTTTACTGAACTTATATTCTTCTTTTCCTTAGGTTGCGAGGATGCTTCCTTTCTAAGTGTGGGGATATGTTGAGAGTGGAAAAAGACTGAATTTTTGATTGATTTTTTGTTGTTTTTTAGGTCTGAATGATTGATTTTTTATGGATTTAGAGTTATGTATGGTTATTAATGGAAGTGTTTGAGAGTGTTTTGCATGATATTGATTATGTTTTGGAAGTTCATGATGATTTTTAGTGGAGATATGCAGCTCTGTGATATTCTGATAGGTTCTGTTGAGGTCTTGATGGGTTCTGATACCTTCTGCATAGCCTCTGCTTTGTTCTGATTTTCTTCTGTATGAAGCATGGATTGATGATTGATGAAGGTTGAAGTATTTTGAAAGCTTATTGAATAATTTTTGATAATTTGGATGGTTTTAGTATGAGTTATGAGGATCTACTGTTCTGTGATGACCTTCTATAGAGCCTCTGTATCTCTCTATTTCTGTTCTGTAGATCTTCTATAAGTGTTCTGTGGAATGTATGTGTGACTTTGGAAAAGTTTTCTAACTTTTGGAAAGGATGAATCTAAGTTCAAAAGAGCTAAAAAAAATGGAAGAAGCATCAGCTGAAGACTGAAGAGAAGACTGGAGTGATAGTGATAGTAGTGAGCTATGAAGAGACACTATAGTGGCTCTGGTGCCTCTTCGCATCAGACATACCTCTTGGGAGGTGCATCCACGACATAAGAAGAATTATTGAGAATCATTATTGAGTATTGTTGGTGCGCAGATCGGATGCTGTACGCTCGCGTAGTGAATGCCGGAAGGTCCCCAAGAACAAAAGAACTCTACTTTTTGCACAAAACTCAAGGTAAAAAACATGCACGACATGAACAAGAGACCAATTGGGTACAATCTCCCCCCATGCATTGTGTGAGCGCTGCACAAAGCATGTATTTTATGTATTAATCATCTTCAAGCTCAAATAATAGCCCATATTACAAAATAGCTCACTTTTGGCTTTTGAGTTTGCTTTAGCACAAAATAGAAATAAAGCTAATGGACAGTGCCCAAAGAGTCAGGCATACCCAATACAATGTCCAAGTACAAATATCATAATCGTGCGCCCATGCGCATACAAAATAATAAACAAATATCCAACGCCTCAATAAATAGGCGCGACAAAATATAGGCGCCATGCCTAAGGTATGAGCCGATCAAAATATAAATGATAAATCGAATACTTGCTATCCTCCAATGCTTTCCTCCGCCACTGCTGCTATCTCTACACATCAACTGAAGCATTCACAATCGTTAGTAAAATAATACAATTAAACCGAAAAAAGTGAATACCTAGGAGTCTTCAGCTACATAAATAAATCAACTGGTTAGAAATCAATCCTAACCTTAATTTATTACGAGTGCGCACTCTAAACTCATAAACGTTTATTAATTTAATATGCATTTTGCGGAATCACCCGCTATGGAATCACCCATGTACACACTAAATTAATGAAACACTCGAAAAGGATAGGCGTCCCCATCAACTTCTCGCACAAAGAATCCACTTTGTGTATGAGCCCCGGTTAAGAAAGTTTACGGAATCCACCGTAAAACCTCACGGAATCCACCGTGGCACGGAATCCACCGTGAAATATGCCTCCTGGCATCATACCCCCGGGGTGGGATAGCAATTGACCTCAATTACTATTAGCTCAATGTTGAGCTAGCAGAGTGGGAAAAGCATGTAAGTCTCTAGCGTGCATCCATTGGGCTTCTTCTACAGGATGGTTCTTAAACTTGACTAGATATCTAGAATATCTTCGGCCAGTTCTAGTGGTCATAAAGTCAGTATCTATGATAGCTTCAGGTTCAAGTATTTCAGTCTCTTCCTCTAACAAAGGTGGGTTTTCATAAACAGGATGTACAGGTAATTGGCCTCTAAAGGGTCGTAATAGACTAATGTGAAATGTGTTGTGAATTTTCCAGTGAGGTGGTAATTCTAACTTAAATGCATTGTCATTAATTTTGTGAATGATCTTAAATGGTCCATAGATTCTAGGTGCTAATTTGACAACTGGGTGTCTATCTACACTTTGTAATCTACGTTTTTCTATTCTCAACCAAACATAGTTATCAACTTTGAAATTCATTGCTTGTCTTTTATTATTGGCTTGTTTGGTATATGATTGCTGGGCTTTGGCATCATGTCTTTAACCTCATCAAAAATAGTAGCGTGCATACTAGCAATATCATCAGCACTCTGAATTCTATTTGATAAAGATGCAACAGGTGTAGATAATCTATAACCATAAATCACTTCAAGCGGTGCTTTCTTTGTAGATGTGTGTGGTGTATTGTTATATGCAAACTGTAATAAATGCAAATGTGTGTCCCATGTCTGTGGTTTAGAAATAGTGTAAGCACGTAAAAGATCTAAAATAGTACTGTTAGTGGCTTCTGTTTGTCCATTAGTTTCAGGATGAAATACAGATGAGAAATCAATTTTTGTTCCTAGGTTAGCAAACAAAGTAATCCAAAAGATATTACAAAATCTAGAATCACGATCAGAAATAATAACTTTTGGTAATCCATGGTTAGTGAAAACAGTTTTCAAAAACAATTGTGCTGCCTGTGATGCTATTAAAGTTTTCTTACATGGAATGAAATATGCTTGTTTACTAAACCTGTCTACTACAGTCCAATCATATCATGGTTAGCTTTAGTATTAGGTAAACCAGTAATAAAATCCATAGAAATTTGTTCCCATGGTCTTGATGGAATCGATAAAGGCATAAGTAATCCATACTGTTTACCATAATGTCTCTTAACTCTTTGACAAATCAAACATTCAGAAACAAAGTTAGATACATCAATGTCCATATGTGGCCAATAAAAATCTTCAGTTAATGTACATAAAGTAGATATGATACCTCTATGAGCTTGATATGGAGGACAATGAATCTCATTCAAAACAAAAGATCTGAATGGAACTGTAACACATAATCTCTTTTCATAAAACATAAATCCATCATTATGAGACAGTGAATCAATAGGAATCCAGTTATTTTGAACTAATTTATTCCAATCAGCATGAAAAGTAGTGTCCTGATGATAAGTATCTTTCATAGGAGTTAGAGAATCAAATGATATAACAGAAATATTATGAATGGTGGGTCTTCTACTTAATGCATCAGCCACTACATTTTCTTTACCTGGTTGATATTGAATGATGGGATGAAAACTCTGAATAAAGGCTGCCCATTTGATATGTCGGTCAGATATTTGGGATTGGCTAAGTAAATGTCTAATACTTTGTTGGTCAGTCTTAATCATAAATTCAGAACCCATTAAGTAGTGTTTCCATTGTCTTAGAGCTTGTACTATAGCTAATAATTCTTTGTCATATGTGGAATATTTAAGTTCGGAGGGTTTCAGTTTACAACTAGAATAGGCTATAGGATGATTGTCCTGCATAAGTACGGCTCCTATTCCAGATCCGCTAGCATCAATCACTACTAAAAAGAATGGTCTATTAAAATCAGGTAGTTGTAAAACAGGAGCATGGGTTAATGCATGTTTCAATAAGTCAAAGGATTTTTGTTGATTATCAGACCAATGATAAACAATACCTTTCTTCAAGCATGGGAGGAGGTAAGACTCCTCTTCCTGGAGTCATTGAGAGCCTTGCTTCAACTTTGTCATACAATCTTGCACCTTCCACCGCAGCTTGCAAATTGACTGGTCTTCTCAATTCCACGAACTTGTGAACTTCTGGTTGTAGGCCTCTGAGAAACACTCCTTTTTGAATGCCTTCATCCAAATGATGGTTAGTCCATCTCTTCAGGATGGATTCCATTCAAGAGACATAAGCTTCTACTCTTTCTCCAAAGGACTGACTTAGGTTCATGAACTCCTCTCGCATCCACTCTTCAAAACCTTTACGCCTGAATTTAGTGAGGAAGACCAACTTCATGTCATCCCATGTGCCAAAAGTTCCTGCTGCTTGTCTCTCATACCACTGAAACGTCGCGCCCTTGAAAGTGGCGGGGAATATTGCTAACCAATGCTCAGGGATTTTGGCATTGTTAGCCATACATGCTACCATAAATTCTGCTACATGAAGATCAGGGTCTTCATTGTACTCTCCCTTAAAAACTGACAAAATCGGACTACATTTGCTGGCTGGTCATCAATATTTCCACGACGAATCTGACTTGGAAGGGGACCTTGAGTTGCCATGGGAACTTTTGTAAAGAGTGCTTTTGGGACATCAAAGGAGGCTTCCGCTGCGAGCTCGTTCCCAACTTTGATTTTTGCCTTCTCTCTTCTTACGTACCTCTAGACTCATTCTAATGCTTGCCTCTTGATTGCATCATTCATTAGGGGTTTGGCTCCAACCAGTTGGTCGATACTCAACAGTATAGTATCAGAGAGGGCTTCAGTCTCTGAGGGATTCTCTGGCCAACATCTCTTCTACTTCCTTCTTTTCAACATCTCTGAATTCGGCTTTCAAACCACTACACAGGGGAAGATATTCCATTCTAAAACTATTAAAACTCATTCTTCTTAGGATCGTTGTTGTGCCATTATAATAATGCCAACTTCCGAGGGTTTCAACAGTGTATGTTGTGAAAAACACTCAGTCTACCAACTTCTAGTGGATTGCTAATTGGACAAATAGAATATTGTCAGTGCACCAAGCATCCCACGTATCTTGCTGTTGAGCATCCACGAACAAATTCCAACTCTTTTCATTCTTGTTTTCGTGAACCTTCACAGAGCACGACTCCTGAATCTTCTTCACAATCTCCCACTTGATGATGTCTGGAAACTTCTCAATGAATGCCAAATCTTCCATGGATAGTAATTCTCTCTACTTCTGCTCTTCAGTTTGTTCCCAAAAAATTTGCCACCAAGATGCAAGTTTTTGCTACTTCAACAGGAAGAGGAAACAATCCACTACATAGAGCATGCATCATGATGGTAATATGTTTCTGCCATTGTGGGATGAACTTCTTGTGGAAAGTGGCTTTGATAATAAGAATTTCTAACTCTTCAATGGAAGAATGAACTTTACAAACATCCATTGAATTCTCCTCTTCTTAGCAATGCCATTTCCTTCATTTTCAGCCTCTTCTGATGCTTGTTGATGGAAAGTTTCCCTAGCTGCGCACCAAAAACATGGAGCCCCAAGAGGAACACCAAGCAAAAGGGGATTCTACTGCAAGAAAATCTATCTTGTAACATCAACAAGCTTTCATTTCATTCTTTTGATCATCAAAACAAAGAAAACAATAATTTTTCACGTAGCATCATAGTAAATATCTCCCACAGATTTGATAGAATCAACCATAATCTTCAACTTCTTCATAGAATCCATCAATAGAAAAATGAACATAAAATAATACACCATTTTTGAATGGAAATCAATCACATAGTATTCACCTTCAATGTCCTCATAGTTTTCTCTCTCAATCTCTCATACACAGTTACATTGTTTTGATAGAATTAACTATCTCTGGCTCTCTCTCTCTCTATATCAATAGTACATCATCTCCTCACTACAATACTCTCATAATGACTCTCAATAATCCTTCTTATATTGTGGATGCACCTCCCAAGAGGTATGTCTGATGTGAAAAGGCACCAAAGCCACTACAGTATCTTTTCACAGCTCACTACTGTCACTGTCACTCCAGTCTTCTCTTCAGTCTTTAGCAGCTGGTTCTTCCATTTGTTTTAGCTCTTTTGAACTTAGATTCATCCTTTCCAAAAGTTAGAAAAATTTCCCAAAGTCACACATACTTTCTACAAAACACTTACAGAAGATCTACAGAATAGTACAGTACAATACCAGAGCAGATACAGAACAATTACAGAGCAGAGACAGAGGCTCTACAGAAGGTTTACAAAGGGTTACAGAAGGTCATCAGAACCTCATAACTCATACTAAAACCATTCCAAACTATCAAAAACTATTCAATAAGCTTCCAAAAGATTTCAATCTTCATCAATCGTCAATCCAAGCTTCATACAGAAGAAAATCACAACAAAACAGAAGCTATACAGAACCAATCAGAACCTCAACAAAACCTATCAGAACATTACAGAGCTTCATATCTCCACTAAAAATCATCATGAACTTCCAAAACATAATCAATATAATCCAAAACACTCTCAAACACTTCCATCATCAACCATACATCACTCTTAATCTATCAAAAATCAATCATTCAGTCCCTCAAAAACAACAAAAATCAGTAAAAAATTAAGTCTTTTTCCACTCTCAACACCTTGACATGGAATTGCAAGAGAAGATCATGCTGAGATGGGACTGGGAGATTGCGTTTGGATCTAAAGAAGCCAAAGAGATGACTAAACCATACTTGAAGTAGATGCATGTTGAGAATCAAGCTCGTGTAATCATTATCATCAACATGATCGACCTTATCTAGACAACTGTCATCTTAGCTATCACTCTATATGTGTGTTGTAATAACTGAGTCGGTCAAACTCAACTACAGTTAGTGGTACGATTAGTTAGTGACCTAGTGTGTTTATCAATGATGTGTGATTAGACTTTAGTAAGCATTATGGAATAATGAGAAGAAGTGAACAAGAGAGCTCACTACTCTTTGTTACAGCTCCATGTCTTTGTCTCTCTCTCTCTCTTTGAATCTCAAAATAGTATCAGAGCCTGAACGCCTGAAGCTTGAAGGCTTGGCAATGGCCATTTGGCATCAAGACATTGGATCTTAAGAAAATGTCATCAAAGGAGACTGTGCTTGCAGCCCTTTTTTTTCCAGAAGCTATATCTTGCTACAGAAATGGATTTTGGAGAAACAACTCATGATTCATAACTATTTCAACATGGTCTACAACTTTGCATAAGAAAGTTTTTTCAAATTCTTCATAGATTTTGAGATATTTAGCACAGACCTATGCAGAGTGGTTGTTTACTATAGTAAACAATAGGTGGTTCTAGGGCACTGGTGGCTTTCATCCTAACAATGTATATGCTTTTATTATCATGCATTTGAGCATGATATTGGAGTGTTAAATGCTCAGTTTTGGAGCTTATTTGCAGGCTCAAAACAATGAACTTGTTGCTGTCGTGAATTTGTAAACAATATACCTACAGGGTTAAAGTATCTGTGATGCTTTTTTGCTACTGACAAATGCTTGGATCATACCACTTGAGTGGTAGATGCTTTTTGGTATACTTGTGAGTGCTAAAAGTCCAAAGTTTGGACTAATTTGTTGTTGGATATACTGGGGTATTGACTGGTTATTGTCTGCAGGAAGGATACCTATCGTTTTCACTTGACATACATACAATATATTCTGATCGGTTGGACATATATCAACTCCTACATAGAGTGGAAACTGAATGAGATGTTTTGGGGCTGTTTTGAGGTCTATATACTCTTGTTTTAACAGAGAAAATACTGTTGCTTATAGTAGTGGACTGGTTGTATTTGGTATTGCTACTTGCATATAGTACATCTATTGATGCTTGTATGGACATAGTTTATTTCTGGGATATTTTGCCACTACCATAGAATGTTTTGAACTGATTTGAGCTTGGTTTATGCTCAATTGTTTGTGTTTTTTTCATTGATGGAATACAGTTTACAATGAGCAGGATTTCAGGAAGATAGTCCTGAACTGCAGGAAGTATGTTCCTGAACTGCAAGAAGTTTGTTCCTGAACTGCAGGAAAACTGTTCCTGAACTACAGGGAGTCAAGCACTTACAGATTGCATATAGCATTGAATATCTTAGTTGCAAATATGGCAAATGCTCAAGGTACTGACAATATCACTCAAATTGTGGGAGAGAAGCTTGATAAAAAAAACTTTGCTCTATGGAAGTTTAGGATGCAAAACTTATTGATTGGCAAAGGCTATTGGGATTTATGTATAGGTGCTGAAGCTGAACCCGAATTGCTTGAATGGAATCCTACCCAAGAATAGTAGAGAGCTCACCAACAGTGGTCTGAAAGAGCTAGTAAAGTACTGCATTGGTTTTCTTATTGATTGCTAGTCGATTGTATCACATAGGGCAAGATCATCTCCTTCGCCAGTGTGTTTATGAATGTGAAATTGAGAATGTGTTACAAGAGGCACATGGTGGTATTATTGGAGGACACTTTGACTTGAATACCATGGCAAGAAAAGTTCTTCAATCATAATTGTGGTGACCCGCTCTCATTGAGGATGCAACCCAATTTGTCAAACACTATGACTAGTGCCAATAACAAAGTTATTCATCTAAAAGGATAAGCTCAAGGAAAAAATTAAGGACCTATGTAAGGAATAAAACTGTAATAGGTCGGGCTATTCCTTTAAAAACATATTACATCTTTGCAATTTCATGGATGATTCTTTTTCTTATAAGACATTGAGAGTTGAGCTTTAGAGCCAAATTTAAAGCACAAAAGTGGCTCGAGATCCATAAAAGAGATGTTTTTGGCAAGAAATGCATCAATCAAAAATTAAGGAGCTAGAGTTTTTCTAGATACATTTTGATGCCGGGAATCGAATGCAAGTGTCTATTCATCAATCAAGGTCCATTTGACCCCCCATTCAATGGCCGCAAGGTTTGGTGTTATGAAGCAACTACCTAATCTAGAAGCCGAAAAGCAAGTGACAGAGACCAAGGTAATAGTTTTTAGTGTCAGAAAGCCACCTGCCGAGTCTGATCATGAATCCTAGGTCATTTGCCCCTCTGTTTGGCTGCCTGAATCCACTTCTGAGATAGTGTGCATATGAAGGAGTAAACTAGCTTTTTTGTTATTGAAGTGATTAATGAGAATTAGAAGACATAAGCCAAAAACCTAGGGAGCATGTGCAATTTTTTTGCACCCCATTTTTTAATGCAAAAAATTGGAGATTTGTGATCGTTCAATCACGTCTTCTCCTCCTAAAATTGAGATGCAAATTTTTTGTGCTCAGCATCACGAAAAATGGATGCTCGTTCATGAGATGAGATGTGAGGAATGGAACAAAGGACGTGTCAACAGCTATATAAGAGCATCAACGGCTTCTCATTTTCAAAATACAATGGGATGCGTATGCAGATTATAGTGTAAGCGCATTTTATTGAATTTTCTGATGAATATTTCGTTCTTATTATGAAAAATGATTGAATTTGTATAAAATTGTAGAATAATTAATAAATTTTTATAATTCATGTAATGAAAATCAAAACTGTAAAATTTACAATGTAAAATTTAGTTTAAAAAATATAATTTCATGGATTTTTATGGTTGAAATGGTGTTTCTATGGAGTTCTATTGAATGTAATGCTAAATCACAATTCACATAAGCTTTATAAAAAAAAAATTGATAGTTAATATTGGAAAAAATGATTTAAAAATTTATAAAATATATATATTTTTATAGAAAAAAATAATTTTTATGCATAAAAATTATAATAAATTAGATATATGAGTATAGATGTATGATGAAGATAGGCCATAGGGATTTTCATCAACCTATCTCTATCTCTATATAAAAGTGTGTGTTTACTACTTTTTTACATGAAAAAAAAGATGCAAAATATCCTTATAAACCGGTTCATGATTGCAAAACTTAATAGTAGGGAAAAAGGGATTGTGAAAGGTTAAGTATCAAATTAAATTTTGATTTTCATGCATATTATGACATATAAAACTCGCTTCATTTAATTTTAAAGGGACAACATCACGAATTATTTTGGTGTTGTTTCTAAGTAATGAAGCAATACATCAGAAAGAAAATTATTGAAAAAACGTTTTTTTCACAGGACACATTGGCTGATTTGTGGTTAATTTTTTTGAGCACTCTATGGAATTACGCCTTGCATTTGCATTCTCATACATGGTATCAAGAAAGAGGAAGTCTCCTAGATGCATTGCAATTAGTTGTTAAAATTATTGACCAAATGATCAGAGTGTGAGAACCCCTGAGCCATAAAATAGTACAATTTGCTTTGGGGACTAATTAAGTGAGGAAACAAAAATATATTATGGAACATGCAGCTTGGAAAAGAGTGGAAAATGTTATGATTGTGTTTTATGTTTAGACATTGCATTATGGGGCCACTCCTTAAGGTATAGGAGAGTCTCGAGAGCCATAGTGATTGGCTGGGGGTGCTATATATGTATGTATGTGCAACGAGGTGTTAGTCACATGTATGTGTGGAATACTCTCTCTATTGGAGTTGGGATGGGAAATATCATTAGACTACGAATCGATAGAAGTACATGATTTATCTAGATTAGTATATAACCTCCGGATGCTCTTAGCTGTGAGACTGTGAAGGTAGTTTGATGAGCCTGCTGGGCTAGAGCCCTAGAGCCAATGTTGGGACATTTTTGGTCCCAACAAGTTGTGCATTTGCCAAGAGCCATTGATAAGTGATGATTTTCAAATCTTGGCCAATAGGAACCAATTGTTCAATGTATGCTAAAGAGCATTGAAATAGATTAGTTATTTTCTGATAAACACAATATTAGTGAGTTTGGGAATCTCTCAATTTCATTTTTTGAATACTAAAAAAGTGGCACTCAGATAACATGCCCATAATTTTCTCAAAACCATATGATGTGACCTATAATTGGAAAGTGCTTGAAAAATGAAATCTATTGAGATATAGAGCGCTCGATTTGGAGTTATAGTATTCAAGTTATGACAAATCCAAAGATTTGACCACATGTCCCAAACTTATGGGGAATTCCCATATTCCCCAATATGGTGTTGATAGACATCATCAAGCTAAGATCCAATTTCAAGAAAGAGATGAAAGGGTTGGACAGCGAGCTGAGATCCTTAGGAGATATTCTCCTAAGTATAGTAGTCTGATATCCTTGAGAAAGAGAGGTCTTGTGGACCCTATTATCCCAGCTAGCCAATTAAGGGAAGGGGGAAGCTCTAACGTACCTCTTACCTTGAAAAATAAGCCAACTTTGAGTGGGGTGTAGTCCCACTAATACAGACCCCTATAGTGAATCCAGTCATCGTTATGGTTCAACCCATTGTAGTACCTACAGGAACGTGTCGTGTTGCTACGTGGACATAGTGTGAAAAACTCTAGAGTGCATCATCATTTGACTTTCTTATTGATCTAGAGAGTAAATGCCATATTATTCATTAGTGACAATATCTATAGTGTGGATGGTTCAAAAATACTAGATTTTTGGACAAGTTTAGCCTATTTTTGATATTTTAGATATTATTTCTTATAAATATCCAGAAGCTATAGACAACTTCTAGAATAGGATGACATGTAAAAAAAATCAAGTGGCTTTCGGTCATTTTTGGGGGGTTTCATGCAAAAAGAAGGATTGGTGAAATCGAGTGACCTGCGATCGTAGTTTATAAGCAGCAAACAACACTCCAAACTGGGGGAAGAAGGAGTGATCCAAGAGAATTCTAACAAGGTATCCTAATATTTTACTCCCCCTTTCAAAGCCAAAAAAAGCATTAGATTGGCGGTTTGAGAAGCAAAGAGGAAGCTATTTTTTTATGCACGTTTTTTTGTCTACGAGAGATTTATCTTCTTAGGATGCAGAAATAAATTGATAGGCTTCACCTCTATGAGTATTCTTCTACATCTTCTATTTCTTTAAAACCCTTCTCTTTCATCTACTCTTCTCCTCGAATCTCCTTTCACTCTACTATCTCTTACACCTATGGTAGACTTTCGACCCCCAAACACTCTGATAGTGGTGAACCCGATGTGAAAGTCATCACAGTAGGTATATAAAAATGGGGGATTATGAAGGTTCCAGTGGTGGTGATGCTTTACAATAACAAATGATTGCTTTGTTGTAGCAACAACAATAGCAACAGTTGTTGTTATAATAGCATATGTAAACTCGGCAGGAAGTAGAAAGAATTGATTCCTTAGCTATGAATTCATTGCAGGCAATGGGACAAGGATTGAAGCAATTTAAGGGTCAAATTTTTTTGGCCTTCATCCTATTGTATGAAGAAAAGATGTTGTTTCATGGGGCACCACAGTATGCATGGAGTTGGTATATCTCCCATTTGGCCATACATGCATTAGATGATGAAATTGATAAGTTACATAGAAGAGATGTTAATTGGGTAGCTTGTAAGAAAGCTTTGAGAGAATAGTTTTTCTTGGAAGATGTAGGATTGGTAACTAAAAAGACATTTACAGATTGGATTGAAAATCCCAATAAAGGGTTGACTGCTACTGTAGCTTTGCTCTGTGAATTTGAATGTCAGTATATGTGTAGTTGGATGCCGATGAGTAGCAATCATTGGAGAGGCAAAAAATTGATTTGTTTCTGAAGGCTATAAATCTTGTCTTGCAGGAGAAGCTGACTAATCATTTAGAAGATGCCTCTTCTTAAACGGGGCTTAAATCAGATTGGCCTAATGTAACTAAAGTAGAGCATATGTTGGTAAAGAGAAAGCATATGAAATTAAGATGGGGTACAGGCACCACACTTGCAAGTGCTCAGAGAAGGGGGCTGAAATTTTAGCCAAGGTGCCTGTGGCTATGGCAGAACAACCAGCTATACTTCTTGGTGCGGCTCTTAAAGGTGATGTTGTGGATGACATAATCAAAGGCATGTGTGATTTGAGGCTGAATTTGATAGAAATCTATGCAAATGTCAAAAAGTTGGATATTAAGGTAGAATAGAAGGGTCAGGCAACATCCCAAAGACTGTACAAAGAAGGATGCAAGAGGAGATGCATTTGGTGTGACAATTTACAGTATGAAAAGCAGACTGTATAGCCTACTGTGAAGTGGAAGCGAAAAGGTTAGTCTTTTGGAAAGATGGTAAAATACATGTAATAGAAACTGGTCTTTCAATAGATCCAAATTTTGGAAAATGGTGGCATATAGAAAAGGTTGGAAGAGATTGCAGCAAAGGACAACATTTGTTGCCATAGTTGCAGCCACATATGGGTTGAAAATTCAAAGGACCAAAGAATCTTGTAAAGGAGGCATGGCTGAAGCAAAATCTTGCGTTTGGATGCATGCATTAGATTGCATGGAAAAATGAAAAATAGCAAAGTCTAAATCGGCTTATGCAAGTTAGAATATACAAGGGAGAATAGGATGGAGTGCACTAGTGGATTCATTTTCAACCTATGCTTATTTGGCTGAGGTTCATAATCAAGAAGCTCTTGTGGAAGAAAAGAGAATAAGAGATGAAGACACTACTGGTCCTTCCTCTTCAGGCCCATCTAAATGCATAACATGAAGTAAAATGGAGCAGTAGAAAGAGGCTTAAAAAGCCATACCTGAGCATGTTATGGAGGATGCATCTCAAGGGAAGAAATAAGAAGGGAAGAAAAGGAGCAAACAACCTAGTGATAGGTTACAATCAAATCTTGAGACTACCACAAACCTTAAAAAGGTCTTGGAAGATCACATACTTGAAATAGAGTAGAATTCACACTTGGCAAAGTTCTTGGAATCGCGAACTTGAATTTCATGATACAATCATTGATATGCTAAAATGAAAAAGATAGTTTGATGGTGAAGTTTTGCAAGCATTGATGCAGGTTGACAAAGACATAGAGAAACATCTTCAAAGGGAATATGATGATGCATGTAATGCTAATTTGGAGCAAGTTAATGTTGAAAATGGGTTAAATGGGAGTGTAGACAACAAGCTTGTGGCTGAAATTGGTCTTATGGGCAAGAGTAAGCATAGAGAGAATGTTATGTATAATGGGGATGTCCATCAACAAGTATATGAAGAAGAAGATGTTTATTTTATTCCATGCAGTCATTATTCACGAATGCATTGGGCTCGTGCTACAATAGAGACAATTGTTAAAGTGGGAGAAAGAGAGACACCTTGCATAGCTCTCTTGGATCATGGTTTCGAAATCAATGTTGTGGCATGCAGCTTGTATGAGAATGGAGGTTGGCCAATTGATGTAGATCCGTTATAGCGCATGCGGGCAACAAAGAGTTCATCAAGGGAACTTTATGCAATTTCTCTGAATGTACCTGTGACTATTGGAGATTTAGGGATGAATATTTTTTTGTGAGGATTCATGTAGTTATCCGATGATTTTGGGGCAGCCCTATATTTCAGAATCAAGGCTGAAAACAAAAGCCTTGGATGAGATTCTTCATATGCTAGAGTTTGGAGTAAAGAAAATACAAAGGTGGTACAGTTTCTCAATGTTTGTGTGAATCATCCCCGCAATTGGGATAGGCTGTGGGATAATCCCATGACACCTACTAATGCACGAGAGTTTAAGGGTTTTTAGACAGCACTGTTGTAAGTGGGATATGGCAGTGCCTCAAGGAAGATAATTATGCCTCCAAGAAAGGGGGAAATAGTGTTTGTGCCTAGATTGCAAGAATGGGCAGCATGTAGTCCTGGCAGTTTTAAGAATATTTCATCCATGTGCAGGGCTGAAAAGAAATATGTATAATGGGCCGAAAAAGGGCTAAAGACATATGGTTTGATGGCTACAAATGAAGGTATTTCATGGCTATTTTCAAGGCTGATTGATGTTGATACATTGGTTGAAATCTTTGTAGTAATTAATGCTAAAAATAGGGAGGAAAAAGAGGTTATTTATGTTGACACTTTAGAGATGTATGAAGTTATTCAAGAGTTTACTGAGTGTGAATGTTATGGGTTTCAATATGGGTTGCAAAATAGGGTTGAAGCAAGGGTGGATACAAAGTACAAAATAGTTGCAAAGAAGATTAAGCATATGGCTTTGCCTTTACCACCTAAAAGTGATGGATTGGCTGAAAAAGTGACTCAATAGCCTAGTTTACGGGATCCACATGAAGTAGGATATAAATTTACTATTGAAACTTTACAAAAGCTAAAAATTGGTGATACAAGCTTTCTTTTGCCTGCAAAAAGAGCTTGTGTCTTACAGATGCTAGCAAGGCATGGGAAAGCCTTTGCATTTCAGCCAAATAAAATTGGATGTGTTGATTCGACCATAGTTGCACCTATGGTGATCTTTACGATACCTCATGTGCCATGGAATTTAAAGCCTATTCTAGTGCCTCGGGCATATTTGCCTAATCTACTGGAGATTTTGAATGGGAAGATCATAATGCGGAGTCTGGAGCCTTCTTCAACTCCATATATTGAATCGGTGGTTTACTGCTCCAAAGAAGAATAGTTCTTTGAGGTCTATACAGGATTTACAACTAGTTAATAAAGTCACCATAAGGAATGTTGGATCAGGCTGCATAGTGGATGAACTTGCAAAAAGCATTTGCAAGCAAGAAAATGTACTCTATGGGTGATTTATATTCAAGTTATGATCAGTTCCAGCTTGCATTGAAAAGCTAGGATATCACTACCATGAAGACACAACTTGGATTGGTTAGGATGTGTATGCTTCCACAGGGAGAAACCAATTTAGTGGCGCGTGTGGTGAATGCTATGTATAAAGTTTTGACAAAGTATATTCCTCAGTTGACCTTACCCTTTCTTGATGATGTGCTGATCAAAGGATGTGATATCTATGAGAAGAATGAAGAGTTGAATGAGCATGGATGTAGATGATTTGTGGTTGATCATATTGTTGATTGTGACATGATTTTGAGCCATCTTGAAGAAGTTCATTTGACTCTATCAAGAGAAAAGTTGGTTTTCGGAGTGGAGGAAGTATTGGTTGTTGGGAACATGTATGGACCATATGGAAGAAAGCCCTCACTAGTAAAGATTGATGGCATAAGCAAAATGTAGGAGACATGTTTGAATGTATCTGAGGTAAGAAGATTTTTGGGTGCATATGTCTTTTACTTGATATGGATTTTGCATTTTTCTCATGTGCTGAAAGTTATATCAGCTCTTGAGAAAAGGGAAAAAGTGTTGGTGGGGTAAACAGCATACAAAGGTAGTTCAGAAGTTAAAGAGCTTATTGATTTCAGCCCCAACACTAAAGAGAGAAAATTATAAGAATGAGCAGCCTATTATTCTCACCATAGATACAAGCCCAATTGGCATTGATTGGGAAGTGGGTCAAGATGATGCTGATGGGAATGGGTATGCCATTTGGTTTGGAGCAAAGATCCTCAATGAACGACGACAACAATAGTATTTGATCCGAGAAAATTAAAAAAAAAAATTCTAACACTTTGTTGATTTTTTGTACATTTGGAGCTTTGAAATAAAGAAGAGGGTGGGAACAACCTCTTGGGAAATCCAAGAAATCACTGGATGAAAATATTTCATGGACCGGTTTACCAAGGGGGGGTGAAGAGTAAAGATCAATGGAGAAAGGTGAAGGGAAAATGTATAATGTGAAAAGGAAAGATATGAAATGGATTTGGAGCCATCCAAAGGGCATGTGAGGCTCATAATGTCATGACTTTGGAGCCTTATGACAATTCAACCAAATGGGACCCTTCTTGGAAGCATTAGTGGAAGAAAAATCAGGCACATGATTTTGTAATATTTTTTAAAAATACTTCCACTCCAATCCAAAAGAACTTTTCAACATGAAAGCTGTAGCACGTGAGCTGAAGTTTTGACTGGTATTTTTTTATAATTTTTTGGAGCTACGAGTCGAGAGACATAGCCAAAATGGTGGATGCCAACTTTTTCCAACTGCAGTGGAGACCACCTCCCAATTTAATACACATCCATACTTTCTTCCCCACACTCAACACTTCCATAAAACATCATTCATTAGACCCCCAACCCTTTCCCCTCTCTTCTCCTCTCTCTCAAGCTAATAAACCATTAGAATTCCCCTCCTAAATCACCCTCAAATCATCCTTAATTGTAGTAGTAATGTATGCACTCTCATTACTCTCTCTCTATTATTGCTAGATATGATCTTATTTTATGAAGATTCTCTATATTTTTTCATAGGAGAGCTTTTGGACTCAAGCTATGGGGGGGAGAATGGAGACAACTCACCTATGATGGAGCTTGATTAAGTACAAATCGTTCAACAAAACATCTAGATGGAGCTTCCACATTGGTGGAACCGCCTTAATGCAGCTTTGGTGGTGTTAATTCCTATTACATCTTAACCTCCTCCCTAAACACCCTCAAGGCCTATGTAAAGAGGCCTTCTCCTTTGTAATTTGTAAGAAGAGAGAGAGCAAAGAGGCCTCCTTCAGCCCTATTGAGCCTTCCCCATTCTCCCTCATGAGCTTATGGAATTCCTTCTCTTACTATATATAGCTTATGTATGCTCTACAATGTAATAAGCCCATGATATTGGTGTCCATATTGTGTATATTGGTTATGTCCCGAGGGTTCTCCATCTCTTAAGTTTATTGATTCATCTATTTTTTCGTAGTTCTCTCACTCTCACTCACTCTCTCTCTCTCTCTCCCTCTCGTAGTTTTCATCTCTTCTCCCTTACAATCTCCTCTCCCTCTTGCATAGCGTCCTAGTCCGCTCTTCCATGACTAGGTGGTGCCCTTATCTCATTCACTTTGTGGCAGAAGGGAGTTTGGCATAGTATAGAGGCTGCCATACCGAATTTCCTTCGTCATAAATTGGTGCCCCCACTGAGGACATTCTCATCCATGTGGGAGGATACAACACATGGTGGTGTATCCTCTACAACAAGTACTCCAAGTGGCTCTTCTCCAACGCCTTCACCAACTCTTTTTGAAGCTGGTCGAAGTCCACGACTCCCACAATGGTCTCCCAAGGAAGCCCAAGAAAGGAAGTATGCCTATCGGATGACGGCACGTATGCAGGTAAAATGTGTTCATCTTAAAAATTTCATTCTCTCACAATGGAAAAAATCATGTTGCCATCAATTGCTAGGTTCTCATAATTGTAGTGAGTGTTTTGCAAACAAAGTAAAGGCCCTTCCGGGAGGTCCTCGTCTCCAAGTCATCAAATCCCTCTCTCTCTTTGGCCTAATCCACATCAAAGGAGGACAACTATGCATGAACGGTGTGGAGTTTTGTAGAAGTGCAAAGTATGAAGACTACCTTCAACTGTTGTTAGCTCGAAGGTTGGGTGTGGTTGAAAAGGTGGCCATCACACCTTATGAAATATATGTCGCCGAGGATGGACACGCTAAGGCAAGAACAATCACTGGTGAGCAAATTCTCCATATAGCAAAGTTGGTGGGATCCAAAAAGAAACATTCTGGGAAAAATCCTTCATAATTCAAGAAAGTGCATTCCCTCTACTCCCTTAAGTAGTTTCTACTCATGAATAATAATAATGGCCCGAATTTCTACACCTTCCACTTTGTACAAAACATAAGTTAATGTATGCATCAGTAGGAAGATTTTCTTCCAACAGCGTCTTGTCATGTACTTTGGGGCTGAAAGATTAAGGGAAATTCTTGTATCACCAGAACCTATAATCTTCCCAATGCTAGACTACAATGCATCCTTCAATGTACATGTCTTTATCCTATTATAATAGTTTCTCATGAATCACAACGAGTTGTATGGACCTATCCGTCCACTTGCTATGCAAACTGTGCATATTATAGCCAGCACAAAGCTTAGATTCCAAGGCATTATTAGAAGCATACTGGGTCCTAGACGTCTTGCTGAAATCAATGCATCTGTAAACCCATTCATCCTTCCCCTCATAAAATACAACTTAAGTCTAGACGTGTTCATCTTTGTACTCTACTAAGGCAACATGGCATTTCCAAGCTTCTTTGGGCGCAATGGAGAAAATGCAGTGGATTTTTTGGACAACCTTGAGATGGCCTTCCTTGTTTCTGGGAGGGATGATGAAGCATTAAAGTTGAGGGCTTTTCCTTTGGTGCTCAAGGAAGAAGCTAGAATGTGGTTCTAAACTCTAAATCCGGCCCAAAGAGCTGAATGGGAAGGATTGAAGGCAGCTTTCTTGCAGAGATTTCAACAAACTAACTCAGCTGAAGAGTTATGGCAACGGCTTTTGGCCCTCCATCAAAGTGATCCTTATGGTTATGCAACTTATGAGGAAGGGTTTTTGAAGCTTTGGGGGCAGTGGTCAGACTCACTGAACCCTGGAGAGAGAGCTCCAAACTGCCTTCAAAAGGATCGATTTATTTCAGGTTTGTATCCCTTACTCACGGAGAAGGTAAAGGTGAAATTTCCAAACATTTTTGAAGATGCTTTGAGAATCACTAGGAAAAAGAATCGAAAGATTCTGTACCAAGCCCAAGCTAGCCAAACAGGTTTGGGAAACAACATCACAACTATGGAGACCAAGTTTCCCCAAATGTATCTAATGCACCAGGCCTTGTTAGAGGTCAAGAAGACATGATCCAACAAATAAACAATCTTACTAATCAACTAGAGGGTTTGAGAGTGAATCTTGTGCAAGGTGCAAGAAGACCTATCGAGGGGAATGGTGGGAATCGACCACAAATGCGGCGACAAGCAAGGGAGATGTTGTGTTACAACTGTGGAGAAAATGGACATGGCATGTACAATTGTCCTCACCCTAGAAGATATGATCACCCTGCCAGAGATTGTCGACAACAAGTAAGCCCTCCTCGTGCTAGGACTCAAGAGCAAGAGCAGTCACGACCTGCAATTTTACAACCACCTTATGTTCAAGCTGAAACCCCTGTTGTTCAACCAAATGTTAATGTCATAAAAATAGAGGAGGTAGTTAGGGATAGAAGGCTCCAAGAAGAAATAGCAAGAGGTAAGATGAAGGTAGATGTAGTGGAGACCATGCCTATCAAGCGGGTACGTGTCCAAACTGAGGCAAGCAAGGAAGCAACCAATGAGGCAAGTACATCACGGGCACCTAGAGATGAAGGGAAGAAGAGAAAGACTCGAACTAGGTCTAAAATTGATATCTCTGACTTCCCTTTGGGTTCTTGAACACAACCTTATGATCTGGTAGCAGACGTGAGCTTTCAAGGGCCAAAAATTACTTGGCCACAACTACTTCATGCCTCTCCAAAGCTACGATGACAATGGTCAAAAATGGTAAGCACAAGGGCAAGGTAAGGTAAAATGGTTAGTGCAATCAAGGCATATGGACTCAAAGATATAGTGCCTATAGTGGAGGCTCAAATTAAAGGTTAACGGATTCGAAAAACATACATCGATAGTGGAGCAGAGGTTTGTGTCATGACAGAAAAACTTATGCATCAATTAGTTTTAGAAGTAATGGAATCCTCAACCTTCAGGGTAAGCTTACAGGCAAAGCGAGACTTTGGTGGAAATAGTGGTGCAGAGACCAAGCGATCTCGGAGGAGATTGTCACTTGGGATAAGCTTAAGGAAGCTATGCGAGGGAGGTATCTACCACCTGCCTACCGCACACAAAAGATGAATAAATTCTATGACTTGAAGCTGCTAGGATTATCCCTTGAAGCATATTATTTGAAGTTCGTTTCCCTCCTAAAGTATGCACCCCCAATGGATATGACACAACAGGTGTCAAAATTTTGTGTTGGGTTGAATCCACCCATAAACACTCGATTGGAATCAATGCACCCAATGGACCTACAAGATGCACTCATTCGAGTTGCTCCAATAATACAGGAGGTGCAGACCAAACCAAGGAACAAAAGGATTTGGCCTTACAAGGATCAGAGTAAGGGTATGTCTAAGGCTCAAACTAAGAGAGCGCAGGGGCAGAATCAGGGGCAAAGGAATAAAGCAAGGGCCAATGATGTCAACAACTTTGTTCCAACACAAAGCAATGATCGCAATCCATGTTGCTTCCACTGCAATGAGCCCGGACACTTCAAGAGGGAGTGCCCTAATCTTGGCAGAGGGCATCGCTAAGGGAAATTCCAAGGTCAAAATAGAGCCGCTCATGGCCAAGGAACCACCATTATGGCTAGAGGGAGAACCTCCAGTGTTTTCAACAAGGAGTTGGACAATGAAGAAGATCCATCCATGGATGCTGACATGGAGAGGGCAAGGTTCACGCCACTCTTCACAAGAAGGGTCCGAATCGCCAATTCTTGGTGATTCAAACTCCATCAGAATATCAAGGTAAAAGCTTCAAAACCCTAATTGACTATGGCAGTACACATTCCTTCATCTCACCAATCTGTGCAAAGAGATTAGGGATAGCCACAATAGATGCACCTACCTTACTTGTGGAATTAGCAAATGGTCGTGAAGTCACTTGTACTGGGCAAACTACTAAGGTGAAATTCCTACTGGGTAGGAAGCCAACTTCTGTGAGATTTAGGGTAATGAACCTAGGTGTCCACGGATGTTTACTCGAAATGGATTCGCTAATACCCAATAATGCCCACATCCACTGTGGAAAGGGCCAATTCTCCTTCCGAAATTCTAAAGGGGAACTAGTCACGACTCAAGGTGAGACCGGTAAGCCAAAAGTACAGTTGGCGAAAGAAACACGGATAATAAAAGGTGTTTAAAAGGGTCTACCTGTCTACCTGATTAAATTGAATAAGCTAGATCAGAATCAGGAATCCGGAGAAGAACATTCATGGTTAAAGGAATACGCAAACGTATTTCCTAAAGAGATGATGGAACTTCCTCCCCAAAGAGAAGTCAACCATGAAATCAAACTTGTGCTAGGAGCTACACCGGTCGTCGCAAAGAGGCTGTACAAGATGTCCATCCCAGAAGCTATTAACTGAAAGAGCAACTCAAGCAACTGTTAGATCAAGGCTATATCCATCCTAGCAGTTCACCATGGGGAGCTCCAGTGTTGTTCCAAAAGAAGAAAGATGGAATGCTTCACCTATGCATTGAATACAGAGGGTTGAATCAAGCAACCATCAAAAATAAATATCCCATTCCAAGAATAGATGAATTACTTGACCACCTTCAAGGAGCAAAGATCTTCTCAAAGATAGATCTCAGATCTGGATATTATTAGATAAAGATCAAGGAAGAAGATATTCCGAAGACTGCATTCAGTACAAGGTATGGACACTTCAAATTCCTAGTGATGTCATTCCAGCTAATGAATGCTCTTGCTACCTTCAATAGGTTAATGCAGGATATCTTTAGGCCCTATCTTGATAACTTCGTACTCATCTTCTTTGACGATACCCTAGTCTACTCAAAATAGGAAAAGGATCATGAACCCTAGCTTCGCATTGTTCTTGAAACAATGAGAGCACACAAGCTTTATGCCAAGAAGAAGAAGTGTGTATTTTTCAAGCGACAGATTGAATATCTGGGATTCATTGTATCAGCAGAAGGAATTTTAGTAGATCCAGCTAAGATCAGAGACGTTCTGGAATGGCCAATACCAACTTCTGTCAAAGAAATACATAGTTTTCCTGGGTTGACAGGATGGTACAGAATTTTCATCAAAGATTATGCTTTGATTGCAGCACCTCTGACTGATCTACTAAAGAAGCAAGTAGCAATTGTATGGCTGCTGAATAGACCAGCTTTGACAAACTAAAGCAAAGCTTAGTATTAGCACCCATTCTGAAACTTCTTGATCTCAGTAAGGAGTTTGAAGTGGTAACTGATGCTAGCGCACTTGCTTTAGGATGTGTACTTATGCAAGAAGATCATCCCGTAGCATATTCTTCAAGAAATTTGAAGATCCATGAAAGGAATTATGCTACCCACGACCTGAAGCTGTTGGCTATTATCCATGCTCTCAAACTTTGGAGACATTACTTGCTAGGTAACAAATTTTCCTTAGTAATGGACCAGAACAGTCTTAAATGGATTTTCACTCAGAATGAGCTCAGTATGAGGCAATGTCAATGGATCAAAGTGCTGGAAGAATACGATTTTAAAATCAAATATAGGCCTGGAAAAGAGAATGTGGTTGTCGATGCACTTAGTCGCAAGGCATTTCTAAATTCTCTTATTTTGCAAGATCCATCAACGGCAAGGTCTCTAGCCACAAAGGTATCAATGCC